>NC_058136.1:64363361-64374552 GCF_016433145.1 Gracilinanus agilis | reverse complement strand
CCCTCTCTCTCTCTCCTTCCCTCCTTCTTCCTTCCTTCCTTTCCCTTCCCCTCCCTCCATCTTTCTAAGCTTCTCTCTCTGTCTTTGTCGATCTCTGTATTGTTCTCTCTCTCTCTCTCTCTCTCTCTCTCTCTCTCTCTCTCTCTCTCTCTTTTCCTCTTTTCTTCCTTTGCTCTTTGTCCATCTTTCTATGCTTCTCTCTTTGTCTCTATCTCTCTGTCTTTCTCTCTGTATCTCCATCTCGGTGTCTGATTCTTTCACTCACACACACATGCACACAGCCTATTGCCTGGTCCCTAGGTCAAAGCTGGTCCAGCTCACTGTCACCCTCTTGTTCTTGGCCTGTTCAGCCCCAGAGCCCATCAGTGTCTGAGCCCCAAGGGTAGACATATAGATAGTAGAGAAGTAAATGTAGCAGAAAGAGAGCAGGTAGAGACAGGCTGCCATGGACCGAGAGATGGTAAAGTGTTAAAACAGGATCACTGCCGCTTTCTTACATAAAAGCTTCTGCTTGCCCCAGGAAGGCCTCAGCTCTCCTACCTGGCTTCTCTGCTGCTCCCCTCCAGAGCTGGGCATTAAGAGGCCCCAGCCACTCCCTGTCCAAATGGTGTCCCTGTTTATGGCAGGGAGAGGCCTTCACAGGTAGGGTGAGTGAGCAGACTGGGCCCTCACTGTCCCTCAAGGCCAGGAGGACTTCCTTTCTTCACCTCCTAGGACTCCTGGCTTCCTTCCAAGCCCTGCTCAGGAGCTGCCGCTATAAGAAGCCTTTGCTGATTTCCCCAATGGTCTTGCTTTTATTCTGTTGCCCTTTCTTGATATTTCAGGATTTCTCCCTGGGTTTACTTGTCTGTGTGCATGCTGCCTCCCCCTCAGTAAAATGTAAGCTCCCCGAGGCCAGGGTCTCTTTCACATTTGTTTGCAGATGCCTCTTACTGATTGTTGGATTGATTGAAGTTGAAACTCAAATTCATATGTGCAAAGCTGAAGCAGACCTAAGGAGGCTCTTGGGTAGAGAGCGCTCACTTTGCCTAAGCAGCACCAGGCCCATGTTAGGTGCAGAATAAATACAAATTCAGTGAAATGCAATTCTGTAGGTCTGTGAAATGGGTGAGAACTGAGTCTGATACCCACCTGAGGCTTTCCATCCCAGAAGGGGGTGATTTACCTGCTGGATGGTAGGAAGGAGAAGGTTCAGGAGGTGTTTGTGATATGCGGATATAGAGGGCAAAGGGAGGCAGGGCATGCTGGGTTTTACTGAATCTGCAGTGCCCCAGACCCAGCAGGCCATCGAGGAAGGAAAGGAAGCAGTGTTGGATGAGTTAGGCAGTGAGCGTGTCTTTAGGACAAGAAGAGAAACTGCAGGATGAATTTAGGCTGGGAAGAAGAAATGCAATTACAGCCTTCTGCAAATGGCCACGCAGTCCAGTCATTCAGTAAACATTAAGTGCCTACTATGTGCAAGAGAGAGAACACTCAAACTGAGGGCGATTGGGAAAGGTCGTATAGAAGTTGGGCTTTTAGCTTGGACTGGAAGGAAGTCAGGAGGCACAGATAAGGAGGAAGAACATTCCACATCTTTTCCCCAGCCAGGCTTTGAACACCATGCAGGGGGTCTTATATTTGAACCTGGAAGTGATAGGGAGCCCGTGGAGTTCATTGAGCAGGGACCTGGGCTTTGGGAAGATGACATTGGCAGCTGAGGGAAGGATAGTCAGATTAGGGGCAGACTGAGGCAGGCAGACTCCGCCTCCCCCCAGCTACTTTTAAAACAATCCTTACCTTCTGTCTTAGAATTACTTAGTTCCAAGGCAGAAGAGGGGTAAGGGCTAGGCACTGGGTGTTAAGTGACTTGCCCAGGATCTGATCTCACACCTAGGAAGTGTCTGAGGCCAGATTGGAACCCAGGATTCTCACCTCCAGGCTGGCTCTCTACCGAGCCATCTGGTTTCCCCTCCCTCCAGCATTTATGACCCTCTTTGCTGATCTAGCCTCTTGTAAATGAGTTCTTATTCAGTTTTCCTTTCTGGACTTTCTGCTCTTTCAGCCTTTTTTACTTGCTTCTCCCTCTCAATGCTGCCCAGACCAAATCTCCAAGGCTTGGTGTCATCAGGCTATTGGGTATGAAGGTCGTCTGGGCTTGGGTCACTGCCCAGAGTAAACTCTTCGGGAGAGGATTGAGCCCAGCTGGTTTTGCCCCTGAATCAAGTTTGTGAGTGCTTGTGTTCACTGTCCCCTTGACATTATTTCTAGATGTTTATGCTTCATTGTCATGTGACTTCAGCTTTAGTTTCTCTCCACTTGACACATAATTCCTTTTTCTGTGGTTTTGGGGGTTTGCTTAGGGTTGCTAAAAGCAGTTATTTTGCCATCTTGTCAGCCACGTGATCTCAGCTTATTTTGTTCTGAGTCTTTTGAGCCTTTCTCTGTTGTTCACATTCCTCTCTGCAAATACAGGACTGCCGAACCCACTGGCTTTTTCTCTGTTCTTATCTGGGGCCCTTTGACACTGTGGACCACCATTGCCTTCTTGTTAGGGGATATGTAAGAAATAAAATGGATATATATAAAAATATTAGGGTTTTATTGATAGCCATATTGATAATTAAAGCCACGTGCCTATTAAGATTTCTTTCAAAAGTCGAGCCATACCTCTGCCCCCTGGCTGCTTCAGCAGGAAAAGAGAGTGTACCAATCAAGTCCTGAGTCTTTATACCTCTGTCTACGTAAGTACACTTCCTGTCCACCTCATTACTCAAGAGGAATCATGGGAAATGTAGTTTTGAAAGGGTCCTAAATGTCCACAGGAAGTTTAGATCAGGGGCCTCAAAATTAGTTCAAGGACTCCCAAATTTCCAATATTGCATCCCCCCCTGAAGAGCTGAGGGAGACTGACTCCCTGAAAGCTCTTATAAGCATAACTAACTTTTAAATTATAGAAATTTGGGGATAAAAAGAAAAGAGGACAAAAACAATGATCCTATGATTGTTAGGCGCATTGACAAAAAGCCAATTGGGGGCAGTCCCCTTTTGGCATAAAAATGTACATTTAAAGTAACTGTTCAACCCTCATCAGTTCAATCAATATACCCCAAAGTTCATTCTGGATCTCTTGATGCAATGTAGATTCTTCAGGCATCTTTCTGCAAACAGTTCGTTCTCTGGATTAAGGAGTCAGCAAGCTTCTTCCACTGAAAATTTTTCTCAAACAAAAATTTAAATCTTGGATTTTATAAAAATACAATCCCCCCCTGAAGAGGGTGTTTAAAAAAAGAAACACCCAGATCAGCTAAGGATACATGGTTGAGTTATAGGGGTGTATGAGTCAATTCAAAAGAAAAAACAAAAACATAAAAGGAAAAACAAATAGAAGAAAAATGAAACTTTGGGAGAAAGAAAAAAAATCAAAATCAGAATCAACATATCAAAATCTATGTATATAAAAATTTTCAAATAAACAAAAATAAATTCATAATTTCATGCAAAACATACTTTCGTATTGGACATTATTGTAAGAGAATACTCATATAAAACCAAAATCCCAAAATAAAACCAATAAATAAACTAATGTGAAAGAGTCTGCTTTCATCCACATCTGATACTTCTTCCTCTGTGGGTGGATAGCATTCTTTGTGATAAGTCCTTCAGAATTGTACCAGATCATCGAGTTATCAAGAATAGCTAAGTCTATCAAGCTTGATCGTTCAGCAATATTGCAGTTACTGTGTATAATATTCTCCTGGTCCTGCTTATTTCACTTTGCATCAGTTAATGTAGGTCTTTCCAGCTCTTTCTGAAATCATCCTGTTCCTCAGTTCTTATAGCATTTCCCAATAGTATTCCATTCTCCAATCGATGAACATCCCCTCAATTTCCAATTCTTTGCCACCACAAAAGGAGCATCTATAAATATTCTTGTACAAATAGGTCCTTTCCCCTTTTTGATTATCTCTTTGGGATACAGACCCAGTAGTGGTATTATAGGATCAAAGGGTATGCACAGTTTTATAGCCCTTTGAATTGGAAATCTAGTTTGGGGGCAGTTTGTAAAGGGATTAATAGGCTAAACAGAGAAGTTTCTATTTTTTTCCTTTGGTGTAATAGGGAACTACTGCAGTTGATTAATGGAGTCAGGATCAGTCACATCTGTGATCCAGTACTTAATGCAGTGCCTGGCATATATAAGACACTTAATAAATGTTTATTGACTGACTGACTGACTGATTTCATTCAAAGAAAATCACTTTGGCAGCAGCATAAAGGATGGGCTGGAGTGGGGAGACCTGAGGCAAAAAGACCGGTTAGGATCCATTGTAACAATTTAGGTAAGAGGTGATGAGGATGGCTGTGAGTCACATCTGCTCCAAACCTTTCAGTGGCTCACCATTGTCTGGAGAATAAAATAGAAACGATGCTGTCATTCACCAACTGCCAACATCTTGCCCAATCTCCTTTCGTGACCATACTCTTTGTCAATTTGTATAAGCAGTCCCCCTTGCCTAGAATAGTCACAAATTTCCATCTTTTTTGTTTTTTTTTTAAACCCTTATCTTCTGTCTTAAAATTGATACTAAAGATCAGTTCCAAGGAAGAAGAGTGATAAAGGCTAGGCAATGGGGGGGGGGGGGTCAAGTGACTTGCCCAGGGTCACACAGCTAAGAATTGTCTGAGATCAGCTGTGTGCAGGATGGACTGAAGAGGGGAGAAACTGGATGCAGGGCTGCCTCTTAGGAAGCTGTTGCCAAGAGATGTGAGGGCTATAATGAACATGGTCGTGGTATATGAAGGGAGAAGGGGATGGATGCAAGGGATATTAAGGTAGAGTATGAGATTTAGCAACTGACTAGATGAGGGTCAGGGAATTGGGGTGAAGAGTCAAGGGACCCCTGGGCTGTGAACTTTAGTGACTTGAAGAATATGGTGCCTTTGACAGAAAGAGGGAAGTTAGGAGAAGTGTGGCTTTGGGGAAGAAAGATCACGAGTTCTGCATTGGGCACACATTGAGTTTGTGATGCCTGTGGGATGCTAAGGAGATGTGTGACCAGTAGGCACTTAGAGATGTGAGGCTAGAGCCCAGGAGGAAGGTTAGTGCTAGATGTGTCGGTATCTTCATGTAGATCCATGGAGACTGATGAGATCACCAAGAGAGAAGAGGAGAAGGCCCAGGACAGAGCCCTGGAGGCGACCCATGCATAGGAACTAGAATATCAGTGGTGGGTTAGCAAAGGAGCCTGAGGATTGATGTCATGTAGATCCAGGGAGGAGGCAGGATCCAAGATGGAGAAGTCAGCAGTGTCAAAAGCTTCAGAGAGGTCAAGAAGGTTGAGGATTGAGAAAAGGCCATTTGCTTTAATAATAAAAACAGCTAGCGCTAGGGATCTTGGAGAGAGCAATTTCAGTTGAGTGCTAGGAATGGAAACCAAAATATTGGGGGTAGAAATGAATGGGATGAAAAAAAGAGGAAGCAATGAGTATAGGGGTGGGCTGTGTTCTTCCCATGAGAATATTGGATGGAGGCTCCTTGTGGCCCCGGATTGCCTTTCTTTGCATTCCCCTCCCTTGGCCCAGGGCCTGGAACTTGCACGGTAAAGTGCCTAAGAAATGTGGGTTTCCTTCCTTCCTTTTCCAGAAGTTTGATTGTAATGGGGAGAAAGCTCTAGAGCAACAGTCGGCAACCTTTTTGGCCGTGAGAGCCATAAACGCCTGCAGGAGGAGGATGGAGGCGGAAGGCGCTGGAATATGGGGCTGGGGCTGAAGGGCCCCCTGGGACACATCCTGGGGCTCTGCCTGGACTGACAGGTTGGGAGGTGGAGCCAGATATGGCTCGAGAGCCATACACTACCGACCCCTGCTCTAGAGTGATCACTTGAGAGGACAGTGAGGGATTTCACGTCTCTTCTTTCTACCTGAGCAGGTTTTCCTGTTTGCAAGCCTGAAATGATCTCCCAGCTGGAGCAAGGAAAAGTGCCCTGGGTCCCAGATGCACATGGATCAGAAGAGCATCAGACCACCTGGCCTGGTGAGTGAGGCAGTGATGTCAAGCCCCAAGTATTTATTGGGCACCCATAGGCTTACCAGTGACTCCCAACAAGGAAGTTTAAGACTTGGTCCAAGCTATCAGAGAGCTTAGAGTTTCATTGTGGAAACAAGGCATTGTGAAATTGGGTGCTGGATAGAGGAAGCTCCATGACCTTGAAGGAGTCATTTACAGTCCAGGCCTCATTCTTTTCACCTTTAGAATAAGGCAGTTGGGCCAGATGACTACTTCTTCTTTGGTAAACCTTTGCCTTCCATCTTAAAACTGATACTAAGTAGAGGTTCCAAGGCAGAAGTGCAGTCAGGGCTAGGCAGTTGGGGTTAAGTGACTCGCAAGGGTCACGAAGCTAGCAAGTGTCAGGCCAAGATTTGAACACATCTCTAGGCCTGGTGCTCTATCCACTGAGCCACCTAGCTGCCCTGAGTGACTTCTTAAGTCTCTTTTATTTCCAATATTATTTCTGTCATTGTCACAAAATCAGAGGCCCCACCGGTATAGGGGATGGAGAACTGGCCTCGGTGTCAGGAAAGTCCGAGTCCAAGTCCCTTCTCTGACCTCTCCTGGCTGTGTGTGACCCTCTGAGTGGGCTGGGCCCCCGAGCAGAGTATAAATATATTGAAGAGGTGGGATTTCAGTTGGGTCTTGTAGTATACAGAATTGGGGTCGTATAGTTTTTTCTAGCTTTGGCTGAGTTCCAAAAGCGGTTAGGCTTTTGGAATCTGAAGGAGAAGGGGCAGTTGACTGGATCTTCCGTAGAGGGAGGTGGTCAATGAGCGAGCTGCTTTGATTACCTAGCTTTAATATTGAAATTTAGCCTAGCTTTGATATATTTACTTAAGAAATTATTATTTTAGATAAACCCTTTATATCTTCCTTTCCTATACCACCCCTGCCTTCCCTAGCTAGGCTAAATTTCAATATTAAAGCTAGGTAATCAAAGCAGCTCGCTCATTGACCACCTCCCTCTACGGAAGATCCAGTCAACTGCCCCTTCTCCTTCAGATTCCAAAAGCCTAACCGCTTTTGGAACTCAGCCAAAGCTAGAAAAAACTATATGACCCCAATTCTATATACTACAGTCTCAACTAGTGGATCTAGTGAGACGCCCGCCGGCAGGCTGAGAGGCTGGTGGTATGGACAGTGAGCAGATGGCGATTGGCTCTCCACTTGGGAGGGGCGGGGGCAGAGAGTGGGGAGACTCTCTAATCCCCTTCTTGAGGCCACCTCTTCCTGAACTCAGTGTGCTCTGTTTTCTTATACCTCTTTCCACTTGGAGTTATTCCTACTCCTGCATCCCCTTTCCCCTCCCCCCGGTACCTAAGCAGGCTTGCTCTTCTCTGGGCAGATTTCTTGTCCATACTGATTGGCATCAAGGAAAGCTTGTGCCAGCTGTATCTATGGGCAGCTGTCCGCTTGGAGAGAAAACCACTATAGATCTCTGCTTCGAAGTTCTTCCCATGTGGTTTTAATATTCTGGCAAGACAAAAGCAGAGAGGACCCCTTTACAAAGGGTTCCAGAAGGGGCAGACGGGTAGCACAGTGGATAGGGTACCAGGCGTGGAGTCAGGGGGACCCGGGTTCAAATTTGGCCTCTGACACTCTGTCACTTAACCCCCATTTGCCTAGCCCTTGCCCTTCTGTCTTGGAGTTGATAGTCCAACAGAATGCAAGGTTTTTGTTTGGTTTGGTTTAGTTTTGAAAGCAGCCTAGAATGGAGGGCAGGGCATGTGTTGAGCTAGCCAACGATGAATCCTAAGGAATTGGAAGCAAAAGTCCCATCCCATCCAGTCTCCTTGAGCTCTATCTTCTGGCCAAGTGCTGAGCCGTAGGGTAGCTGAGAAAATCATGGGGAGGAAGAAGCAGTTTCACAGCTGAAGGAATGTCATGCCAGGCTGTTTGGGCACTGGGATTACTAGAACAGAGATCAATTTTCACTTGGGCACTTAGAGCTCCAAGTCACATGTTAGCATTCGGAGACAGGCTTCTTCTGAGAAAAAGGAAAGGTTCTTCTTAAAGCAGGCTGAGTAATGAGTAAGAAAAGCAGAGGTTCACATAGGTGCTGCTTGTCAAATAGGTGAATTTTGAAGTGGGGGCATCTGGGTGTTTATCGCTCTTTTTGAGCTATACATTTGACTCTGAAACACTTCTTGCCTTTGAAATGGCTGAGATCCGTGATAATTCAGTACTCATAAAGTTAATTACAAAGAGAGGCTTTTGTTTAGAGTTGAAAAAAGGGCATGAGTGAATCTTAGGAAGAAGGGTCGCCCAAATCCACCCTCGACCCCAGACTTGGCTTTTATCTTCCAATATCTACACTACCGTCTGCTCAAAGGCCTCCAGTAATGCAGAGCTCCCCACCTCCTGAAGCAGCCCATTCAATTTGGGATGTCGGATTCATTTCTAGCTAGGCCTTTTGCATCCTTTACCCTTGCAGTTAGTTTTTGGAACTCAAATTGAGGATTTTACCCTTCTCCTTATTTGTCTTCATCTTTTCAGATTTAGCTCCCTGTTGTAGCCTATCAAGAGCTTTTTAGATCCCGATTCTTTTATTGCACATTGCCCATAGCTGTGGCTCCCGGTTGTGCATCATTTGCCAATTTCACCTGCCTGCTGCCCAGTGCCTTCATCAGATTCATCAATAAAAGTGTTGAACAGAGTCGAGCAAAGGATAGATCCCTGTGGCACTGCATCAGAGACATTCCCTTCAGATTGACGTCAGTCCAATAATCACTAGTCTCTGGGTCTGCGTGTTTAATAAGGCCACCAGGTGTGTCATGCGGATCAAATGAGATCATGCTTTGGAAACAAGAAGTTGCTTTACAGCGTAAAGCAGGATTTGGGGAGTTACAAACTCACATCTAGAAAGGAGCAGGAAATGTGACCCAAGTCCTGATTTCATTTCATTGAATCTCTTTCCTTGGCTTCCAGCTAACAGTTTCTTTGCTGTCACTGCGGGAAACAGGTGACATTTGTGTTTCGCTCTTATGTTTCAGATGGGCCCGAGAAGGGCAACGTGGAATCGCTTCATCGTCAGGAAATAGTTAAAGATGAACCTCGGTGGATTCCATTGGCAGGGATCCCAAGGGAACAAGGCAGCGACCTCCTAGAACCCTCTGCCTATCCGAATGGGCTAGAGGGCCCCCAACAAAACCCAGCAGAGAAGAAGCTAAGATATTCTCCTTCTAAGGCCCCAAGTACCAGACTTCTTATGACTGTCACCCATAGGAAAAGGGTCACAAAGGAGAGAAGCCATGAGTTCCATAAATGGGAGTGGAGCTGTGAGCCAAGCCACAATATTATTACACATGAGGGAAATCTAATGAGGGGGCAGACTCGGAGTTATGATTCATATAAGCATACCTTCAAGCAAAATTCAGAATGTATGAAACATATGAGGAATCACAGGACTGAGAAACTCTATAAATGTAATGAATGTGGGAAATCTTTCAGCAGAAGTTCACACCTCATTAGACATCAGAGTATTCACAATGAAGAAAAGCCCTATGAGTGTAATGAATGTGGGAAAGCCTTCAGCCAGAGATCATCTCTTATTGGACATCAAAAAATTCACAGTGGAGAGAAACCCTATAAATGTAACGAATGTGGGATTGCCTTCATCTGGAGTTCACACCTCATTCAACATCAAAAAATTCACAGTGGAGAAAAACCCTACGAATGTAACGAATGTGGGAAAGCCTTCAGTAGGAGCTCATATCTTATTGGGCATCAGAGAATTCATAGTGGAGAAAAACCCTATGAATGTAATGAATGTGGGAAAACTTTCAGGTGGAGATCAGCCCTTAACGATCATCATAGTATTCATAATGGAGAAAAACCCTATGAATGCAATGAGTGTGGGAAGGCCTTTGGGGGGAGATCACACCTAATTCGGCATCATAGAATCCACAGCGGAGAGAAACCCTATGAATGTAACGAATGTGAAAAAGCCTTCAGTAGGAACTCACATCTCATTCGACATCAGAAAGTTCATAGTGGAGGAAAATTCTGTGAGTGTGATTAGTCCAGAAGAGAGATCACTCGGCTGGCAGATTTTATGATGTATCACATTATTCTTCATGGAGAGAAATCTCAGTGAAAAATCCTTCAGGGAGAACTCAGCCTTTAATGATTGTTAGAATGTCCATCACGGTGAGGAACCCTAAATGTCCTGAACAAGAGACTCCCACGGAACTAGCTCCCCCAAATGCGTGAAACAAAAATGGTAGGGCTCTAACAAATAAAATTAGCCACTCAAAATAAGAAGAGGAAGCCTGAAGCCACTATCACCAGCAACACGACCAGGAAGGAGGTGGCGCTGCTGCCCTGGGACTAGGACTAAAGGGTGTGAGAAGGAGATTGAGCTATTGCTTAGGCCTACCTTGTAGGTAGGGTAAGAAGTAAGAGAAGAATGAAAGGGAGGGTCCCCCTTTGGGGCAGCAGCAGATCACGGGCTGGTAGCATCTGACAGCAGTCACTGTACCTGGCCTCTGAACTGGGCTGGAATTAGAGAATCATAGGAGTTGGAAAGGTCCGTGAAGTTGGAATCGATTTCTGTCCTCATTTTACTGCGATTCCAAAGCAATCAAAGGGCTTTCCCAAGGTCCCTCATAGCTGGGATTGGAACCCAAGTCTTATTACTCCAAATCTGTTGATCTTCCCCATTCTGACCCCACTTTCAGGGATGACCCCCACTGAAGAAGAGGAAAAGAGTCAGTCACCTTAAGTCTAGGGTAATCTGTCTTTCAGTTTATTCAAGGTGGGGAAAAAACATTGAATTAACAAAGGGAAAGAACAGCCCTTTTGCCAAGTCAGGATAGTTACCAAGCCAGAGAACTGGATATGCTTTTAAAATGTTAAGTAGAAAAGAAACGGGGGCGGGGGTGGGGTGGGGTGGGGGGAAGCTGGGTAGCTCAGTGGATTGAGAGCCAGGCCTAAACAGGAGGTCCTGGGTTCAAATGTGGCCTCAGATACTTCCTAGCTGTGTGACCCTGGGCAAGTCACTTAACCCCCATTGCCTAGCCCTTACCACTCTTCTGCCTTGGAACCAATACACTAGTATTGATTGCAAGATGGAAGGTGAGAGTTTTTATATTAAAAAAAAGAAGAAGGAAGGAAGGAAGGAAGAAAAAGAAAGAAAGAAAGAAAGAAAGAAAGAAA
>NC_058136.1:64279381-64358612 GCF_016433145.1 Gracilinanus agilis | reverse complement strand
AAACTACCACACCAATGCAACCACCAACAATTGGGAAATTGGTCTTGATCAAGGACACATGACATAACCAGTGGAAAAGTGCGTCGGCCATGGGAGGGGGGAGTGCGGGGGGTGAAGGGGAAAATAGGAGCATGAAACATGTAATCATGTTAAAAATGATTATTAATAAATGCTAAAAAATAAAAAAAAAAAACCTCCAAATTCCTCAGCTCTGACAACGGGGAAATGACAAAATGTTAAAGTAGGCTTGAAACTGAAAGTTAACATTTCCTATTTCATCTACAAATTTGGACATTTGCTTTAAAGACATAAAAATAATGTTGAGCCACCAAGACTGCTTCCAAGAATTGAGCAAAAGTTCACCATTGAAAAGTCCAAACAAGAAGTAGGTGCAGGAAAATTTAAACCTGTTGTCACATATAATTGATTGCACAACAAAATGATTAAGACTTTACAACAAAAATATAAACATTTCCATCTGATTTTTAAAAAAATATAATAAAAAGAAGAGTTAAAATGTTTAGGGGTTTTTGGGGAAAGCATAAGAAGTCCTTTTAAATTGCTACGAAATAAAATGAAGGGGAAAAGAAGAGCTAATGTTTCCGAAAGTAAAACTATTTGACAAAAAGAGTGTCGAGTCACAAGGTTAGTAGTTTAACAGATAAAAATTGGACAGAAATAATCTGGCCTCAGACACTTCCCAGCCGTGTGACCCTGGGCAAGTCACTTGACCCCCATTGCCTAGCCCTTATCACTCTTCTGCCTTGGAGCCAATACACAGTATTGACTCCAAGATGGAAGGTGAGGGTTTAAAAAAAAATTGGACAGAAATAATAAGAGATCGCTTCTTTTTTTTTTTAAACCCTTAACTTCTGTGTATTGGCTCCTAGGTGGAAGGGTGGGCAATGGGGGTCAAGTGACTTGCCCAGGGTCACACAGCTGGGAAGTGTCTGAGGCCAGATTTGAACCCAGGACCTCCCATCTCTAGGCCTGGCTCTCAATCCACTGAGCTACCCAGCTGCCCCAAGAGATCACTTCTTGAGAAGAAAAATAGGAAGAGTAATGCCAGAGACAAATTCAATTTAATACTTAATGATATTAAATGTTAAGGATCTGGATTCCCCTATTAAAAGGGATAGTGTTTCAGAATCGATTTTAAAAATACATAGCTTTCTAGAACCAATGTGAAAAAAAGATAGTAGATTAAAATTTGAAATCTTGATCTAAATTCTATTATACAACTTCAAGTTTAAGAACAGAAAAAGTAATGATAGGAAATAAATTCTCATTTCAATCAGAAAACCTTGAAAGTGACAGACAAGAATATTCGGTAAGGCTGAAAGGAACATTAAGTTAAAATGTGATTTACACACAGCAAGCCAATTTTTTAAAGATTATCAGCATTACAAGAAGAAGCAGATGAAAGATAGCTGCACTTTTGACACTTTTGACCATTATTTGACCAATATAGAACAAAAATCAAAGATCTGAACTATTTAACTTAATTATGGAGAGAAATAAGTGGAACAGAGAATACACTTTTTTCAGGTTGCAAATGAAACTCATAAAGTGATCATTTACTTAGGTACCAAGTCCTGTGTAAATGTCTAAAAAGCAGAAATCATATATAACATAATTTCTATACATATATACACACAATATTTTCAGACAGTTGTAATAAAATTAAGTAATTACAGTGTTTCTGGCTACAAGACGAATAGGCAACTAAGATTATAAGTTAGAAGTGAGGTGCTTCTTACGCTCTGAGAGCGAGTCACAGAAAGGGTTCAGAAGGTACTTTTGGGGGCAAACCAAATGTCTAGGCAAGGTTGAGCTTTGCTGGATCTCACTATTTCCACAGTACTAACTGGGACTAGAGGTGGGTAAGTCCCATTGCTTTTCAGGGTCTCCAAGTTGGGAGGGATCTTCTAATTCTTCATCTAGGATCCTCTATGTGATCTCACACAAGTTCCTTTCACCTCAGTTTCTTTCTCTGTAAAATGAGGGGACTATACTAGTTGACCCTGAAGGGCCTTTCTAGCCCTAGGTCTAGGATCTGTGTGCCAACTAAGTCTCCTCAAGATAATTATTTCCATTCTGTACTTTAGCTCTTCTGACATTCCACCTAAGGGGGAGGCCATGGCAGGCAGTATTGTTTTAGCCAATAAGATGGCATGAACTCCATTCTCTTCCTCTTGGTTGCTCTCCTCTAGCCAGTCCCATCTATGTTGTAAGGTTTAAATTTAGGTTTTATACTAAATAGAGTTCTAAAGTAATATTGTGGTCGCTGATTTTAAAATAGCTTAAGTCAAAATGACCTTTAGCAGCTTTTATTTACAAAGAGGTAGAAAGAGTGAAAGAGGAAATGTAGAAAAAACAAGCCTACCAGCCCTTCTCTGGTGAAGTCCAGCTCAGCCCCCCACAGGGGCTTCCCCAAGTCTGATCTCCACATGGTGCCATCAGCCAGAAGACCTGGTGCTATCTTCAGCCAGAGTTCCACCAATGCAGCCTCCTCCAAAGCCAAGGCAGGAATCTCAGCCACGCACCCAACAAGCCAACAAGCCAACACAGGATCCAGGGGAAAAGTCTCCTCCAAATGCCAGGAAAGGAATCCTCAGCCAGTCTCTCCAAACACCAGGAAAGGAATGGAATCTCAGACCATGTTGGTCCCTTTTTATACCCCTTTTTCCAAGTCACTTCCTGTCTCTCCACAGAAACCAAAAGCCTTTCAATTTGCCTAGCACTGCCCAAGGTGGGTGGGGGAGGCAGTGGCCTTTGGAGGTGTGAGATTACTCTTAAGTGACTTGTAAATTCTCATACTTAATGGTAAGTAGGGGGTGCTTTGAGTTCTTGATTTGATTAACTAAAAATAGACAAGGGGAGAGTTAATCCTATCTTCACAATGTTCTTCTAAAATGTGGTGCCCAGAACTAACCCCAATACTCCAGATGTAATCTGAGTAGTAGGACCACCATAGTCTCAGAACTCACAGAAGCTCCTCTTCTGTTGTCTTGCCTGGCTTTGTATCCCCAATGCTTATCACAGTGCTTGACATTCACTAGGTGCTTAATAAATGCTTGAAATTTTTTTTAACCCTTACCTTCTGACTGAAAATCAGTGCTAATTGGTTCCAAGGCAGAAGAGCAGTAAGAGTTAGGCAATGGGGGTTAAGTGACTTGTCCAGGATGACACGGCTAGGTCTGAGGTCAAGTTTGAACCCAGGGTCTCCTGTCTCCAGACCTGGGGCTCTGTCCACTTAGCTGCCCCACCGAATACAGTTTTTAAAAAACCCAAACCTGCATAACTCCATGACTTTAGAATGACTACCTTCAACTCGTATGGAGCTATACATCCCTGACAACTCTACAGGCCATGACATCTTCTGATTGATCAGTTCCCTATGCTTATCAGTCTTTGAAATTTAATTTTTGAGTACTATCCGCTTCTCTATGCACACCCCCTTACTGTGCTGACATGCTCTATAGAATCTTAGGCCATGGGATCTTATCTAAGCTTTCTCTATGTCCTTATCCATGCCTGACTTTCCTCCCTAACACAAATTCTGGGATAGAATGGTCATTCCATCTTCCCTTCCTGCAAAGTTCTCATTTCCATGCTAGCAACCAGACACTTTTTGGTGAGAACTGTGTCCAAAAAAAGAAGTTCCCCTTATTGATTCTTCTGTGTAGTATGAAGCTATCATTAAGGTAAGTCAAGAAATCATCTACTCTGCTTTTTGTTACTTCTTGTAGCTGGGGAAGCTGGATTATGGCTAGAGTGCTGGGCCTGGAATCAGTGAAACTCATGTTCTTGAATTCAAATCTGCCTTCAGACACTTGCTAGCTGTGTGACCCTGGGCAAGTAACTTCACCCTATTTTCCTCTGTTTCCTCATCCTCATCAAATGAACTGGAGAAGGGAATGGCAAACCACTCCACTATCTTTGCCAAGAAAACCCCAAATGGGACCATGAAGAATTAGTCGTATCTGAAAAAAAAAAACAACTAAACACCACCACCACCTTGTGCTAGGTTCGTGATCTATTTCCCAAATTCTTCTATCTCCTCTTTCTGTCCAAGTATTCTATAGTGTATTAATATGACAGTATTATTTATGTTTCTTTCTCTGTTAAATACCCAAGTGCCCTCCATCATCTCTTCCTATGTAGTAACTTTTCTTCCACAGTCTTTGATCTTCATTCTACTTTCTGTCTTGGAACTAGGCTTTGTTGGCATGGCCCTTGCAGCAAGGATGCATCAGTGCAGTCATCACCACCATGGATTCCCTTTGGTGTTGTAGAGCAGTTGGTAATCTCCGACCTAGAAAACCACAGATTAATATTATCTATGTTGTATTGTTTTTGTATTTAAACATTTTCAATTATATTTGAGTCTGTTTCAGGCAGCATAGTTGAGTTTGATACCTCTGGCGTATAGAACACTAGAAAACATCTCTTATTACAAGAAAGAGTTGGTTTCATTTACCAAAAATGGCCACCTTCTCTAGATAGTAGTCTGAGAATTAGTTGGAGTGGAAAGAATTAGGAAGACTTGAGTTCATATCCCATGGCTGATACCAGCTGTATGGCCATAGGCAAAATAAATGTCTGGGCTTCAGTTTTTTCTTAAATAGGGGTAGTACTTTCTTAGTACCAACCTTCCTGTGCAATTCTGAAGATTAAATGAGGTCTATATAAAAGGCTAACTACATTTTGTCTAGGGGTAGTGCCAGACAGGGAGAAAGACTATCAAAGCCTAAGGATATCTCAAGCAACACATTTTTTTTATTTAGAGTATTTTCTAATTTTTTTCTCCCTCCTCTTCCCTCCCTCTCCCCCCTCCAGGAGCTGACAAGCAATTCCACTGGGTTATACATGTATCACAGTTCAAAACCTATTTCCACATTATTCACATTTGCAATAGAGTGATCTTTTAACACCAATACCCCAATCATATCCCCATTGAACCACGTGATCAATCATATTTCCCTTCTGTGTTTCTACTCCCACAGTTCTTTGTCTGGGTGTGAATAGCATTCTTTCTTATAAGTTCCTCCAGATTGTCCTGGATCATTTACATTGTTACTAGTAGAAAAGTATTACATCCAATTATGCCCCAATGTATTGGTCTCTGTGTACAATGTTCTCCTGATTCTGCTCCTTTTCACTCTGCATCAGTTCCTGGAGGTCATTCCAGTTCACATGGAATTCCTTCCTTTGAGCACAGTAGTATTCCATCACCATCATATCACAATTTGTTCAGCCATTCCCCATTCGAAGGGCATCCCTTCACTTTCCAAATTTTTGCCATCACAAAGAGTGCAGCTATAAATATTTTTGTACGGCTATTTTTCCTTATTATCTCTTTGGGGTATAAACCCAGCAGTGGTATGGCTGGATCAAAGAGCAGGCAATTTTTAAAAGCCCATTGGGAATAATTCCAAATTGCCCTCCAGAATGGTTGGACCAATTCACAATTCCACCAGCAATGCATTAGTGTCCCAATTTTGTCACATCCCCTCCAACATTCATTATTTTCCTTTACCGTCATATTGGCCAATCTGCTAGGTGTGAGGTGTGATACCTCAGAGTTGTTTTTATTTGCATTTCTCTAATCAGGAGGGATTTAGAACACTTTTTCTTGTGATTACTGATAGCTTTGATTTCTTCATCTGAGAACTGCCTATTCATATCCCTTGACCATTTGTCAACTGGGGAATGGCTTGATTTTTTTTTTGTAAATTTTACTTAGTTCCTTACATATTTGGGAAATTAAACCTTTGTCAGAGAATTTTGTTATCAAGATTTTTTCCCAGTTTGTAAGCAACACAAGTTCTAACCAACAGTTCTGGAGGTCCACAGGTTCTTGTTTCCAGCCGGGCCTGACACTAACAGAGGGCCCCAACTAGAAAGTCCCTAGCACTTAGTAAATGTTAATACTAATTAATTAATCCTACTTCTACCACCCTCCAAGTTATCCACATTTTTGGAAACCCTAGGAAAGGCAGAAATGAGAATGGAACAAGCTAACTTAGAATTTATTTGCCATTAGAAGGCTAAGTGGAACAATGTCCCCTCTGTTGCTATATGCCCTTTGCAGCTGGGCCTGTCTCAGTTCTGCCAGGGACAGCAATGAAGAAATAGCATATGAGAGGTTGGGAATTGGATCCAGGGGGACTTTTCATCCTTCCTAGTTGGAAAACTTGGTACATTTCCCAATCCCTTTGGGATACTGTCTCAGAGAGAATTAAAAAAAAAAAAAAGATGGAAAGAATCCCCAAACCACTTCATGGATCGGATGGATTCACCATGCATGTTATACAAAGTGTTACATACAGAACCCATAGGCTTCATGCCAGGAAGTAACATCCACAGAAGGATATGGTGAAATATTTTCCCTCCATATACTAAAATAGGAAATCCATTTAATCTAGGAATAAGAACTAGAATAGCTTTTCGGTAATTTGGGCCTTATTTGTTGCTTTGACAGGATAGGTTGTCATTGAAACAGGTATGAGAAGATTTGAGAAAGAATAATGTGCTTAAGCAAAACAAATAGAAACCTACATCTATTGTAAAACATAAAGCCATGCAACACATTCCATTCTCTCAGTTTCTATTTTTCCCTCTTGTTCAAGGATATCAGGATTTCCCTGATGATTTCTTGCAATATGGTGTCCAGATTCTTTTTTTTTTTTTTTTTTTTTTTTTGATCATCTCTTCAGGTATTTTCTTAGATTATCTCTTCTGGATCAATTTTCCAGGTCAGTTGCTTTTCCACTGAGGTATTTTAGATTTTCTTCCATTTTTTATCCTTTTGACTTTGTCTTATTGTTTCCTGATGTCATATGAATTCGTTAGCTTTTATTTGCCCAACTCCAATTTTCAGGGAGTTATTTCTTGAGTTTTTGTGTTTTCTTTTCCATTTGGCCAATCCTACTCTAAAGAATTATTTTCTTCAATGCTTTTCCCCCCCTCCATTTCCATTTGGTCCATCCTTTGCCTTAGGAAGTTATTTTCTTTAATGTATTTTTGTGCCTCCATATGTGATATATTCTAAAGCTAATTAAATATATATGCATTATTATTTTTATTTATTAATTTTTATTTGGAATATTTTCCCATAGTTACATGTTTCATGTTCTTTCCCTCACCCCCAACCCTCCTAACCTCCCCCCTTAACTGACGCAAAATTCCACTGGGTTTTACATGTATCATTGATTAAGACCTAATTCCATATTATTGGTAGTTGGACTAGAATTATCGTTTAGCGTCTACATCCCCAATAATATCTCCATCAGCCCATGTGTTCAAGCAGTTGTTTTTCTTCTGTGTTTCTCCTCCTACAGTTCTTCCTCTGAATGTGGCTAGTTTTCTTTCTCATAAATCCTTCAGCCTTGCTCTGGATCCTTGCATTGCTGCTAGTAGAGAAGTCCATTATGTTCTATTGTACCACAGTGTATCAGTCTCTGTGTACAATGTTCTCCTAGTTCTGCTCCTTTCACTCTGCATCAAATCCTGGAGGTCATTCCAGTTCACATGGAATTCCTCCAGTTCTTTATTTCTTTGAGCACAATAGTATTCCATCACCAACAGATACCACAATTTGTTCAGCCATTCCCCAATCGAAGGACATCCTCTCATTTTCCAATTTTTTGCCACCACAAAGAGCATGGCTATAAATATTTTTGTACAAGTCTTTTTCCTTATCTCTTTGGGGTACAAACCCAAGGGCAGGCAGTCTTTTAAAGCCCTTTGAGCATAGTTCCAAATTGCCATCCAGAATGGTTGGATCAATTCACAACTCCCCCAGCAATGCATTAATGTCCCAATTTGGCCACATCCCCTCCAACATTCATTATTCTCCCTTGCTGTCATTTTAGCCAATCTGCTAGGTGTGAGGTGATTCCTTAAAGTTGTTCTGATTTGCATTTCTCTAATTATTAGAGATTTAGAATACTTTCCCATGTGCTTATTGATAGTTTTGATTTCTTTATCTGAAAATTGCCTATTCATGTCCCTTGCCCATTTATCAACTGGGGAATGGCTTGATTTTTTGTACAATTGATTTATCTCTTTGTATATTTGAGTAATTAGACTTTTGTCTGAGTTTTTTGTTATAAAGATTTTTTTCCCAATTTGTTGCTTCCCTTCTAATCTTGGTAGCAATGGTTTTGTCCATACAAAAACTTTTTAGTTTAATGTAGTCAAAATTATTTATTTTACATTTTGTAATTTTTTTTCTAACTCTTTCTTGGTTTTAAAATCTTTCCTTTCCCAGACATCTGACAAGTATACTATTCTGTGCTCACCTAATTTACCTATAGTTTCCTTCTTTATATTCAAGTCATTTGCCCATTCTGAATTTATCTTGGTATAGGGTGTCAGATGTTGATCTAGACCAGGGGTCGGCAACCTTTTTGGCCGTGAGAGCCATAAAAGCCACATTTTTTAAAATGTAATTTCGTGAGAGCCGTACAGTGCTCACGGCACACGCTCCTGTAACAGCACCTGAAAAAAAAATTGACTTTATGGCTCCTATAGAAAGAGCCATACGTTGCCGACCCCTGATCTAGACCCAATCTCTCCCATATTGTTTTCCAATTTTCCCAGCAGTTTTTGTCAAATAGTGGATTTTGTCCCAAAAGCTGGGCTCTTTGGGTTTATCATACACTGTCTTGCTAAGGTCATTTACCCTAAATCTATTCCACTGATCCTCCCTTCTGTCTCTTAGCCAGTACCATATTGTTTTGGTGACCGCTGTGTTATAGTATAGTTTAATATCTGGTACTGCTAGGCTCCCTTCCTTCACATTTTTTTTTCATTATTTCCCTTGATATTCTTGATCTTTTGTTCTTCCAAATGAACTTTGTTATAGTTTTTTCTAATTCAGTAAAAAAGTTTTTTGGTAGTTTGGTAAGTATAGTGCTAAATAAGTAGATTGATTTGGGTAGAATGGTCATTTGTATTATGTTAGCTTATCCTACCCATGAGCACTCAATGTTTTTCCAACTGTTTAGATCTAGTTTTAATTGTGTGGAAAGGGTTTCATGGTTGTGTTCATATAATTCCTGTGTTTGTTTCGCATTATTAAGAAGACAACATGTAACACACTAATTTCTGACATTTAGTCCCAAATTGCTTTCTTTATAATAACTGTGAGGTAAAAAGTACCTTTCCCTTATTTTATAGATGAGTAAACTGAGGATAAGGGAAGCTATGTGGAACTACATTGGATAGAGTACTAGACCTGAAGTCAGGAAGACTCATGTTCCTGAATTCAAATCTGGCCTCAGACACTAACTAGCCGAGTGACCTGGATAAGTCACTTCACCTTGTTTGCCTCCGTTTCCTCATCTGTCAATTGAGCTGCAGAAGGAAATGGCAAACCACTCCAGCATCTCTACCAAGAAAACTCCAAATGGGGCCACAAAGAGTCAGATACAACTGAACAGCAATATGTATCATGTAGGAGTTTTAGTCCATTTATTTTATTTTAAACAAGCATTTTATTTTCCCCCTCTCCTATTTCTCTCTCCAGTTCCCCATTAATGATTTTTTTTTAAAAAAGGAAACCATTACAATAATCTCAGTCTTGCAAATGAAATTCTCATTTGGCCATGTCCAAAACTATATTCTACATTATTCTACATTTTAAGTTTTACCCACTAGCAGGATCGTTTCATCCTCAGACCTCCAGAATCCTGATTCATTGCTACATTGTTGAGAGTTTGGAAGTCTTGCAAAATTGTTTTTCCTTATAATTCGTTTGATGAATTATTCTCCTAGTTCTGCTCACTTCCCTTTCCAAAAGTCTTCCCAGCATCTTCTGAAAATGTGCATCTCATCATTTCTTATGGTGCAGTAGAATTTATATTCATGCATCATAACTGGTTTAGCAATTTCTCCTAATAAAAATCTCAATAAAAAGTTTTCAGAATATAATCAGTTTTGCATCAGATACTTCCTAGATATCTGACCCTGGGCAAGGCACTTAACCCCAACTGCCTAGCCCAATATAATCAGTTTTTCTAATTTTTATATATGAAATTGAATAGGAGAAAGGTTGGAAATCATCTCTTTTCTTCTGTGTTCCCTCACTGTCCCTATAAAAATGCACAATATCTAAAAGTCATTGGTTCACATTAAGTATCTTGAACTAACTACACTATTAGATTAATCCTTCTTGGAACAATTATTGTTGTTTCTATGTCAGGTTTCTGCCAAGAAGCTATATCATCTCCTAGATTTAGAACTAGAAGGGAACTGAGAGACAATCTGTTCCCCACCCCCACTTCATTTTACAGAGGAGAAAACTGAAGCCCAGGGAGGGAAAGGGACTTGTCCAAGGTCACAAAGGTAGAACTGACCTGAAATCTTCATCTACGTCTTCCAATTCAAGAGCCAGCAACCTCCACTATGAAACATGGTTTGAAAATTTTTCCCTACACTTTAAAAAATACATATATTTATTTTTACATTTACTTCTTAAAAAATGTTCTGTGTTCTCAATTCTCTCTTCCATAAGCCTCTGCCCCATCCATTGAGAAGGCAAGCAATAAATATGAATTATACATGTGAAATCATGCAAAACATTTCCATATTAGTCATTCCACCCCCCAAAAGCAATAAAAATAAATTGAAAAAATTATACTTCAGTCTGCATTCAGTTCATCAGTTCTGTCTCTGGAATTGGGAAGCATTTTTCATCATGGGTCCTTCAGAATTGTCTCAGATCATTATATTGATCAGGGTAGTTAAATTTTTCATAGTTGAGTATCCTTACAATATCTGTTACTACATAGTATTCTCCTGGTTCTGCTCACTTCACTTTGCATCAGTTCATATAAATCAGCATTGGTGAAGTATTGGCACATGTGCCACCCCTGGCATGGGGAGCTGCTCTGTTCCCCCTCTTCCCAGCTCCCAAGGACATTTTTTTGCATGCCCTGCCCCTCTGTCCAGCTGCCTAATGCAAGCACTTCCTCCCTCAGCTCTCTCTAGTGTACGGGGGAAAGGGGTTTTTTTTGGGTTCAATATATTAGAAGGTGGTCGCCAGAGGATTGAACTATTATCAATCCTCAATTAAGAATAATCTCAAGTCAAAATTGACTTCTATGGAAGTTTATTTACAATTAATAAGAGAGCGAGGAAATAAGAATCTAACCTAGTAGGTAATTTACTACGATCCTCTAATTAATCCAAGTAGATCTAATTAACCCTCAGCTGAGAGTCAGAAGGCCCAGAGGCCCAGCAGTGAATGAAGCAAAGCTTCACAAAAATTCACAGAGTCTATTAAGGAAATTCCTTAAGAGAAGTTCAGGAAGATTCAGTCAGTCTTTAAACTCACCACCTCCACAGACTAGAAGAGCTAGAAGACCTCCTTGACCAGCCGCCCTCTTCACCAGAAGCCCCAGCTGACTGAGGACCTTCTCCTTTTAAAGGGGTCACTTATGCATCACTTCCTGTGCCTCCCTCCTAATTTGCATGTCCAGTCACAATAGACACTTCTCATAGGACCACCTAGGGGGCAGTCAGTTGATTCTGATTCATCACCCACTCTAGCACACATGGATTATGGACCTCCCAGAATTAGAGGTGCTCTCACCTTTGGTGATTAAATCTAAAGATGGGCAATGTAGACTTAATCTAATTATCACACTAGTAAAGGGGGGGGGGCACCCTCACAGACAGCTTGAATTTGCCCTCTGGGCACTCAAACTCAAAAACTTGCTGATATGTCTTCCCATATTTTTCTTAAACATTCCTCCTCATCAGTTCTTTTAACATAAACATTCTATCACAATCATATATCACAGCTTGTTCAGCCATTCTCAACTGATGGGCATCTCAATTTCCAATTCTTTGCCACCACAAAAATAGCTGCTAGAAATGTTTTTGTACATAGAAGTTCCTTTTTCCTTTTCTTTGCTCTCTTTGGGGTATAGACTTAGTAGTGTTTTACTGGGCCAAAGGGCATACACAGTCTTATAGCTCTATGGGCATAGTTCCAAATCCTTCTCCAGAATGGTTGGGCCAGTTTGTAACTCCACCAATAGTTCATTAGTGTACCTATTTTTCAACACGCCCTCCAGCATTTGTCATTTTCCTTTTCTGTCATATGAGCCATTCTGATAGGTGCCTGAACTTGTTTTCAAAGCTGATTGTTACCTTATTTAAGTAAAGCTTAATGCTTTCATCAGATACTAACTGATTAATTTTGGTTGGCTTTCTGGTACAAAATGTAGTACATGTGGGAAAACGTGCCCAGAAAGGAAAGTGATTTGAGCTGTCAACTTTCTCTTTTTCTTTCTTACTTTCCTTTCCTTTCCTTTCCTTTCTCTTTTTCTTTCTTTCTCTTTTTCTTTCTTTCTTTCTTTCTTTCTTTCTTTCTTTCTTTCTTTCTTTCTTTCTTTCTTTCTTTCTTTCTTTCTTTCTTTCTCTACTTCTTTCTTTTTCTCCTTCCCTCTCTCCCTCCTTTTATCTCTTTTTTCCTCTTGACCTCTCTTCTTCCCTCCCACTCTCCCTTCCTTCCTTCTTTTTTTTTTGTGGGGATGGAAGGAAGAGTTCTATAAAGGATTTACCTTTAAAGGAACCAGTTCATTTTGGGGGATTTTGAAATCTGACTCAGATTTCCAGATTGGTAGAAGAGCTTTACAATAAGAGTGGCTTAAAATCAACACTACTTAACATCATTCCTACTTTCTGTAATATTAATCTGCTTTAAAACAAATCTTTTCTCTGAAAATTTTTAGAAGAAATTATTTAGGCTATAAGTTTTTGGGGCAACTAGGTGGCTCAGTGGATTGAGAGTCAGGCCTAGAGATGGGAGGTCCTGAGTTCAGATCTGCCCTCAGGCATTTCCTAGCTGTCACTTACCCCCATTGCCTAGACCAGGGGTTGGCAACCTTTTTGGCCGTGAGAGCCATAAACACCACCTTTTTTAAAATGTCATTTCGTGAGAGCCATGCAGTGCTCACAGTGCCGCTCCTGTAACAGCGCCTGAAAAAAAATGGACTTTATGGCTCCTGCAGAAAGAGCCATATCTGGCCCTCAAAAGAGCCAGATATGGCTTGAGAGCCATAGTCGCTGACCCCTGGCCTAGACCCTTTTGCCTTTAAACCAACACACGGATTGAGTCTAAGTTGGAAGGTAAGGGTTTAAAGAAAAAGAGTTTTCTGATGGTTTTCAGACAGCAGGATCTTTTTCACAGTGCGAAAAACAGTTGCAAAGACTATGGTGAATTCAAATGATATCTAAATCTGAAGAGATTTTCTAAGCAAAATAATAGCAAAATATTGGTTCCTCTGATCTTAACATTGTCCTTCAATGTCTATCCTCCTAAAATGCCCTTTATTCCCTAGCTTCTGCATCCCAATCCCATTTTCTTGGTCATTTGTCTACAAAATCAGTGCCAGTTTCTTTATGAAGTTGTGGACCAGTTTCCAGTCACCAACTTTCTTTTCCTTCAAAAATAAAATCCTTAAAACACCTGGACATCACCTAGACTTGATTTTTCCCCCCTTTGCACTTCTCTGTATTTTGTTTGTGATTCCCTTCCTCGCCTCTTTTTTGTTTTGTTTTGAATATAATATCCCATGCCTCTAGTCAACCCACTTTTGTTCAGTTGTTTTTCAGTCGTGTCCAACCCTTGGTGACTCCATTTGGCATTTTCTTGGCAAAGATACTGGAGTGATTGGCCATTTCCCACTACTGCATCTCATTTGCTGAAGTCCTTCCTTTCATTTAAGATAAGCAAGCCACGGGGCCCTGACTTCAGTGAAGCTTGCCTCTCCGTTGACAGCATCCTGCCCCAGAGTAATTTCTTCCCCTAATTCCTTCCCACATTTCTTATAGCCCTTTGTTTGAATGTCTTCTTAACTCAGATGCCAGGCCCACCACCCGAAAGCTAGAAGGCACTGAGTCTCATCACCCCATTTTACAGATAAAGGAAGTCAATTTGAGAGAAGCTATGCGACAGGGTTACAGAGTAGTGAGCAAGTACAACAAAAATCTTGAACTCAGAGTCTCCTGATTGGCACATTCTCTCCACATCCAAAGAGATGTGGCTCGCTATCTGATGGGCCTTTCCTCAATGGAAACCTTGTTACTCCAGCCTGTGACACTTAACTGAGGTCAAGTCCCTGTAAGATGGCATCAATTCAATGACACGCTCGCTGGTAAGCATTTAACAACCAGCCCTCCACCACACCAAAATGTACCCCCAACACACTTTTCTCTATCACTTTCTGAAATCTAGATAGTTAACAAGACAAGAAGTTAAGCTCTGATTTGTAGCTGGTTCCAGAACATCCCTGCAAAACTTAATGTTCACTAACACTAACCCTTCAGACTAATTTTACACACTTCATTAACTCTGTGCTTTCTCCTTATCCATGGCTGACCCATCCCCTTGCCTTACTTCCTAATCTCTCCCCTAATCACTGCCATCCAAAATGGCTGCCCTGGAAGAGAACCTTTTTTCCTCTGATCCCTCCCCAGCCCAGATCCTCCCTCAGCCCTCAAGTGTGTGCTTGGCATTTGGCAAAAATTCTCCTTCACCCACAAAAGTGCTTTGGTCCACACCTTCCACCTCTTCAAATGAAGTGCAAGTTGATTTTTCCTCGAGGCACCTGCTCCTTCCTTTGGCACCTCTCCTGCCATGGCCTCTCCTTGAATGCATAACCCCTGATTCTAAGGGCCAGAGGCTAGGTGGCCAGTGAGGGGAATGCTGGGAATGTGTCAACTGGTCTTGCTGAACTTACTACTTGGGGCTAATGATTTAGTGCCAAAAGGGCCCTTAGAGGCCATCTAGTTCAATCCTTGCATTTTTGGAGGCAAGAAGTAAGGAGAGATGAGAAGAAGAAAAAGGAGGAGACCAAAGCCCAGGGAAGTGAAATTACTTACCTAAGGTCACACAATAGGAAGTTGGAGGCATAAACTAGGACTTATCAAGTGCCCACTATGTGCCAGGCACTGTGTTAAGTGACAGTCCAACCTCCTCCTTTTACAGACGAGGAAACTGAGGCCCAAGAAAATAAAGTGGCTTGCCCAGGGTTTGCCCAGCTAGTAAATGTGACTTGTGCGCTGGACTCCCTGATGCCAAGTCCAGCATTCTAACACTGGGGTAGGGAGGCCGAGTTGCTATAAACAGAGAACTAGGCAAGAATTAACAGAGGGATGATGAGGGATTGGAGAAGGCTTCCCAGGGAAGGTGGCATTTTAGTTAAGACCGAGAGGAAGCTCAGGAGCTCATTAGTCAGACCAGAGGAGGAAGAGTGTCCCAGGCATGGGGGGCAGCCAGAGAAAATGCCCAGAGACGAGAGTTGGAGTGTGGAGGGGGAGCAAGGTGTAAGGGGTCTGCGGAGGTAGGAGAGGGCGGGCTGACGAAGAAAAAGCTTTGAATGCCAAACGGGATATTTTCTATTTGTTCCTAAAAGCAATAGGGAGTCACTGGAGTTTATAGAGCGAGCGTGTGCGTGTGCGTGTGTGTGCGCGCGCCCGCGCCCGCGCGCTTTGGGAAAATCACTTTGGTGGCTGAAAGGACTTGGGCCAAGCCCATAGGACCACAGGCCAGCTGTGAGGTGGTGTGCAGCTGGGCCCCCATGGGCGCTGGGTTCCAGAGATGAGGGACGGCCCCAGGATGACCCCGAGCTTGGCAGCCTGGAGGGCTGTGAAGGGGTGGTGCCTTCCCCGGAGGTCGGATTTACAGGGAAAGGCAATGAATCGTTGTGGACATCCAGACGGAGACGTCGGAAAGCCGTAGGAGAGGTGGAGGCAGGACAGGGAGATTTGAGGATCTTCCACATGGAGGGAGGGAGCGGAGAGGAGGGCTCAGGCCAGTGGCACGGTGTGGTCTGGAGGAGAGTCTGGCCACGGAGCGCTCAGATAGGAAGGAGGCAAACCGGTGTCCCGACACAAATCCAGGGCTCCGTACTGCTGCAAAAAGCCCGGTAAGTCCCCCTCGCTTGTCAGCGTTTGCGGCATCCTGCGCCCCTCGGGCCCCGCGGCCAGCCAAAGGAGCCTCACTACAGCTGGCCAGGTGTGTGAGGGTAACGACCACCGAGACTTGGAGACCTCCCGGCATCCTAGAGAGGCAGCGGAAGTGGCGGGCCGGCCTCCCTCCCTCCCCCCTTGCAGCCCATGGGGGCGGGCGCTCGGGGGTGGGGCCGCACTTCCGGCCCCGCCATCGTCCGTCCGCTCTGGCCGCTCGCAGGTGAGTGCGGCTGGGCGGACTCGCTGCCGCTGCCTTCCTTCCTTCCTTCCTTTCTTTCTTTCTTTCCTTCCTTCCTTCCTTCCTTCCTTCCTTCCTTCCTTCTTTTCCTCCTTCCTTCCTTCCCTCCCTCCCTCTTCCCTTCTTTCTCGCCCGCCCCTTCCTTCCTTCCTCCTGCCTTCCTCCTCTCTCTCCGCCTGTCTCCTTCCTCGTGCCGGGGGCCAGGTAATCCGCCAACGGCGGCCCCCTCTCTCCTTTTGTCCCGTACTTTGCCTGGTAGTGGCCCCACCCTGGCAGCCGGGCGGTCAGCAGGCTCCTACTGTGTGCTGGCACTGGGCTCAGCCGGTACGAGGCGTGGGTGCGAGTCTTAACTGCCACCCATGCCCTGGGTGACCTTGAGCTAATCACCCCCCCCCCACTGGGCTTCAGTTTCCCCTTTTGTGAAAGGAAGGGGTTAAACTCAACGGCCTTTTCAGCTTTAGATCCAGGATCCTATGTATGACCTTGGGTCAGTCCCTTCCCGGACCTCAGTTCCCCCTCCTGTAAAATGAATTAGAGGACCTCTGAGCTTACCTCTTTTAGCTCTAGATCTGTAATCCCATTTGGGAACTTGAGCAACCTTGTGCCATGTTCCCCCCCCCCCCCCCCCCCAGGGCTTGGATCCACTTTCCTCTGAGGTCTTTTCCAGCTCTAGAGCTGAGATGCTATGTGTGACCTTGGACAAGTCACTTATCCCCTTAGGCCTCAGTGTCTCCCTCTTCCAAATGAGGGCATTAAACTAGTTGGTCTCTGAGGACCTCCCTTTCACCTTTAGACATGCTTCTTTGCGCGAATCCTTTTACTTCCCTAAGCCTCAGTTTTCCCCTACGCAAAATAGAGTTGGTGGGACTAGTACCCTCTGAGGTCTCTTTCTATCTAGGATCCCTGTAGGTGGCCTTGGATCAAGTACTTTCTCTCCCCAGGCCTCCGTGTCCTCCTCTGTAAAATGACAGGGCTAGACTAGGTAGCCTCCAAGGGCCCTTCCAGTTATGAGGTAAAAGAGTGTTTGGTAAAAGAGCTCTTCAGATGGGAAGGCTGGAAACTGAGGGAGCACTGGCAATTCAGGGACAAGTAGGGAAGAGGGGAGCGAAGAAAGGAGACTATTCCTGATTTTTTTAAAAACCGGATGTTGTATTTGGGGTTTTAAAAACATTTTTATTTCAAAACCATCTACATTATCTTCCACTATAGGAGCCTGCATCCACACACCCCAGGGATCAAGTGCCACACACTTTTCAGGTTGCACCAGAGCACTTTCAGCCCCCCTTGCTACACCCTTAATTCCAGGCCCATTTTTTTCAGAAGTCTTCTCTCTCTCTCTCTCTCTTTTTTTTTTTGTTCTGAAAATGACCATTTTCTCTCCCATCTTGATTCCGTCCAGAAAAGTGTTTTATTCTAGACTTTCCTTCAAAAAATATTTTAATTGATTTTTAAAAATAAACATCCTTTTTATTTCCCATTATTTTCCTCCCTCACTCAGAGAACCATTGCTGGAGAGTAATGATGGTGGAAGCACTTCACAGTTGGCTACCATCTCCATAGCATTCTCTAAAGTTTGCTCCTGGTTCTCATGATCTGCTGAAAACTAAGAGATAATAAACCAATGGACAGCTTCCTGGCCGACCTTATTTACCTTAAAGTATAATTAAGACATTTAAAATCGCCTTAAAATATTTAAATAGTAATTAAGTAGATAATAATGTAATTAGGATATAGTAGATGTAATAAATAATAAAATCTTTTAAAACACCAAACATGATCTTTTTTTTAAACCCTTATCTTCTGTCTTGGAATCGATTCCAAGACAGAAGAATAAGGGCTAAGCAGTTTTGGGGTTAAGTGACTTGCCCAGGGTCACCCATCTAGGAAGTGGCTAGAGGCCAGATATGAACCCAGGTATTTCTGCCTCTATCCCCCTGTACTACCTAGCTGCCCCTGCCAAATGTAATCTTAAATAATCAAGTCGTTGTTTGTAAATCATCAGAGTAACTTTACTTCATCTGCAGTAGGAAAAGTATTATATATATACATCTTCCATTTTCTTTTCATAAAGAAGGGGCACTTGATTTTGCCAAGACTTTTCAGTTTTAAGTAAATTGGACATTTAGGAGGTGGGGAGGGGGAGCCCATTCAGAGCATTGTCTCAGATGACCTCCAAATGAGAAAAATGCCCAAGTTGATCTGGATTTCCCTTATGGTATTGAGCTTGAAAGGCCGGGACTGTCCACCTTGGCATATTGAGGGAACAATTAAAAGTTTAGATTTTGACAAAACAACCTGAGAACTCAAGTCCAAGCCACTGAACCAGGTCATTATAAACTGATTTCCACTGAAGCCCTCAGGCCCCCACCTTCGGTGGTACCCAGAAGGCCTGGTTCTGGCCAGTAACCTGTGGAAGCTGACAAGTGTACCATATTCCTAGATGTTAGGATCTAGCACAGAACAGAAACTGAGGGCCTCGAACTGGTCTCGTGCAACCCTGAGATTATTTCACCTTTAAAGTGAAAATTGTCTCCTCTCCCTTTAATGAGTGGCAGATTGGGTCACAGTGCCTTAAGGGGAGCTACTAAGCATTAAGGGCCTACTATGTGGTGGGCACTGAGGATTGAAAGAGAGAAATGCAATAGTTTGCTTTCAAGGAGCTTATATTATTTCAGGAACATTGAAATACCATGGAAAGAGGAAGCCCTGAGTTCAAATTTGGCCTCAGATATTTATTCCTAGCTGTGTGAATGATTTTGGGAAGGTTACTTCATCTCTGTCTGCCTCACTTTTCTTATCTGTAAAATAAGGGTAATAATAGCACCTGCCTCCCAAGGTTGTTGTGAGGATCAAATGAGATTATATTCATAAGGTGCTTTGTAGGCCTTAAATGCCATATAAGTGCTAGCTGCTACATTTGTTACTGGGCAGCTAGTAGTACTACAGGGGATAGAGTATTCGACCTGAAGGAAGGCTCATCTTCCTGAGTTCAAATTGGGCCTCAGACAATTAGTAGCTGTGTGACTCTGAGGAAGTCATTTCACCCTGTTTGCCTTAGTGTCCCAATCTGTTAAATGAGCTGGAAAAGGAATGGCAGACCACCTCAGCATCTTTGCCAAGAAAACCCTGGATGGGGTCGTGGGGAGTCAGACATGACTCAACAACAACAATCATTATTACTATGGATAATAATGATGATGGTGATCTGGACAAGATAAAATAGTTTGACCTCTGGTGGAGAGAACATTGGCTCCAGAGTCAAAGCACCTAGGTTCAAGTCCCACCTCTGATGGGGTACTAGGCAAGTCATCTTACTTCCCTGGGCTTCAGTTTCCTCCCTTCCAGCTCTAGACCCAGGATCCTGAGAGACCATAACAGGTCAGGGCATATGATACATATAGGAGGATAGAAAAGACCAATTTTTAGCTATTATCAGATTCTATCTGTCTTGTCTGTCTGTCTGTCTCTCTCTCTCTTTTTCTTCCCCCTGAGCCACCTAGCCAACCCCTCTCTTACCCCCTAACCCCCCTTCAGAGAATGGGGGCTTGGAAAGGACAGAGTCTTGTGACGCTGCCCATTCTGTTGTCCTCTCCTGGAATGGGGGCAGTGGAGTTTTTCTCTCCCTAACATCTGGTTGCCTGCTGTTTGGTGAGGATCCAGCTTCGGGCCCTGCAGAGTATGTCTTTTTCCCTTCCTCCTCTGGCCTGCTGCTGACAGCACTATTCCTTTCTCCATCCATCACCCATGGAAAAGTCTGAGGGAGGTTCCATGGGATTCACTGGGTTACCTTTGACTACATGCTGCAAACAAGTGTGTGCTGGGCTGTTGGAGGCTGGCTCCCTTTTACAAAGCTCAAAGGGCAGGTCTGGATGGGGAGCAAAGATTTTAGAAAGGGAACCTTCACCAGCCTTTAGTCACTGAATAAATCAATCCCTGACTCCCTGGGAAAGGAGTACTTGATGATACCCTCTCCAGTGGCTCCGAGTGGTTTTCTGCTTTCTTGTTTCCCACTAGAAGAATGTCATGGGTACACTAGGCATTCAGTAGTAACTCTCCATGGATAGTTAAGTCAGAGTAGGTAAGGAGTGCTGGAAGGGGTTCTTCTTTGGCTTCCCAGAATCTTTTGGTGGTAGATAGAGAATCCAGAGCTCCCTGGGAGAACCATAGAGCTGGGCTGATCTAACTTGACTCTTGTCTTCCCACAGTTGCAGTTTTCTTTCCCACCCTGCCCAAGAGGGCTGAAGAGGAAAAGCCATGGCAGCTCCATTCCTGACCTTCAGGTCTCAGGTGAATTGTGGCTTCCTCTGCCCTTGCTCACATTTCTAGTTTGCCTCAGCCTCTTGTGTCCTTTCCGTTCCTCTCTCTCTCTCTAGGCAGCACCCTTGTAACCATTGTTTGGGGAATGGGTTTTTCCCCCCATGGTTTATCTCCATTTTGCATCTGAAGTCCAGACTCATGAATGACCTGTCTGAGATCCTCAGAGCAGAAGCACGGCAGAGACAGACTAGAAGGCTCGGGCCTCTTCTGCCTCTGTTGCCTTTCCCGACACGACTCAGTGCTGCCACCCATCCACTCAGCTGCATATCCCCCTCTGGTCTCTAATGCCCTGCCTTTGCCCTTTCGGTGGGGTCATGGTGGGGGTTGTCTTTGCTGTTTTAGGAGTTGGTGACATTTGAGGATGTGGCAGTGTATTTCACTGAGGAGGAATGGGATCGATTACACCCTGCCCAGAGGACCCTCTACCGGGACGTGATGCTGGAGAATTACGTGAATGTCACCTCTCTCGGTAAGGGCTGCCTCTTTCCTGACTCAGAAGCTATTCTGGGCTTCCAGATTGGTTAATAGCAGTGAAGACAAGAAGGCAGTTGACATTTCCATACCACTGACTTGTTACACAGTGCTGCCAAGACCAATATTGTTTGCGTTTGAAAGAAGAGCAACTACCAGAAAGAGCACACGGAATTCTGCAGGCCCTGAGAGAGGCAGCAGAGCAATGGATAGGGTGTTGGGCTTGGAGTTGGGTAGACTTGGCTCCCAGCCTTCTCTCTGACACTCCTCACACATGTAGCCCAAACGGACAAATCACTTAATGTGGTGGAGCCTCAGTCCCCTCATCTATAAAATGGAGATAATCCATGTAGAATCTCCTTCCCTGGGTGGGTCTGAGTCTCAAATGATTATTAATAGATATAAAGCCCTTGGCAAAAAAAGCATCAGTTACCTCAGTTTATACTGTAAAGCAAGTTGTCTGCTCTTGGGGTTTTTCAAAAGATCAATTAAACAGAATGAATCATCCAAAATCAGAAGGAAAAGTCTATAATTGACTCCTGTTTGACAAATCCTAGATTACAAAACATTAGGGAAGAAGCTGAAAGCTCCAGAAAACAAAAGCAGAACAGCAACATGTGGCCTTAGACAGACTTCTCATGCCATATGCTCATCAGTTCCAAATGGATCCGTGATCAAAATATTTTTTCAAAGTCATTTATAGTCTTTAAAAAAATGTTATTTCCTGGTTCTGGAGAGGAAAAGTTTTAGCAGTTTGATAAATCAAATTTTCAGGAGACAAAATCAGATGCATTCGATTATATAAAATTAATTATTTCCCCCCTACAACAAAAATTAGTACATCTGAAATGAAAAGAAAGAAAACAGTGACCATATTAATAACTCTTTTAAGTCCACAGTGCATTTTACATATTATCTCCTTTGGTCCTCACACAATAGCCCTCTGTGGTAGGTGCTATTATCATCTCCATTTTTGCAGGTTAAGCGACTTGCCCAGGGTCACTTATATATCAGTTCAAATTCATCTTCCTCACTCTTAAGTCCAGCTCTCTATCTACCATGTCTCCTTTAAACTTTTTTTTTTTAACTCTTACCTTTTGTCTTAGAATTGATACTAAGTATTTTTTTTTCTGTACAAATTCTTTATAACAAGGCATTGATTTGTATACAATGCGCTTTTCTAACACAGTAACCACAAAATAACTCATAAAATACAATATGCAAAATAAAATTGATAATATGAAAAACATTTTTTCTTATTAGTAATTCCCTAGATACTAAGTATTTTTTCTGAGGCAGAAGAGCAGTAAGGGCTAACCGCTTTGGGATTAAGTGACTTGCCCAGGGCCACACAGCTAGGAAGTGTCTGAGGCTGCATTTGAACCCAGGACCTCCCATCTCCAGGCATGGCTTTCTATCCACTGAGCCACCTTGCTGCCCCACCTCTAAACTTTTTAGTGGAAGTTTGTGGTTTTAGCTAAAAATGAAATCTTCTATATTAACTCTGTACCCTTTGTCATTTTCAATATTATATTGGTCTTCAACCTCCATTAAAACCCTATTCCAGTGCTGCCTTGTGGCATGGAAGTGACCAAGGTTCTCTAAGGAAGGCTTAGCCACTGGAGAATAAACTCAAGAAGTTCCTACTTCTCTGGAAAGGCTTTGAGTAGAGGCTCAGGGGCAGAACCTATCTGGCCTCCAGAGGCCAGCCTAGCTAAATTGGGAGGAAATCAATTGCTCTATGATTAATCTATTTTGTCCCTAGCAGTTCTAGAAGCCCAAAAGTGTGGAAGGGGTAGTCTGTGTTGGCGGAAGGAGTGTCCCGATAGATAAAGTCTAAGAGTCCCAGAAATGATGTGTTTCCATGCTTACCTTTTAAGACCAAGAGGATGTGCCACATGGTCTTTTCTCCCTTCGATCACTTTTGACTCTGAAAAGCCATCAGGCTAACCTCAGTGGAGCCCAAAATTTGTAGGTTCCCAACCCTGTGGGTCCTGCTACCAGATGATGGGTTTGGTCTTTGTAGGGGCTGAAGTTGGCAGCTAACCCTGATGACTGTCCCCAGCCTCCCAGTTTCCTTCCAGACAATTTTTCCTATTCCCAGTACCCTTATGCTGATCCCTGGCCCGTTTACTTTCTCAGAGAAGATCAGAGGCAGATGCATCAAAGTGTTCTGTGCCCAGCCCAACCTCTAGATCCAGTACTGACCCCCTCTCAGTTTTACCATTTGCATGTCACACTCAGGTGCCTTTTGGATGGTTCTCCAACCCTTCCTCATTGGAACATCAGTGGGTTTTTCCTTTTTACTCCCTACTCACTGTGGACTCATGCTTGGAGAGAAGGGAGAGTTCGGTGTCCTAAGCCCAAATCGTCATGTCTGTCTTCCTTTCCTTCGGAGCAGGGGTTCCCATTTCCAAGCCTGATGTCATTTCCAAGCTGGAACAAGGGCAAATGCCATGGATCACAGCTCTTCAAGGTGTAGAACCTGGAGAGGACCAGGCAACTTGGGCAGGTGAGTCGGGGAGCAATGCCAGGTGAATGGGAACTGTCTAGAAGGAACTTTGGTCTTGCTCAGCATCTGGGTGTTAGAGCCTTAGACTTTTTCCCCATCCCTGATTGCTAGCCCTCCCCTCCCAAACTATCAAGCATCCTTCTCTTACTCCTCGAAAGTTTATGATCTACCTTACCATGGGGTACTTCAGGCAGGCCCAGTTAAGTGGTTTTGGAAATTTTGGATCAGATTTTTTTTTTTAAGTTTTTATTGATATGTTTTGTTTTGACGTGTGATATCAACTGGACAAACACTCAAGCCTGTGTTCTCAAGGCCTTTCACCAGCAGGTTCTCCCTTTTGAACAGTCTTCAGCCTTCTTCAGCCTGGTGCCCACAACTGATCTCAGTACTCTATATGAGGGTATAGTAGTGGGACCATCATCTGCCTGATTCTAGAACCTCTGGGCCTCTGCAGGCAGCACCAGGCTGCATTAGCTTTTGTGACTGTCACATCTTGACACATTCAGCTTGCAGTCCATTGAAACTTCAAGGTGGTTTTGAGTCAAGGACAAACTTCTGCCTAATTACATCTCCCCTGTCTTTTGCTGGTGAAGTTGAGTTTTTTTGTACCTGAGTAGAAGACCTTATGTTTATCCCTTCTCAATTTCATCTTAGTAAATTTAGCCCAGTTCTGTGACCCTCCTCATATTGTGTCATCTTCAGACTTGATGAGTATGCCTTTTATTGCCTTTATCCTAATCACTGATTAAAACATTCAACACAAATCCCTGGGGCACTGTGAAAAAGACCTCCTGCCCCACTGACAACCATCCTTCTGAATGCATCTCACTGAATGACCATCTGGTTCACTCTTCTCTGCCTTCTCCAGTGGTGCTCAAATCTAGGTAAATTGTATCCACATCATTCCCTTCATCTACTAATTTAATAATCCTGGCAAAAAAGGAAATAGGGTTAGTCTGACATGACCTATTCTTGATGAAGTCAGGTGACTCTTTGGAAGCATTACTTCTCTTGCTAGATATTTGCCAAGCATAATAACAATCGCAGCTAACATTTCTCTAGCACTTACTGTATGCCAGTCTCTGTGTTAAGCAAGTTCAGCAGGCATTTTAAAAAATTTTATTTTTACTGTCATGTAAAACACACTTCCACATTGGTCATTGTTGTAAGAACAAACTCATACATAATAAAAACGTAAATACACTGATGTAAAAGACGACTCCAACAGTTCTTTCTCTGGAGGTAGATAGCCTTCCCTGTCATAAGTCTATATCAGAATTGTCCCAGATCATTGCATTGCTGAAAATAGCTAAGTTTTCACAGGTAATCATTGTCCAATATTGCTGTTATTGTGTACAATGTTCTCCCAGTTCCAGCAGGCATTTATTAAACACCCTTTAGTGAGGCAACTGGGAGGTAGCGGAACGATTATGGCATCAGCACATTTGGCATCGAAATCTCTGCACTGCCACATCTTAGTTGGGTGAATTTAAGTCAGCTGGCCTCTCCAGGCCTCAATTTCCTTAACTATAGAATGGGTATAATTCTCCTTGGTAGTGCTTATCCCATAAGACTACAGAGTGAAGCAAATGGAATAACCTTAAAAACTTGATATAAGCCATCAGATGCTATGCAGATGGTACCTAATCTCACCACTGGTATCACTAGTATTGACTTTTGTTCTGTGTGGAGCACTTTGGGGGGTACTGTTGGAGTACTTTCAGGACCTGAATGGTAATGGCTCGCCATTACTCTTCCACCATTATCTGCTGCTCTTCCCTTGGACTGCTTATTCCAACTTGTTTGGGTGCTCATCTTAGTCATCCATACACACCATGACTATTCTCAATTCTTGCTGGTTTTTGGCATTTGAGGATAGATCTATGGGAAGATGAGCAAGTAGAGACGTAGGAAGAAGGAGCTTCCAAACCTGTATATGAGACCTGTATGGGGGACTGTCATAGTAGGGAAGAGTTTGGTGCTAAATTGTAGAGGGACTTTAAGGCCAAGAATTATGAATATGAACCTTAGTAAATCCACTGATGAGTTTTTCAGTAGAGTTCCATCATAGTCAGATCTGAGAGTGCACTGGATATGTACTTCTGAGTTAGGGATCGTCTTAGAGAAGACTTTATAGAGGAAATGGGGCATTTTCAAGTGGGTAGAAATAGGGTTGGAGAGGAGGGAGTAAGCGTGAACCAGATGGTCATTCAGTGAGATGCATTCAGAAGGATGGTTGTCAGTGGGGCAGGAGGTCTTTTTCACAGTGCCCCAGGGATTTGTGTTGAATGTTTTAATCAGTGATTAGGATAAAGGCAATAAAAGGCATACTCATCAAGTCTGAAGATGACACAATATGAGGAGGGTCACAGAACTGGGCTAAATTTACTAAGATGAAATTGAGTAGGGATAAACAAAAGGGCTTCTACTCAGGCACAAAAAAACTCAACTTCACCAGCAAAAGACAGGGGAGGTGGGAATGTCTAGGAAGACAAATAGAGGAAGAGGTAAGGATGAGCATAGCTTGTTGGGGTGACAGTTGTGAGACCAGCCTGATTGGACAAATAAGTTTGGTTGCGAGATTAGTGGCAAATGAGGGTACATCAAGGTCCAATTTTGTAGGCTCTATTAGTCTTATTAATCAAACTGATTAGTCACGTTTGGTTCTAGTATCTTAGCTAGTATAGACCTGTTGTATGTTTGGTAGCCTCTCAAGGAGTTTACAGTCTAATGGGGAACATAGCACATGAACAGATATATAGAATAAGCTATATATAGGCTAAACAGAAGATAATGAACAGAGGGAAGGCACTAGAATTAAGAGAGTTTGAGAAAAGCTTCCTGTAGAAGTGAGACTTAAAGGAAGCCAGGGATGTCAGTAGTCAGTGGAGGAGGGAGAGCATTCTAGTTATGGAGGTCAGTCAAAAAGAATACCTGGAGCTGAGAGATGGAGGGTCTTGTTTGTAAAACAGCCAGGAGGTCACGGTCGCTGGAATGAGAGGTGCATGGCTAGGAGTAAGGTGTAAGGTGATGATGGCAAACCTATGACACGCGTGCCAGCACTGACACGTGTAGCCATTTTTGATGACACGCAGCCACATGCTGAGGATGAAGCATTTGCTGTAGTGTAGTATAGACACTCTGTGCACTATAGGTGACAATCCTACCTATATTCATTTACTTATTTTGGTTTATTAAATACAGTCATATGTTACAGTTATACATTTTTGTTATTTAAACTATAAATATCGCAACATTATGGTTTGTTTTTTTCTCGAAGTGGCGCACCTCCTGAGTTAGGCTCGTTTTTTGGGGGGGTTTTGGCAAATTTTGACTCATCAAGCTCAAAAGGTTGTCCATCACTGGTGTAAGGAGACTGGAAAGGTAGGAGGAGGCTGGGTTATGAAGGGCTCGGAATGACAAGCAGCATGTCTTTGCTCCCAGAGGCAGAAGGGACCCACTGGAGTATATTGAGTAAGGAAGATGAATTGACTTGGCCTGCCCCATAGTATGCAGAGTACTTTGATGCAGGGAAAGCCTGGAGGCCAGGAGAAAAGGAGACTGTAGTCATCTGAGTGAGCATAAATAGGACCTGACCAGAGATAAGGGCCCTGTGGAACAAGGTGAGAAGAATAGGCTTGACAATTAGAAGGAGGTGGAATTTGGGGGGGAGGGGAGAAAGTGGGAGGGAGAGATAGAGAGGGGTGGGGTTGGGGGGAGAATGGCAGGGAAGGGAAAGGACAGAAATGGTTCCACTTTCTGCCTAGAAGAATGAGTTCCTTTAGTTCTAAAGAGGGCCTGTGGCAGAGGAGCGGACATTATTGGAAAAAGACACCTGTTTTTCAGGGGAAGTTTGAAGTATTGGCAGCCTGGTATATTTACAGTGTGAAGGCCAGAGACCTCCATTTGGGCTGTAGCTTCTCTTATTGACTGGATTAGTCCTTTAAGCTTCCTGTGCTTCAAGTTCCTTCATCTGGAAATATAAGAATTGGACTAAACAATCTTGAAAGTCCTCTGATGACTTCAGTCCTTTTTAGGAAATTTGATGAGATGACAAAAAGTGGAAATGTCCCGTGGACAGCTGGAAATATGGAGCCTGAGGCCAAGTAAGAGGGAACCCTAGCTCAAATAAGAACAACAACAACAAAAATAATATTTAGTGCTTTAAAGTTTTCTCTACTGGGAAATTTCAATTAGGAAAGCAAATTAAGGACATTATATAATAGGGTAAGGAAAAAGGAATAATATAATCAGAACATGTCAATTTATATGCAATTCAATGGTAAAAATTCATGAAGACTAATTGGAAAGAATGAACAATAGTAGAGGACTTTCAGAATTTAAAAAACACGTTATAGAATCAAATGAAACTGAATAATAAAAAATTAACAGCTTTATAACTGCTGATTCAATAAATTGGAATGGAGAGAACTAAGTGGGAGGAACAGTAGGAATACACATTCTTCTTTCCTTTTTTTTTTTTTTTTGGTTTGCTTTTTATTTTTAAAAAATCTGAACTTAAAACACCAAAACAAAGACAACCATTTCTATTACACACAGCTCAACACCTACCCACCCCCCCAATTTTTTTTTTAAACCCTTACCTTCTGCCTTAGAACCAATATTGGTTCTAAGGCAGAAGAGCAGTAAGAGCTAGGCAGTGGGGATTAAGTGACTTACCCACCATCACACAGTTAGGAAGTGTGAGGCCAGATTTAAAAAAAAAAAAAAAAGATTCTGTAGAAACTAGTAATTTCCATTTACACCACTAGCTTTCCATTCTTTTCAAATACCCCACAATCCACCATGGCCCAAAGAAGCCTGCAGAGATGGACAAAGGCAGAAATGATTTCCACTTTATTTCAGATATGGTATAAACAAGTATGAACTTCATCTCATAATTCAATAAAATTAGAATTAAGTAGCAATAACATGAGAAATAGTTCTAAAAACTACATGGAAAGGGAGGGAAACCTATTCAGCAATGATTGGATTAAAGAAGAAACTAGAAGAATGTTATCAGGGGGCAGCTGGGTAGCTCAGTGGATTGAGAGCCAAGCCTAGAGACAGGAGGTCCTAGGTTCAAATCCAGCCTCAGACACTTCCCAGCTGTGTGACCCTGGGCAAGTCACTTGACCTTGACCCCCATTGCCTACCCTTACCAATCTTCCACCTATAAGTCAATACACAGAAGTTAAGGGTTTAAAATATATAAAAAAAAAAAAAAAAAAAAAAAAAAAGAAGAATGTTATCAGTATGTTTAAAAGACAAATGACAACAGAAATAAAACATTGAAATCTATGGCATGGACCTAGTCTCTGGTAGAAGCCAATGCAATGCATATCACTGGATGCAACCTTAATAAGAAAAAAGAAGAAAATAGATGAATTAAACTTGTACTTGCAAAGCACTTTTGATCTTTTCTAAAAGAAGAAAATGATTATGAAGTTAAGAAGGGAAATTAAGAGAGGAGAACAATTGAATCAATTGTTAAACTTGAGTATTTTTTTAAAGAACAATAAATTGACATCTGTTTGCAAATTAAGTTTTTATTTTTTAATTTTTTTTTTTATTTTTAAGACCTCACCTTCCGTCTTGGAGTCAGTACTGTGTATTGGCTCCAAGGCAGAAGAGTGGTAAGGGTGGGCAATGGGAGTCAAGCGACTTGCCAAGGGTCACACAGCCAGGAAGTGTCTGAGGCCAGATTTGAACCTGGGACCTCCTGCCTCTAGGCCTGGCTCTCAATCCCCTGAGCTACCCAGCTGCCCCCTGCAAATTAAGTTTTTAAAAGGTGAGAAAAAATCCAGATTAGCCAAAATAAAAAGCAAAAGAGATAAGATGTTGCAAGGACACAAAAGAAATTAAGGATGTTATTAGAGAATACTCCATGGAGTTATGTTCTGACCTGAGAGAATTCAAAGGAAATAGATGACTATCTACAGAAATATAAGGTTAATTGATGTTACAAGAGGAAATTACGCATTCCAGTTATTAATCTCCAAGGAAAAATAGAAGAGTCACCAAAGCATTGTTCACAGAAAATTACCTGGTCCGGATTCAATCATTCCTGAATGTTCCAAGATCAAATAATTCTCATTTCAGATTATTCATAAATGTAGAGAAAGATGGGATGCTACCTCATTACTCTTGGGGAGACAAATATGATATTGATTTAAAACCTGGTAAAAGGGGGCAGCTGGGTAGTTCAGTGGATCAAGAGCCAGGCCTAGAGACAGGAGGTACTAGGTTCAAATCTGGCCAGAGATACTTCCTAGCTGTGTGACCCTGGGCAAGTCACTGAACCTCCATTGCCTATCCTTTGCCACTCTTCTGATTTGGAACCAATACACAGTAAGGTGTATTGGTGTGACCCTGTGTGACCCTGGGCAAGTCACTTAACACCCCCAATGCCTAGTTCATACTGCTCTTCTGTCTTGGAATCAGTACACAGCAATGATTCTAAGATGGAAGACAAGGGTTTAAAAATACACACACACACACACACACACACACACACACACACACACACCTCTCTTATCCACTGGCCAGAAATATCTGATTTCTGATCAAATGTAGGTATTCCTCCATGGAAGCAGATTGTACCCCATCCTGTGTGACTTCTTCATATCCTCTTTTTTTTTTTAAAACCCTTAACTTCTGTGTATTGGCTCCTTGGTGGAAGAGTGGTAAGGCCATGGGGGTCAAGTGACTTGCCCAGGGTCACACAGCTGGGAAGTGTCTGAGGCCGGCTTTGAATCTAGGTCCTCCCGTCTCTAGGCCTGAATCGATCCACTGAGCTACCCAGCTGCCCCCCTTCATATCCTCTTGTAAATACTCCACCTAGGTTTCATGCAACATGCTAAGTAAGGCCTTCTTTATGGTTCTCTTGACATTTTATGGAAGCCAATGGAACAAGCCAAGTATATATTGATTATGCCTTGCTCTTGCCACCTTTTCTGATCATATACTTCTCTGATGGCATCCTTTATACCAGGGGTCGGCAACGTATGGCTCTTGAGCCATATCTGGCTCTTTTGAAGGCCAGATATCGCTCTTTCTGCAGGAGCCATAAAGTCCATTTTTTTTTAGGCGCTGTTACAGGAGCGGCACTGTGAGCACTGCACGGCTCTCGCGAAATGACATTTTAAAAAATGTGGCGTTTATGGCTCTCACGGCCAAAAAGGTTGCCGACCCCTGCTTTATACTGTTTCTATTATAATTCTTGGTTGGTAGTGTATTATTGTCAGCTAATTCCCATCCAGTGTCTCTCTACTGCCCTATGGGTGATCTCAACTGTATTCTATGCTTTAGCCATGCAGCAAAAAGATGGATCTTTGTCTTATGGAGAAACTGGGTTTCCTTAAAATGTTGCTGTTTCTCCAAGGCAGTACAGCTTGCTTTCTTCCTCATTATTCAATTCTGGGATCAGCTTTTTGGGCTCTCTATTATACTGCATATCATAGTAAAAAAGTAGGCATTCTCCATCCATTTGGGTTTTCCTTTGTTCATAGTCAAGGCCACACCCCCATTTTGAGCAGTGATGACAAGCTCAGGAGATGCTGAAATGTTCCAGAGGTCAATGAGTTAGCACAGTGTCTTCCATGAACAGGAGCTTCTGGGGGACTTTGCCACACAAAAAGAGAGTCATTCTTTTATTGGTCTCCAGGCCGGATGTCCTCTGTAGCTATGGCCACATCTCATAGGCCCATAGACTTAAAGCTAAAAGAGACCTCAGATGCCAAGCCCAACTCTTTCTCCCTGCTATTTTATAGGTAAGGAAACTAAGGCTCTGGCTTGAGTGTCACGTCAAACTCTGCTTGCAGCTGTATTTTCCTAGCTACTGCTTTTTTTTGGTTTTGTAAAGATATATTGCTCTTAATCTTCCTTATTCTTTGCAATGTTTTTGTGGATTTTTTTTGTTTTTCAATTCTAAACTAGTGGTGGCTTTGGCTGAAGGAGATAATTAGCTGGAAACTGCTATTTCTAAGCTGTTTTTGCCTTTTGATGACAGCTTATTTACATAATTTAAATTTCTTTGGGAAATTTTCATCATTAGAATCAATATCTTTCTCTTTAGTGTACCACTTGCTAAATTAAATGTCTATAAGTGGGCTCTGAAATATGGTTCTTAGCACCTTCTTCCCCCTTTTCTTCCACTCTTCTACCATCTCGGTGCCTCATAATTATGGTGGCCAGTTTGGCTTTCCTTTGTCAAGATGATGTTTCCAGAAGTTCATCTGGCAGCTAACCTCACTGGTAATGAGCTTCTCCACACTCAGCTGCATTAGTTCTCAGAAGGTGGGCATAGCCTATCACTGGCATCTACATAGAATTTTTGTGGATAATATTTACATCACAATTTAGAATTTACAAAATGCTTTCCTTACAATAGCCCTGTGAAGTAGCCAATATAAATGTAAAATCCCTGTTTTGCAGGTTCATTGGAGGGGAAGATTTGTGAGCTTGGGCAAAGGAAATAGGTCCTGTGGGGTGGGGAGACAATAAGGGGAGATGAGGCAGCAGCAGCAGCAGCAGTGATTTGAAAGGTCCCTATACCTTGGCTATTTTTTGTTTAACTTCCCCTCCTCTGTCAGTTGGAACCACTCCTCATTCTATACAAGCTTTGTACTCACTGTTTCTTGCTCCTTTTTGGTTTTGTTTTGATTTGGGCCATTGATTTCACTGATTCGTGGAACTCTCAATATAGCAACTCTTTCCTCCAGTGTAGATCTCATTTGTATTTTATCATTTCTGAGAGTTGTGTGGGGCATTAAGAAATTAAATGACTTCAGATAAAAACATGATTTATCACTTGTTTATTTGGGTATATGATTTGGGGTTTTGGTTTTATAAGATTATTCACTTACAAAAATGAATAACATGGAAACAAAATAATTTTTAAAAAGCAGTTAAATAGGGGGCAGCTGGGTAGCTCAGTGGATTGAGAGCCAGGCCTAGAGACGGGAGGTCCTAGGTTCAAATCCTGCCTTAGACACTTCCCAGCTGTGTGACCCTGGGCAAGTCGCTTGACCCCCATTGCCTACCCTTACCACTCTTCCACCTATGAGTCAATGCACAGAAGTTAAGGGTTTAAAATAAAAAAAATTTTTTTTTAAATTAAAAAAAGAAGTTAAATGACTTTTGAGCATGCTAATACACATGTGAGGCAGGTCTTAAACTAAAGCCTTTCTTGTTCTAAGTCTGCCCACCTATCTACTTCCATCCTATGGCCCCTTCTCCCTTGTATTCATCAGTCTTCTTCCCTTCACTTCTTGCCTCTGGTTCCTATATTCTCCCTTGGTTTGAGATTAGAGTATTTTGTTTCTGCATAGGGAACAGGTGGCATTTGTTTTGTGTTGATCTTTTTTTCATTGGTCATTGCAGGTGATGGCATTAAGATGGAGAATGAGGAGGAGCCAATCCCAAAGCCAGAAATGTCTGAAGAAGTTGCATCACAATGGACTTTATTGGCAGGATTCCCATGGGCCATTCCTCAGGGGTTTGACTTTGGAGATGTTTCTGCATGTGCAAACAGGCTAGAAAGGCAGCCCAGTGAGCCAGGGAGTTGTTCCCTATCCCAGGAGAGAGATTTCAGCCTTATGGGTATAAACCCCAACCAAGTCTCTATAGAGCAGAGAGGCCATGACTATAGTAATTACAGGAGAAATTGTGGTCTGAGCTTCCCTTTACATGTGGGACTCACAGTGCAGGATTTCCCTGTTCCATATGAAGGAGCTTCTCCAGGAGGAAGAGCTCAGAGACATGATGAATATAATCACAACTTTAGCCTGAATCCTGAGTCTGTAAGACAGAGAATCCATAGCAGGGTAAAGCGTTATGAATGTAATGAATGTGGGAACGCTTTTAGTAAGACCTCCTATCTTATTGTCCATCAAAGATTTCATAGTGGAGAGAAACCCTATAAATGTAACGAATGTGGGAAAGCCTTCAGTCAGACCTCCAACCTTATTGTACACCAGAGGATCCATAGTGGAGAGAAACCTTATGAATGTAATGAATGTGGCAGGGCCTTCACAGCAAGGTCAGGCCTGAAGCAGCATCAGAGAATCCATAGTGGAGAGAAACCCTACAAATGTAATGAATGTGGGAAAGCCTTCAAAGAGACCGCACACCTCATTCAGCACCAGAGGATCCATAGCGGAGAGAAACCCTATAAGTGCAATGACTGTGGGAAAGCCTTCAGTCAGATCTCATCCCTCATCGGCCATCAGAGAATTCATACTGGAGAGAAACCTTATAAATGCAATGAATGTGAAAAGAACTTTAGGTGTGCTTCACACCTTATTCGACATCAGAGAATTCATAGCGGAGAGGAACCTTATAAGTGTAGTGATTGTGGAAAAGCCTTCAACAAGATTTCAACCTTTATTCTTCATCAGAGAATTCATAGTGGGGAGAAACCCTATAAGTGTAATGAATGTGGCAAAATCTTCAAGGGCACCACACAGCTTATTCAACATCAGAGAATTCATAGTGGAGAGAAGCCCTATGAATGTAATGAATGTGGGAAAGCTTTTACTCAGATCTCAAACCTTATTATACATCAGGGAATTCACAGTGGAGAGAAACCATATAAATGTAATGAATGTGGGAAAGCGTTCAGACTGCGCTCACATTTTATTACCCATCAGAGAGTTCATACTGGAGAAAAGCCCTATGAATGCAATGAATGTGGGAAAGCCTTCAGCCAGACCTCCAACCTTATTGTACATCAGAGAATTCATAGGGGAGAGAAGCCCTGTAAATGTAATGAATGCGGAAAAGCCTTCAGATGGAGCTCAGAGCTCATTTTACATAAAAGAATTCATTTTGGAGAGAAACCTTATAAGTATGATGAACATGAGAAAGCCTTCAAACAGAGCTCTGAGCTTATTTCACATGAGAAAATTCACACTAAAGAGTAATAGTGTGGGCCTAATCAATATTAGGAAAGCTTCAATCACTCTTGCAGCTTTTCAAGCCCCAGAAAATTCACACTGGCTAGACTCCACATAGTATTATAAAAATATTGAAGGTGAGCTTGTGTAGCAATGATTTACTTTGTTTTACACCAAAACCAGTGTTAACGTTGCTGATTGGCCTTTGATGATGGCAGTTCAGATTCAGCCCTTGCTACTGCCATACTATAGTTGAGGCCATTGGAAGCTATCACAAGCCTGGATTTAATGCAGTTACCTATTAACTCATTCTGCCTCCAGGCTTTTCTTTTTATTTTGTTCTTTTTAAAAACCTCCCGCCTAAGGCTTTTGGATTAATTTTGCCAAGTCATCGCTTTGATCATGTCTTCTAGAACTCACATGTGGCACTGGATCCCCCTGGGCCACCACCTAGCCAATCCCACCCTACCCACCCAACTTTATTTCTGGTTACTCCCAAACACAAATGCTTCATTCAGGCTGTCTAGAGAAGCCCACACTAGATCTACTGAGCTGGTGATGTCCAAGGTTATTTTGGAGACAGACAAACTATCAGGAGAAAGTTGAGATTGAGCTAGAGCTTCAAAGTGGATGGGGACCGGAAAAGAAGATGATGTTGAGTTTGCTTTAGTCCAAGGACAGGAAAAGTAGCAATTTACTTTTCTCTAGTAAAAAGCCACCAGTTCTGTAATACTTTGAGCACTTTGACATACATTATCTCTTGAATTTCCCAACAGCCCTGTGTGGTAGGTCTGAGAGTTGTTAACACTCAATTTTGCAAAAAGACCCAGAGAGGACATGATTTGTCTACCGTTACATAGCTAGTATCAATCAGGAGTCAAGCCTACATCTCTTCGTGCTTTCTACTAGACTTGGCTTGAGAGGAAAGAAGGCTTGACTAGACCTCCCCTTTCATTTTCTGGAGGAATCCGAGGATGAAAGGTGTAGGAGCAAGGAGAATCAGGAGCCAAGGTTTGGGGATGATGCCTGCAGACTAAGGGGGTATTTAACTTGAGTGTACCCTCCAAGAACCTTCTATCATGCAATGAGATTAGCAGAATTTAGATTCAGAAGAATATGAGTTCAAATCCTGGCAACTTGTGTGACCTTGAGTAAATTCCTGTAGCTCTGGAGCCTTACTTGGCCTAGATGGCTTCTGAGGCCTCTTCCCCTTTTAAATCTATGAGTCTGTAATACTAGAGCTCTTTTCACGTTTTGATTTTTTTTTTTAAGAATATTTTTCCATGGTTACATGATTCATGATTTTTCCTGCCCCCCCTTCTCCCCTCCCAAAGCTGACAAGCAGTTCCACTGGGTTATCCATATATCGTTCAAAACCCATTTCCATGTTACTCATGTTTGCAGTAGAGCGATCTTTTGACATCAAAACCCAGATCACATCCCCATCTCCTTTTCACATTCTTGCCATTGAGCTCTCACTGAACCCTGGGATTGGAACCTGTCTGGTTTACTAGAGTAATATGAGCTGTAGTAGTTGCTGACTATCTTTGTGATACAATTTGTACTCCTAATTTCCTCCTTTATCCAATCCAACTCTGTGTCTCCATACTTCCAAACTGATGTGGTTCTGCTCAGTTCCACACTGAATAAATCCAGACCTCATGGCCTGTCATAAAATGCCATCGATAATCTGGCCCCTGTCTACCTCTGAAACTACCACTTGTTACTACATAGAGGACTATGTCTAGCTGAGAGCGCGACCAGGATGACAAGAGGACTAGGGAATGCACTTAGTGTGGATTTTTAGCCTGAGAAAAAGAATTGGGGGCGGGGAGCATGGAAAACTTGTCACATATTCAAAGGGTTATCATGTGAAAGAGGATTTCACTTGTTTTGCCTTGCCTTAAGGAACAGAACTAGGGGGAACGGATGGGCAGATTTAGCCTTAATGTAAGGAAAAGCTACCCCACAGCGGAAGGGCATTGTCTGGGTGACGGATTCTCTTTATTGGAGTGCTTCTCCCAAAGCTTAGGGAATTGCTTGTTGGCAGTGTCACAGAGAGGATTCTTAATTGATTCACATTTTGGACTAGTGGCTTCTGAGTTCCCTATTTCTGGGATATTCCTCTTTGTGAACCCTCTGACCTGAGTTGGCCTATACTAGATTCCCTAAGCAGAACTTAACCATTCTCGGAGTATGGTGTGAAAAGGGCACTGGCCTTGGAGGCAGAAGGCCTGTTTTCAAATCCCATCCACCTAGCAGCTTTGTAACATTAGATAATTTACTTCACCTCTCAGCCTCAGTCTTCTCATCTGTAAAATAGGGATTAGAAGAACCTAGCCTGTCTTAATCAGTGATATTTTGGAGCCTGTGAAAATGTTTTGTAAACTTGAAAGCATGATACAACCGGAAATTATTTGAATTCCCGTCTCTGTGCCTTTGCCCATACATACCATTTCTCCTACCCAAATGCCTTTTCCTTTTTATTCAGCTTATTTAGATTCTACCATTCAAGGGCTCCTCTATTAATCTTACCCAACACTCCCACATTTAGTATCCTCTTAGTGCAGGCGAGTATTAAGTCACCCATCACTCGTAGTCTTCAGGCAGAGGCTTGGGGGGACTCCTCATTGGGGGAAATTATAGAGACAGTTCCCCCTCACATGGCTTAGACATGGTGGCTCTTACAAAGTCCCGAAAGTCTGTGTTTCTACTATTGTTTGTATTGCTTATTTGGCCCCTAACATATGCTGCCTTGTATTTTGGATTTTTTCATGTGTGTGCCCGAGCCCTGTTACTTTCTAGCCATGTAACCTTGGGTAAATGTCCTCTGATCTTCAATTTACTTGTCTGTAAAATGGAGATGATGCTACCCACCCTGACTATCATTGGGTTGTTGTGAGGATCAAACGAGATTCTATATGGTCTGTGAAAACATCTTGTGAACTGTGAAGTGAAATACCCAAATGTATTTTTTCCAGCTTGACTATACCCCCACCAAAGGCAAGCTACCTGATCTGATCCCTCTCTATCCCCAGGGTCTTGCACTGTGCACCCAACACAGACGCACAATAAATGTTTAGAGCCAATGCTGATGGCCAGATGTTTTGTCATTAGATGATCTCATCAAGGTGTCCTCTTCCAAGGGGGTGATGGTGAACCCTGTTTATCTAGGCTGAGACACATAAGCCACCATTACCTAGAGGGCATTCCCACTGTACTTTTGTGTGCGATAGATTGTAAGCTGCTATTGAGTTCTATGGGCAAGGGCGGGGAGGGGGGGAAGGAACTTGAACCTAGGAGGCTACATCTAATTGACAAAGGTACAATAAGTTGGGGAAATGGCACAAATGTGGTTTGTGAAGGGATTGGCTCACCCATTCCACCTCCATCGAGCTTCCACTGAAGTACACTGGTCACTTTTTGGGGAAGAGATCTTAAGTGACAAATTCAGATCGATGGGAACTTAAGTCCCAGGGCCTCCTACCTTTCCAGCCTTACACTTCTTGCCTCTCTCACCCAATCTGCAATCCATTTATACCACCCTCTTTGTTTCTCAAACAGGACACTGAGTCCCAACTGAACTTTTCACTGGCTGTCTCTTGCCTGGAATTCTCTCCCCCATTTCTGTCTCCTGAGTATTTTGTTTCAACCCATCCTTTCCATCTTAGAATCAATACTGTGCAATGGGGGTTAAGTGACTTGCCCAGGATCACCCAGTTAGGAAGTGTCTGAGGTCAGATTTGAACCCAGGACCTCTTTTCTCTAGACCTGGCTCTCAATTCACTGAGCCACCTAACTGCCCCTTGAAGTCCCACCTAAAATTTCACCTAAAAGGTCTTTCCTAATTCCCCTTAATGCTAGTGCCTTTCTTTTGTTGATTATCTCCAACATATCTTGATTGTCCAGAGTTATTTTGGTGTTCTCCTCATTAGACTTTGAGCTCTCTACAAGCAGGGACTAGCATGGGGCTCCCAATTCTTTGGATTTCCAGCACTTGATAACACTCTTATCAAATGCTTGTTGACTGACTTAGACAAGAATGCAAAGACACAAGGGGCAAGAGGCAGAAGATGGAAAAGGTATAAAGTAGTCCAGTTTGTCCAGACTATTAGAGTTCACAAAGGGAAGTCATGGGAAATTAGTCTGGAAAGATGGATTGTAGCTAGATTTTGAAGAGATTTAAGTTCCAAGCAAAGAACTTGATTCTTTGCCCCAAAGGCAATAAAGAGCTGATGAATTTTCTCGATCAGGTCCCATGGTGTGGTCGGGCCTGTGGTGGACTATTTCAGTGGTCTAGTGGAGAAGCATATAATAAAGACGTAAACTAGGGCAGAACCTGTGTGAATGAGGGAGAAGCAGTAGGAGGAGGTAGTGTAAAGATTTGTTCACTGAGGGTTAGCTAATTGAGAGTTCGGAATAGAGATCCTGGATTCAGATCTGTCTCGGGCACTTCCTAGCTGTGTGACCCCAAGCAGGTCACTTAATCCCCATTTCTTAGCCCTTGCCATTCTAGGGGGCAGCTGGGTGGTCCTGGGTTCAAATCTGGCCTCAGACACTTCCTAGCTGTGTGACCCTGGGCAAATCACTTGACCCTCATTGTGTAATCCTTATTGCTCTTCTACCTTGGAACCCATACACAGTATTAATTCTAAGGAAGCAGGTAAGGGTTTAAAGAGAGAGAGTATGTGTGTCTTGGAAGATTCACTTAAGAGGTGACATAAGAAACCAGATTGCAAAGAATTGAGAAATGAAGGGCATGAGAAAGTGGAGACCATGAGTGCTGCTGTTTGCGTAACACAGTTTTTTCCCTTGTCTCAGACCTCGTGGGGAATGAGTACAAGAAAACAAAAAGAAAATAACGGCTTCCCTTTGATTACCCAAAGGTATTGAGGATCATGAGAAAAGACAAAGCTGCCAACAGCCGGAGAGGGGCCTTGGCCCAAAATGTGCTACAGAGCACACAGCAGGTAGTGTTCTTGGCAGATACTAGACTTGTTGCATGAGAGTCGAACTCTGGTTTTGGGGCCGTAGGTGAGGACTCTGGCTATTGAAGCAACCACAAACTCCCCAGTGGTCAGAAGATGGTGTGGTATTCGAGGCATTTCATTTTCGTTATGGTCAGCAGTCAAGTGTTGCCCGTCTGTTCCTGTTTTATGTTGAACCGTCAGTTGGGACCCCTCGGCAGCAGAACCGTATCGATGTCCAACTGTTGCCAGGAGATTGCCGTTTCCCATGCAAAAAACTAGTGGCATCAAGTTTCCCACAGTGGAATTTTTCCATGGCAGCAGAGGGTAAGATTATTTTTTTAAGCCGGGGCCATGTTTGGTGTGTGCCCCTTGGGTCTCACCCTCATGCAAAGGTCTCCCACATCCACGATGGGCCACCCATTTCCTGTTCTTTGTCTCCATCTCTTTTCAGATGGTGTTTGCTTAATGATTATGTTTAGCTATCTTAATAGAGTTATGCTGTAACTGGACAGCCGGAGTGCCATCTGAAATCTAACTAGGTTTACAGGGTGGTGGGAACTAGTTATTCTAGGGGGGAGCACCCAGAAATATTGCTCCCAGGGTAGATAAAAGACAGATAGTGATCTCCAGGGAAGGATATAAACCAAAGGCCCCAGGAGTTCCAAATCTAGTGTGTATGCAAGTACAGATAGCAGCAGAAGTTCAGGGGCCAAAGTGGTCAATAGGAAAAGAGTTCGGTCCCAGCTACTAGGTAATTAGTCTCGGGGATACAGATTTAAGGACCATAAATCCAAGGGTCCTGAAGAAACATACACAAGGAAGAGATGCTGGCGAAGATACTAAATATCAGCTGCTAGGCAGAAGAGTGGTGAGGGCTGGGCAATGGGAGTGAAGTGACTTGCCCAGGGTCACCCAGCTGGGAAGTGTCTGAGGCTAGATTGGAACCCAGGACCTCCCATCTCTAGCCTGGCACTATTCACTGAGCCACCCGTGTGCCCACACACAACACTGTGGTAATCTATGCCCTCCTTTATCTCTCACTTGATTGTTGTGGCAGTTTCCTAATTGATCCTCTTGTCTATGGTCTCTCCTTTCTCCCATCTGTCCACAAAGCAGTCTTCCAAGAATTTTCAGTGGCCTCTAGAATAAAGTACAAACTCCTCAGCTTGGCATTTTGGGGGGGCTTTTTAAAAAAAGAAACCTTATTTTCAAATAGGCATTCCCCCTCCCCCATCACCAATAAAAAAAGAAAACCCTTGTTGCAAATGTATAGCCAAGCAAAACATTCCTGCATCGGTCATGTCCACATTTTTTTAAAAAGAAAGAAAGCTTTACTGCTTTCTCTTTTCATTACTTCTCTATCAGGAGCTGAGTAACTCGTTCTATCCTTAGGCCTCTGATATCAGTCCTTAGTTGTTGCATTGATCAGTTCCCAAGTCTTTCCGTGTTGCTTTGTCTTCACTACTGTAGAAATTGTTCTCCAGGTTATGCTCACTTCCCTCTGCATCAGTTCATGCAAGTCTTCCTGTGTTCTCCTAAACTGTCCTCATCTTGACTTCACACAGTGCACAAAAACCTTCCATCAAATTCATATACCATAAATCGTTCAGCCATTCCCTAATAGATGAGCAACCTCCCTGTTTCAAATTCTTTGCCACTCCAAAAAGAGTTCTCAGCTTGGCATTTAAAGTCCTTGCCAGTCTGGCCCTGGTTTCCTTTCACATCTTTTCCCTTCACACATTCTGTTCAAGTCAAACCGAATGACTCATATGCCATCTTCTACTCTGTGCCTTTCCTCCCATTATCCCCCATGCCTGGAATGTACTCCCTCCTCACCTCTTAGAATTCCTCACATCCTCCAAGATTTAGTCCCGGTGCCACTTGACATGTGAAGCCTGACTGAATGTCAAGAGTTGCTGATTCCCTCTTCTATGTACACACATACCACTCTCCTCCTCACTCCCTCAGGAGAATGTACGCTTTTTGAAAGGTTTTTGTTGTTTCCTCAGCAGCTGGCACAGTGCTTTGTTTTTTTTTTTATTTTAATTTTAAATATTTTCCCCTAGTTACATGTTTCATGTTCTTTCCCCCTCCCCCAAACCCCACTAACCCCTCTTAGCCTATGCACAATTCCGCTGGGTTTTACATGTATCAGGACCTAATTCCATATTATTAATAGTTGGACTAGAGTTATCGTTTAGTGTCTCCATCCCCAATCATATCCCCATCAGCCCATGCGATCAAACAGTTGTTTTGCTTCTGTGTTTCTCCTCCCACAGTTCTTCCTCTGAATGTGGCTGGTTTTCTTTCTCATAAGTCCCTCAGCCTTGCTCTGGATCCTTGCACTGCTGCTAGTATAGAAGTCCGTTATGTTTAATTGTACCGCAGTGTATCAGTCTCTGTGTACAATGTTCTCCTGGCTCTGCTCCTTTCACTCTGCATCACTTCCTGGAGGTCGTTCCAGTTCACATGGAATTCCTCCAGTTCATTATTCCTTTGAGCACAATAGTATTCCATGACCAACAGATACCACAATTTGTTCAGCCATTCCCCAATTGAAGGACGTTCTCTCCTTTTCCAATTTTTTGACACAGTGCTTTTTATAGAAAGCAGGTGCATAATCAATGCTCATTGAATTGAAAATTCACAGCATGGATGCCTAGGCTTCTAAAGAGCTAGTTGCCACCTTTGTCACTTTAAAGTCCACTTCTAAAATCACCTTCACAGGTACAATAAACAACAGGAGAGACATTTATCTGAAAAAGATCTGGGGGTTTTAATGGACCACCACTTCAATACGAGTTACTAGTGTGATGTGATTGCCACAAAGATGAATTTGATCTTGGACTTCATTAAGAGGCATAGATCCCAGAAATAAGGAGATAGAAATCCCTCTGCATTCTGCCTGCCCTAGTCAGATGATATCTGGAATATTGCTTGTGATGGCATCTGAGCACTCTAATTGAAGAGCATTACCCACCTCTGGGCATTGCAGCTTATTGGCAAGGATGGCAGATAGTCTTGAGTTCATGGTCCTATGTCACAGGAAGATCAGGTGGAGGAAGCATGCATGTTAAGCCTGGGGCAGGGGATGCTTGAGCAGGGTGAGAGGGTGGCAATGGGATATGGTATACTTGAAGGGCTATGATATAGAAAATGAAATCTAATCAAGGGAAAAGCAACAAGGAGACGTCGCAAGCAGGTAGATTTAGACTTGATCCAAAGAAAACTTTCTAACGAATAGAGATGTCCCAAAGTGGAACGGGCTGCCTAAAAAGATGATGCGTTCCTCCTGGTCAGAGGTCTGCGAGCAAAGTCTAGATGACCATTCATATGCTATGCCGACAATTCCTTTGGGTTGTACCAGATGGCCATTGAGGTCCCTTCCAAGTAAAATGTTGAGATTCTTTTAGTGGGCTCGTGATTTGCATTCAATTCATAAAAAAGGAATCCATAAAAGGAATGCACTACAATGATCCTTTAAGTAGGAAGTATATCTATTTAATAAACACCTCCTGTATGCCAAGGCACAGTGTTGGGTGCTGGGGACACAAAGAGAAAAGTGAAATAACCGGCTCTCAAAGAGCTTACATTCTAACCCAAGCAGGAAGGTGAACAAAACCCATAACTTGCATACGAGATCACCTTGGGGTTTAGCTGTGGATCTATGTGACTAGTGGGATGAAATCCTTGCTAGAGATAGATGGGGAAATTCAGTTATCACTCTTAATCTCTCTTAAGCCTTTGACACTACACGAGATTGGGCAGCCAAGAGATTATCGGCAACTTTGGAGAGAGCGATTTCAGTTATTGATGAGGTCAGAAGCTAAACAGCAAAGGTTTAGAAGTGAGAGGAGAGGCAACAAGTATAGACAGATTTTTCAGCTAGTTGTGTGAGAACAGTAGCTAGCAGGGATGATAATATTTAGCGAGAATTTTTTAAGGAAGGGTAGCATTCCATCCCCGTTGGTTGTCCTGTCAGGCTCTTGACTTTTGTTGACTTTAAATTCCAAAAACTGTTACCCCTAAGGCAGTGATGGGCCAACTTTTGAAAGAGGGGCCAAAGGAAAGGAAATGCTCCTCTGTCAGTCTGTTTCTAAGGCGACTCTTTCCAAGTTTCATTGTATTGTATCCTACTCGTTGTGTTTGTCAGATTAGGAAGAATGTCGCGCAGCCACATAGAACATTTCAGGGGGCTGCATCTGGCCCATCACTGCCCTAGATTGTTTTCGATGGAATTCTGTGTGTGTGTGGTTTTTTTTTAAGTTCATTTAATTGATTAATTAATTTAGAATATTTTTCTATGGTTACATGAATCATGTTCTTTCCCTCCCCTCCCGTCCTTCCACCCCCTTCCCATAGCCAATGAGCAATTCAGTGGAATTCTTATTTGGCCATAACTTCCCCATATTTTCTTGTGAAGTTTTCGTTTTTAATAAGCTCAAGTATAGACCTTTTCTTCTGTTCCTATTAAAAATTTCATCTTATTCAATGTGGCCCATTGTTCTAATCTGCCAAGATAATTTTGGGGTCTGATCTGCCATCTAACATTCTACACCCCCTCCAAGATCCATGCTATTTGCATATTTGATAAGCATGCTGTCTATGTCTTCTTCCAAATCAATGATAAAATCTCAGGATAAGCAGAGTCAAAGAAACTATAATCCTCCAATAGAGACTTCCCTGCAAATTGATATTCATTAATGACTACTCTTTGGATGTGGTCATTCAACCAGATCTGAAACCACATAGCTCTAACCTATTTGATTTATTGAAAAGTGTATGGAAGGGGGCAGCTGGGTAGCTCAGTGGATTGAGAGCCAGGCCTAGAGACAGGAGGTCCTGGGTTCAAATCCGGCCTCAGACACTTCCCAGCTGGGTGACCCTGAGCAAGTCACTTGACCCCCATTGCCCACCCTTACCACTACCTTGGAGTCAATACACAGTATTGATTCTAAGACTGAAGGTGAGGGTTTAAAAAAAAAGAAAGAAAAGAGTATGGAAGAGAACAAGATGGAGGCCTAGGCATTTTCTCCAATCCTCACAACTTTTATGAGGCCAGTTGGCCTCATATTTGATGCCTCTGGTCTAAGACATCAGGCAATATGTCTTAGGTAAGAAGCCATGAGGTAATACCTGAACTAAGGGAAACAGGGCTAATTTGATCCCTAATTTGCTCATTTGGCACCCCCTTCCCCAGCAGTCCCCATCTTCTCGAAGGATGGCACAAACCAATCCCCTAGGATTCACTCAGCAATTTCCTTGTTGCTGTAGTCTCTGTCAACTAACTTTATGCACCTGCCCCCTCTCTCCATACCCCTCACTCTAGCCCCGCCCTCATCCTACCATTCTGAGGCACGGAGGCAACAAGCAATAGAACTCAACTCAGCCCTCCCCCACACCCTGTGCAGTGAGAGACACTGGAAATGGAATGCTTGCTCTGCCGGGGGTGGCACTATTCCAATTGTGTTGCAGTAGTGTTCAGCTAGGAAACTAAGCAACAGGAGGAACTGGGGCAAGGTATCAATATGTATGTGGTTGGGGAGCAGGGTGAAGGGGAAGCTCCCCTGGGCCTAAAGGAAAGGAGATTGGCATTCAACTGAGTCCAATTCTGTTTCTTTGCGGTAGAGATTGAGGCCAATAAAAAGTGAATTACCTAGTAAGAGAGGAGGCTGTGGTAATTTTGAGGTCTAGCCCTTGGGGGAATCAGTCATCAAAGGGGAAGGAGTGAGAAAGCAATCAATAGGGAAATATAATGAAAAAAAACTCAGAGGAAACCAAAAAAAAGTTAAAAATCTTGAGCGCAGATAAACTAACAGGGAGGAAGAAATGTGGCCTCCAGTTTATCTTTTTTTTTTTTTAAACCCTCACCTTCCGTCTTGGAGTCAGTACTGTGTATTGGCTCCAAGGCAGAAGAGTGGTAAGGGTAGGCAATGGGGGTCAAGTGACTTGCCCAGGGTCACCCAGCTGGGAAGTGTCTGAGGCAAAATTTAAACCCAGGACCTCCCGTCTCTAGGCCTGGCTCTCAATCCACTGAGCTACCCAGCTGCCCCCAGCCTCCAGTTTATCTTAATGAATCCCAACATCTCCAAATAAATATTGCAAGATAAAGGAAAATGAATCAATACCTGAAAAGCAGAGGACCCTGTAGATTGTCAAAAGAGTGTATAACCAAAGCATGGTGTTCCCAAATAGTTCAAGAGAAAAATAAGAATCACAAAAGCAGAATTTATGGCTTGCACCACAGAAGTAATTGGCAAAATAGAAAAAAATTTAATCCACATTGGCAAATGTCACCAAAGAAACAAAAGAGAGAACAATTGATTGGGAATGCAAATACAGAGAAGTGAAAAGCAATCTAGAAGAAGAAAAGCAAAAAGTAATAACTTTAAAAGAAAGCACGATCCCTATACAAACAAAATATTGTTCTCAAAGACCTGACTTGTACAGACAATTTAAATTTAATTGGTCTCCCAGAAGGACATAACATTTAAAAATCTGAATACAGTGAAACAAAAACAACACAAGAAATCTGCCCAGAAATTCTGAACAAAGAAAACAAAGTGTCAGCCAAATGAACTTGCAGATTGTCTCCAGAAAACAATCCTTTGCTGCAAAATCCAAGACACATAGAGGTTAAATTGAACAGTTTCAGTGTCAGACAACAAATTCTGCAAGACCTTAAAAACAGAGTATAAATCAAAGGAAATTTGACCAACAAAACTACTTTGTAATCACCAGAAATGACAGAAAGGAATGGAAGAGTGTGTTCTGAAAGGCAAAGGACCTCAAGATGCACCCCAGGGTATGCATGCAACCCAAGATAACATACCCGGTACAATTGAGCCAAATCATCATAGACAGACATTCAATTAAAGAGAAGCATTACTACAAAGAAAACCAGACCTGAGCATTTTTTTTTTTGCTTTAAAAACATCCCAGACAACAGAAATGCAAAGGTAAGCAAATAAGGCAACTAAAGAAAACACAGATAATTAAATAAATTATCCCAGAAAAAAAGCAGAGGGCACTAGAAAGAGAAAGATGCCTTCATGGTTAAAAACCACAATAAGAAAGAGTCCATGGAGATTTCTTTCTACAGTACACAAGGAGACAAGGCTAAAAGTAGAATTTAAGTGGAAGAGATGGTACAGAACAGGTCTGGAAAACCATGGACTGGACTTCACAATACCCTACCTACAGATGAATCAGTGTTTGTTTTAATGGGGCTAAACTTCAAAAGAGGAAGGTGCTTAAAAAGGGAGAGGAGGGGAAGAACAGAGAAGGGAGCATGTGATGTAAGTGATGAACCCTAATCAAATCAATGGTAAACAATAGAGGGGAAACAAAAAGTCCCTCAGGAAGAAAAGTGTATTGTGGAATGAGTGTAACAAAGGAGAAGGATTGAAATATGGGGGGAAAATCCTCCAGTGGTGGGAGGGGGTCCCCTTGAAATGCTTGCAAGGGGATGGGTGAGATGGGAAACATAAAAGGTATAATCTACTGGTATTTGATGCTTAGAGAGACCACCACCTCAGAAGAAAGACTATCAGAGCTCCTGGAGGTAACTGACATCCAAGAGTGTGAGGCATGGATCCGGAGCAGAGATTCTGTTTAAATGGGGACAAAGGGTAGTAATGAATTGCACAATTAGGAGCATGAAAATTCCCATTGTGGGGCAGTACTTCTAAACTATCATCTGCAGGAATTGATATTTGTAAGAGGCACAACAGGAAAAAAAAAAAGACCAGGAGACAAGATCTAGAAGGCAATAAATTTAGAAGAAGGAACCCCAAATAGGTCCCTTAAAAGCTTTGATTCCATGAGAAATACAAACTAAAGAAGTAAATATGGGCCATGAATTAAAGAATAAATATATAATTGACAGAAAGAAAAGAAAAATAATGACAAAAATGAACATTAACGAAGAGAATGAGAGAAAGAAATATTTTCTTAGAAAAAGGCACAGAAAAATGAAAACTCTAAAAAGTCAAAGGGTTGCATGGGAAGGAGAGAGATTTTCCTTGACTGCCTAACAGAAAAATAAGGGGAAGGATTAGATAACTGGATGAATGAAAGATGAATTAACAAATTAAATAAAAGAGCAAAACTAAACAAAAGGGTGACAAACAGGATGGGAGGGAAGTTTGAGAGTGAGAAAGAAGAGAGCCTATTGGAAGAATATTGCCTTAGGGTAGATTAAACAAAAGAACTGAAAAAGGACAGTACCATCTTTACAGAGAGACAAAAAAAAAACCCTTATTCAGTAAAAACAATATTAGATACAAATGGAAGAAAACATTAACTTTAAATAGACTAAATAATCCAACAAAAATTTTAAAATGACAGATTGGGAGAGAAAACAAAATCCCACAATATGTTGATGCAAAGACATACATAGAATAAAGATGAAGGGATGGAAAAAATTTACTATGCATCTGGTGGGTACAAAAAGCAGAAGTTACCATCATGGTATGAGGAAAGTAAAAGCAAAAATCCACAACATAAAAAGAGATAAACAGGGAAACTCTATTATGCTGAAGGGAATAGTAGACTGTAAACCAATATCAAAATTAGACTTATATGCTCCAAATGCCTTAACATCTAAATTCATAAAGAAAAAAAATTTTAAAGGAATTACTAAAAGAAATAGGAAGTAATACAACATGATTATCTCAACTGATGCAGAAAAAGCTTTTGACAAAGTACATTTATTTATGTTAAAACCCCTGTAAAATAAAGGGCTAGAGGAACCTTTTTAAAAAATCATTAAAAGTATTTCTCTAAAACCAAAAGCTAGCCTCATATGCAATGAAATTACACTAGAAGCTTTCTCAATAAATATAGGTGTAAAGCAAAGATAGGACAGTTAGGTGGTTCAGTGGCTAGAGTGCTGGGCCTGAAGTCAGAAAGACTCATCTTCCTAGGTTCAAATCTGGCCTCAGATACTAGCTGTCTGACCCTGGGCAAATCATGTAACCTTTTGGCCTCAGTTTCCTCATCTGTAAAATGAGCTAGAGAAGGAAAAGGCAAACCACTCCAGTATCCACGCCAAAACAACAACAACAAAACCCAAAACAACAACAAAACACAACTGAAATGACTGGACAACAAGAAAAAGCAAAGATGTCCACTATCCCCGTTACTATTTGATAGAATTCTAAAAATGCTAGCAATAGCAATAGCAATAAAACAAGAAGAAGAAATGTAGAGAGCCAATTGGAGAAATAGGGTCAAGATAGGGCCTGTTATCTGGATTCCCTACGTGACCAATCCAGGCTGAGGCAGTCTTTGTGTTTGGTCCTGGTCACCTGAGCCCTGAAAAACTCTGGTACCAGCAGGTAAGTTAATCCAAAAACAACTTGACCCCTCCAGGAGGCTATTGGGAGTCATTTAGAGAAATAGAGTCTGTAATAGATATTTTTATCTGGATCCCATCACAAAATCATTGGCAAGTAAAACTGTGTGTGTATGATTTTTTTCTGCACTGCATGTCAGGTCGCAGACCGAATGGGTCATCTAAGGTAAAAATCTGAGACTCCTCTTTTGACTCAGATCCCCACCTTTTCCCACTATTCTTATTGGAAAGCTTTGAGTCCTTAACCAGACCAGCAGCTACTGAGTTAACCATTTTTCTCTTTGATAATTAAGAAGCCTGAACTCTAAAAAATATATTACTTAGATAGTCAAGGCCGGACACAGCCAAGGCCAGATAAGACTTTATCTGACTAGGTGCAATCCTGTAAATTAGGAAGACAGGACTCAATTAGTAAAAATCTCCATGAAATATGTTTCTGCTCCCAGAATTAACCCCCTACTAATTGGTGGTTGGAATTTGGCCCTTGTCCCTGTACCTATCTCTCTACCTTTTCGACTTTAATGGGTTTCGTATGATTTGTAACCCCTTCACAGCTGTGATTCTTTCTCTGTGTTCTTTGTTTGAAACCAGTATATAAATAAACTCTAAACTCCACAGCAGTTGGAGCAGCTATGGGCTAACCACTAGTCTGACTGTTCTCAGTTTCTGTTTCCTGTCTTTTCAATCTGACACCATTAAACGCCACTCAGGACCCCCAAAAATATAGAGCTGGCTCTCTATAAAGAAAGGCATAAAGACAGGAAATGAGATAAAACTATCCCTATTTACTGATAGCATGATGGAATCAGGAAAGAGAAACTGTCATGATTGATAGCTTTCTTTTTTAAAAAATTTTAACCCCTTACCCTCCATCTTAGAATCAATACTGTGTATTAGTTCCAAGACAGAAGAGCAGTAAGGGCTAGGCAATGGGGTTTAAATGACTTGACCAGGGTCACACAGCTGGGAAGTGTCTGAGGCCAGATTTGAACACCTAGGACCTCCCATCTCTAGGCTTGACTCTCAATTCACTGAGCCACCCAGCTGCCCCCTGATGATTGATAGCATTAGCAAAATTCCAGACTACAAAGTAAAACCAGCAGCATTTCTATATGATAACAATACAATTAAGAAGGCAATAATGGAAATGAAAATACTAATCAAAAAATGCATAAAATACAAATTGCACAAAATAATTGGGGATGAACACAATATACATACAAAGATTTAATTACAAAATACTCTTAAAGAAACAAAGAACTGAAGAGCTGAAGCATATTCAGTGCTCATGGCTGGGTTGTACCAATATTATAAAATAACAATCCTACCAAACTTAATTTGCAGTTTTAAAGCTTTACCAATCAAAATATCAAAGAGACACTTCACAGAAATCAATAAAATAACAAAATTCATTTTGAACAACAAAAAGTCTAGAATATTGTGGGAAATAATGATAAAAGGAAGGGAGAAAGGGAGAATGCCATTTTTAGACTTTATTATAAAGCAGGGGTTATCAAAATCATTTAGTATTTTTTTAGAATAGAGAAGTAAACCAGTGGAGCAAATTGGACAAAGATGAACTAAAAACAATGGAACATAATGACCCAGCATTCAATAAACTTAAAGACAAATTATGTAGGAAAGCACTCCATAGTTGATAAAAACTGATGGAAAAATTGGAAAGCAGTCTGGCAAGAATTAACTTTAGACATTAAATACTTTATAAATGGATATATGAAGATTTTTTACCTTTGAATATATTTTTATTTATTTCACTAGATATTTTTCCACTTATTTTTTTATTTTTAACATCCATTCTTTAAAATTTTGAGTTTCAAATTTTGGAATTCAGAACTCCTACCCTCTCACTCATCCTCCACTCATTGAGAAGGCAAGCGATAAGGTATCAATTATACATGTGAAGCAAAACATTTCTGCATTATCCATGTTGCAAAAACACACACATTATATCCCAAAGAGATCATAAGGAAAAAGACTTGTACAAAAATATTTATAGCTGCACTCTCTGTGGTGGCAAAAAATTGGAAAATGAGGGGTTGCCTTCTGATTGGGGAATGGATGAACAAATTGTGCTATCTATTGGTGATGGAATACTATTGTGCTATGAGGAATAATGAACTGGAGGAATTCCATGTGAACTGGAATGACCTCCAGGAATTGATGCAGAGTGAAAGGAGCAGAATCAGGAGAACATTGTACACAGAGACTGATACACTGTGGCACAATTGAGTGTAATGGACTTCTTTACTAGCAGCAATCAAGGACAATTCTGAGGGACTTAAGAGAAAGAGCACTATCCACATCCAGAGGAAGAACTGTGGGAGTAGAAACACAGAAGAAAAACAATTGCTTGATCACATGGGTCGATGGGGATATGATTGGGGATGTAGACTCTAAGCAATCACTCTAGTGCAAATATCTATAATATGGAAATGGTTCTTGATCAGACACATGTAAAACCCAGTGGAATTGCGTGTAGGCTACCAAGAGGGTGGGGAGGGTTTGGGGGGAGGGAAAGAACATGAATCTTGTAACCATGGAAAAATATCCTAAATTAACTAATTAAATAAAAGTTTCCAAAATACTTGCCCCCCCAATAAATAAAAATAAAAAAATAAAACACACACACAAAGGAGAGAAAAATAAAGTGAAAAAATTATGCTTCCATTTGCTCTCAGAATTCATTAGTTCTTTCTATGGAAGTGGGAGCATTTTTCATGAAGGATCTTTGGAATTGGCTTGTGTCATCATCTTGATCAGAGTATCTAAGTCTTTTACAGTTAATCATCATTACAATATTGCTGTTACTATGCACAATGTTCTCCTGGTTCTGCTTATATTTTTGTACAAGTAGGTCCTTTCCTCTTTTCTTTGATCTCTTTGTGATACAGATCTAGTAGTCTTGCAGGGTTAAAGGGTATGCACAGTTTTATAGCCATTGGGCAGGCATAGTTCCAAATTGTTCTTTAAAATGGTTAGACTAGGTCTCAAATACATGAGTTTAATATTAAAGATCATACCATTAAAATGTTAGAAAAGAACATCATATAGCTCTGAGTAGAAGATATATTCTTTTTAAAAAATTCTTCTGTCTTATAATCTATACTAAGTATCAGTTCCAAGGCAGAAGAGCAGTAAAGGCTAGGCCGTTGTTGACAAAGACATGGCACTCATGCCCCAGTGTGCTAGAGGGGGATGCTCTGTTTCCCCTCTCCACTGTGCCTGAAGACATTTTTTGCATGCCTCACCCCTCTGTCCAGTAGACCAATGAGAGTACTTCCTACCTTCACACTCTGGGGTAATGTGGGGGGCTCACAGATGGCTTGAAGGTATAGTTTGGGCGTACGATCTCTAAAAGATTCGCTAATACTGGGCTAGGCAATGAGAGTTAAGTGGCCTGTCCAACACCACCCAGCTTGGAAATGTCTTAATCCAGATTTGAACCCAAGACCTCCTGTCTCCGGGCTTGGCTTTATTCACTGAGCCACCTAGCTGCCCCTAGTCAATATATTCTTAACCAAGTAAGAGATAGAGATGATTACAAAAGGTAAAATAGGCAACCAATCACATAAAACTCAAAAATTTGTATCCAAAGTTTATAGGGAGCTAGCCCCCTATTTGGTTTTGGGGTCCTGAGTGGTGTTGGTGGCTTAGGATTGTTAAGGCAGAAGAAAGAAAATGAGAACAATCAGACTAGTGGTTAGCCCATGTTGCTCTAACGCTATGGGATTTGGACTTTATTTTATACTGGTTTCAAACAAAGAACACAAAGAAAGAGTAACAGCTGTGAAGGGGTTACAAATCATACACAATCCATTAAAGTCTAGAAAGGAGAGATATGGGTGCAAGGACAAGAGCCAAATTCCAACCACCAATTAGTAGGGGTTTAATTCTGGGAGCAGAAATAAATTTCATGGAGATGTTTACTAATTGCATTCTGCCTTGATTTACAGATCTGCACCTGGTCAGATAGTCTGGACTAAATTGTCTGGCTCCAGTCCTTATCTAAGTAATATATTTTTTAGGGTACAGGCTTCTTAATTATCAAGGAGAGAAATTGTTAACTCAGTAGCTTCTGGTCTGGTTATGGACTCAAAGCTTTCCAATAAGTCTATAATGTTTTTCCAATAAGAAAAGGTATGGATCATAAGAGGTGTCAAAAGAGGGGTCTCAGATTTTTATCTATTCTCTTATTGGCTTCCCACAAAAGTTAATACACCTAAAAGAAGAAGGGAATTGAGGGGAAAGCTCTTTATAATAATTTTTTTTCAGATAAGAGTTTCATATCTAAGACAGAGTGTTCCAAAAGTCTTACTTCCAAAAGCTTAAAACTACATGAGATTTTGGGGACATAATGTATAAATAATATGTATGAGTATAACAAAAAGCCATTCCCTAATAAATAAGTAATTAAAGGATATGAACAAACAATTCTGAAAAGAATTGCAAGCTATTAACATGAAAAAAATGTTCCAAACCACTAATAATCAGAGAAGGGAAAATCAGAATAACTGAGGTATACCTTGTAAATTGGCAAAGATGATAAAAAATGCGAATAGTCAATGTTGGAAAGGTTATAGGAAGACAGGCACAAGAGTGCATTGTTGGTGGAGCTGCGAGTCAATATAATCATTTTAGAAAGCAATTTGGATAATTTGGATACAGATAAAATGATTAAAGCAGTCATCTTTTAATATAGAGATTCCACTCATGGACATATTACCCCCCACACCCCAAGAAGGCTATAGATAAGAAGGACTCCATAGATACTAATAATATACCAACATTTTTTGTGATAGAAAGGAATTGTGGGGAAAGTAGGAGCCCATCCATTGGGAATGTCTAACCTGTGGTCCATGAATGTACTGGAATATTAATGTTCTGTAAGAAACAATGAATCTGGTGAATATAGAGAAGCATAGAAAGATTTGCACAATCATATGTAGTCATCTGCATCCAAGTTGGCACAAGACTAGTCAATGGAAAGGCCAACAATCACAAAACCAAAAAAATGAATATTGCAAAGTTATAAAGAACAAGTAGGGCTCCAAAGAAGAGAGAAGAGGAAATACCCCCATCGCACTCCTTTGCAGAGAAGGAAGGGAGGTCCACAGGTATACTGTATGTATTTTCAGACTTTTCAATATATTGGTTAATGTTGCTGATTTTTTTCTCCTTTTTCTTAAAATACTATTTGTTATATAGCATGGCTTTCTGGAAGGGGGAGGAGAAAGGCTACTGGAAGAAATTTTAATGATGTATATGCATGTGTGTCTATGTGGTGTACAGGTGAGCATGCATGCACATATTATAATAGGTCATTGGATCTTAGGATGTATGAAGTTTTCATGGAAGACCTCTGGTGTGAGGGCTTGCTGAGCCCTTTTCAGGGTTGCTCAATCACCGTTGGTGTACACCTGTCACCCAACTTAAGAAGCTACAGCATCACTTCCTGGTTAAGATGGCTGTAGAGGAGTAGCAGGACACTTACTCTTCTTACCATGACCTATACATGATACCTCAAAAGGACAAAAAAAAAACAAATCCAGATGAACAAAGGGACTCCACAATAGGGCACAGCATTGAAGGTACATGGGATTTGGGCATTTCCACACTATAGGGGGTGAAATAGTTCCCACCAAAATGCGAACTGATCAAACCTCTCCCACCCCACCTATGGTACCAGAGTCAGAGCCAGTGTGCCAGAATTACAGCGAGCATGGGGCAATCTCTAAGTTCTTGGCAGCTGACTAAGAGCACCAGGGACCTGCCCCTGAGAGCAACTAGCCTTGAGACCCCAGGAGGTTAAAGAGTGCAGACTTTGGGTGCAGAGACAGAGCTGAGAGGGGTGGCAGACAGTAGAAGCTGTGAGCCTATGGAGACTACTCGAAAAGTAGCCTCAGGCAAAAACTGCTCTGTAGCTCTATACACAGAGAGCCTGCACTCCGCCTTCAGACTTCTGGCTGGGAAGGAAAATCAGCATAGTGATGGCAAGCAACACCCAAGAAATAACCACCAGAAAGAGCAAGAGAAAGGCACTAATGCTGGATAATTTTTAAGGAGAAAAAAAAAATTCCAGACCACAGAGGAGACAGCAGAGGAGGAAAAACAAGCAAACACATCCAAACCTTCCCAAAATAATGGAAACTGGTCACAAGCTCTTGAAGAGTTCGCATTTGAGATCATGAGAAAGGTGGAAGAGATCTGGCAAGAAAAGTGGGAAATAGCGCAAAAAGAAATTAACAGTTTAAAAGACAGAAACTCCCAATTGGAGAAAGAAGCCCCAAAATCAAATGAAATGATAAGCAAATTGGAGAACAAAATTAAATAGCTGGAAACCATGAAAAACAGGATAGACCAAACCAAAAAGGAAAAATCAAAAGATTATAACAGAAAACCAGTCTTTAGAGACCAGAATTGCACAAGTAGAAGCCAATGATCTTGCAACACAGTAAGGATTAATAAAGCAAAGTCAAAAGAGTGACAAAATAGAAGGAAACATGAAATATCTCACTGAGAAAATTAATGACCTTTGAAAATAGATCTAGAAGAGACAATTTGAGAATCATTGGTCTACAGGAAAACACAGACATCAACAGAAGCCTTGACATCATACTACAAGAAATTATCCAAGAAAACTGCCCAGATATTCTTCATCAAGAGGGCAAAATAGACATTGAAAGAATCCATAGATCATCCTCTACATTAAATCCTCAAAAGACAACCCCCAGGAAGATAATTGCCAAATTCAAAAGCTTCCAAGTTAAGGAGAAATTTTTACAAGAAGCCAGAAAGAGACAATTCAGATATCAAGGAGCACCAATCAGGATCTGGCAGCCTTCACACTAAAAGACCACAAGGCTTGGAATATGATATTCAGAAAGGCAAGAGAATTGGCTCTATAACCAAGAATCACCTACCCATCAAAACAGACTATATACTTCCAGGGGAAAGTATGGGCAATCAACAAAATAGAAGATATCCAAGTATTCATAAAGAAAAGACCAGAACTAAGTGGAAAGTTTGATACCCAATCACAAAAATCATGAGAAACATGAAAAGGTAAATAAGAAAGAGAAGGGAAAGAAAAAGGAATTAATTTGCTTCTTTAAGGGCTTCAATAAGATCAAATTACTTGTATTCCTATATGGAAAAATGGTATGTGTAACTCTCAAAAATTGCATTCACTATTATAGTAATTAGAAGAATTATTCATAGAGAGAGATTGGGGTACTAAGTGGTCTAAGAAGACGTGCAAAAAATGATAGAAAATGGCACCAAGAGAAACTTGAAGGAATAGAAAAAATAGGATAACATATATCATACAAAGAAGTGCATGGGATGAATACTATTATAAGAAGGAGAAGAAGAGAGTTTTAATAGGTAATACTTAAACCTTACTCTCAGTGGAATCAATTCTGAGAGGGAAGAACAGCTAGATCCATTGAGATATCGAATTCTATCTTACTCTATGGGGAAAGTCAGAAGGGAAAAACCAAGGGGGTGGGTAGTGAGGGCAGGGAGTTCAGAAAGGGAGGGAAAGAGAGGGGGAGGGATTTAATAGACCCTAAAAATAATAATAAGGGAACAAAAAGGGAGGGGTGGAAAGGGAAGTAAACTAAGGATGAAGATAAGGGGGGACTGATTAAAAGCAAACCACTGGTTTAAAAGGAAACAGTGAAAGAAGAAAGGGCAGAACTAGGAGAGGATATCAAAATGTTGAGGAATACACAGATGACAGTCATAACTCTGAATGTGAATGGGATGAAATCGCCCATAAAATGGAAGCAAATAGCAGAGTGGATTAGAAACCAAAATCCTATCATATATTATCTAGAAGAAACACACGAGGCAGGTAGACATACACAGGGTAAAGGTAAAAGGCTGGAGCAAAATCTATTGGGCTTCAACTGATGAAAAGAAGGCAGGAGTTGCACTCATGATATCTGACAAAGCCAAAGTAAAATTAGTTCTGCTTAAGAGATAGGGAAGGTAATTACATCCTGATAAAAGGCAGTATAGGCAATGAGGAAATATCAGTACTCAACATGTATGCACTAAATGGTATAGCATCCAAATTTCTAAAGGAGAAACTGGCAGAGCTCAAGGAGGAAATAGATAGTAAAACTATACTAGTGGGAGACCTGAACCTTCTTCTATCAGATCTAGATAAATCAAACCAAAAAATAAATAAGAAAGAGGCAAGAGAGGTGAATGAAATCCTAGAAAATTAGAGTTAATAGATATGTGGAGAAAAAAAAATAGGGACAAAAAGGAATACACCTTTCTTTTCAGCAGCTCATGGTACATTCACAAAGATAGACCATGTACTAGGGCATATAAACATGGCAAACAAATGCAAAAGAGCAGAAATAATAAATGTAACCTTTTCAGATCATAATGCAATAAAAATAATAGTTAGTAAGGGTACATGGAGAGGCAAATCAAAAATTAATGGGAAATTAAATAATGTGATTTTCCAAAATCAGTTAAAGAACAAATCATAGAAACAATTAATACTTTCATTGAAGAGAATGACAATGATGAGACATCCTACCAAAATCTGTGGGATGCAGACAAAGCAGTACTCAGGGGGAAATTTATATCCATGAGTGCCTATATTAACAAATTAGGGAGGGCAAAGATCAATGAATTGCACATGCAAATCAGAAAACTAGAAAGCGAACAAATTAAAAAACCCTAGATGAAAACTAGAGATCATAAAAATTAAAGGAGAAATTAATAAAATTGAAAGTAAAAGAACTATTGAATTAATAAATAAGACTAGAAGCTGGTACTTTGAAAAAACCAAATAAAATAGACAAGGTACTGGTCAATCTAATAAAAAAATAGGAAAGAAGAAAACCAAATTAACTGATCAAAGATGAAAAGGGAGACCTCACCTCTAATGAAGATGAAATTAAGGCAATCATTAAAAACTATTTTGCCCAATTATATAGCAATAAAAATAGCAATCTGGGTGATATGAATATTTACAAAAATATAAATTGCCTAGATTAACAGCAGAAGAAACAGAATACTTAAATAATCCCATATCAGAAAAAGAAATTGAACAAGTCATCAAAGAACTACCTAAGAAAAAATCCCCAGAACCAGATGGATTCACAAGTGAATTCTAACAAACATTCAAAGAACAACTAATCCCAATACTATACAAACTATTTGACATAATATGCAAAGAAGGAGTTCTACCAAATTCCTTTTATGACACAAATATAGTACTGATCCCAAAGCCAGGTAGATCAAAAACAGAAAGAAAACTATAGATGCAAAAATCTTAAATAGAATAGTAGCAAAAAGACTCCAGCAAGTAATCACCAGTGTTACTCATATTGATCAGGTGGGATTTATACCAGGAATGCAAGGATGGTTCAATATTAGGAAAACCATTCACATAATTGACCATATCAACAAGCAAACCAACAAAAACCACATGATTATCTCAATAGATGCTGAAAAAGCCTTTGACAAAATACAACACCCATTCCTATTGAAAACACTAGAAAGTACAGGAATAGAAGGACCTTTCCTAAAAATAATAAACAGTATATATCTAAAACCATCAACAAGCATCATCTTCAATGGGGATAAATTAGAAGCCTTCCCAATAAGATCAGGAGTGAAACAAGGATGCCCACTATCTCCTCTATTATTTAACATTGTACTGGAAACACTAGCAGTAGCAATTAGAGAAAAATAAGAAATTGAAGGTATTAAAATGGGCAATGAGGAGATAAGCTATCACTCTTTGCAGATAATATGATGGTCTACTTAAAAAATCCTAGAGAATCAACCAAAAAAAATAGTGGAAATAATCAACAACTTTAGCAAAGTTGCAAGATACAAAATAAACACACATCAATCATCATCATTTCTATATATTTCCAACACATCTCAGCAGCAAGAGTTAAAAAGAGAAATTCCATTTAAAATCACCCTAGACCAGTGATGGGCAAACTACAACCCATGGGCCAGAAGCAGGCCCCCTGAAATGTTCTATCCCACCGTGACATTATTCCTAATCTGACGAATACAATGAGTAGGATACAATACAATGAAATTTCAAAAGAGTTGCCTTAGAAACAGACTGATAGATGAGCATTTCCTTTCCTTTGGCCCCCTCTTTAAAAAGTTTGCCCATCACTGCCCTAGACAATATAAAATACTTAGGAATATATCTACCAAGACAAACACAGGAATTATACGAACACAACTATAAAACACTTTCCACACAATTAAAACTAGGTCTAAACAATTGGAAAAACATTAATTGCTTATGGGTAGGGTGGGCTAAGATAATAAAATGACCATTCTACCCAAATTAATTTACTTATTTAGTGCCATACCTATCAAACTACCAAAAACCTTTTTTACTGAATTAGAAAAAAACTATAACAAAGATCATTTGGAAGAACAAAAGATCAAGAATATCAAGGGAAATAATGAAAAACAAATGTGAAGGAAGGTGGCCTAGCAATACTAGGTCTTAAACTGTAGTATAAAGCAGTGGCCATCAAAACAATATGGTACTGGCAAAGAGCCAGAAGGGAGGATCAGTGGAATAGACTTGAGGTAAATGACCTCAGCAAGACAATCTATGATAAACCCAAAAAGCCCAGCTTTTGGGACAAAAACACTGTATTTGACAAAAACTGCTGGGAAAATTGGAAAACAGTATGGGAGAGATTGGATCTAGATCAACATCTCACACTCTACACCAAGATAAATTCAGAATGGGTGAATGACTTGAATATAAAGAAGGAAACTATAAGTAAATTAAGTGAACACAATAGTATACTTATCTGATCTTTGGGAAAGGAAAGATTTTAAAACCAAGCAAGAATTAGAAAAAATTACAAAATGTAAAATAAATAATTTTGTTTACATTAAATTTAAAAGTTTTTGTACAAACAAAATCAGTGCAACCAAAATGAAAAGGGAAACAACAAATTGGGAAAAAATCTTTATAACGAAAAACTCTGACAAAGGTCTAATTACTCAAATATACAAGGAGCTAAACCAATTGTACAAAAATCAAGCCATTCCCCAATTGACAAAAGGGGAAGGGACATGAATAGGCAATTTTCAGATAAAGTAATCAAAACTATCAATGAACACATGAAAAAGTATTCTAAATCTCTTATAATTGGAGAAATGCAAATCAAAATAACTCTGAGGTACCACCTCACACCTAGCAGATTAGCTAACATGACAGCAAAGGAAAGTAATAAATGTTGGAGGGAATGTGGCAAAATTGGGACATTAATGTATTGCTGGGGGAGTTGTGAATTGATCCAACCATTTTAGATGGCAATTTGGAACTATGCCTAAAGGGCTTTAAAAGATTGCCTGCCCTTTGATCCAGCCATACCACTGCTGGGCTTATACCCCCAAAGAGATCACTGGGGAAAAGACTTGCACAAAAATATTTATAGCTGTGCTCTTTGTGGTGGTAAAAAAATTGGAAAATAAGGGGATGCCCTTTGATTGGGGAATGGCTGAACAAATTGTGGTATCTGTTGGTGATGGAATACTATTGTACTATGAGGAATAATGAACTGGAGGAATTCCATGTGAACTGGAATGACCTCCGGGAAGTGATGCAGAGTGAAAGGAGCAGATCCAGGAGAACATTATACACAGAGACTGATACACTGTGGCAAAATCGAACGTAATGGACTTTTCTACTAGCAGCAATGCAATGATCTAGAACAGTGATGGGCAAACTTTTGAAAGAGGGGGCCAAAGGAAAGGAAATGCTTATCTGTCAGTCTGTTTCTAAGGCAACTCTTCCAAGTTTCATTGTATTGTATCCTACTCATTGTATTCATCAGATTAGGAATAATGTTATGGGGCCGGATAGAACATTTCAGGGGGCCGCATGTGGCCTGTGGGCCGTAGTTTGCCCATCGTTGATCTAGGACAATTCTGAGGGACTTATGAGAAAGAACGCTATCCACCTTCAGAGAAAGAACTGTGGGAGTAGAAACACAGAAGAAAAACAACTGCTTTATCACATGGGTTGATGCGGACATGATTTGGGATGTAGAATATAAATGGCCACCCCAGTACAATTATCAAAAATATGGAAATAGGTTTTGATCAATAATACATGTAAAACCCAGTGGAATTGCTCATTGGCTACCGAGAGGGTGTGGGGAGTGTTGGAGAGAAAGAACATGAATCATGTAACCATAGAAAAATAATCTAAAAAAGAAAATTTAAAAAAGAAAAAAAAAGAAGCTACAGCATGCACAGTGGCCACACCCCAATAAAACCATCTCAGCAGATGGGCTAAACCAGGTTGAGGGTAACTGACAGGCCTCAAGCCCATTAATGAGTTAGGGATTTAATTAATGAGTTGCCTACCCCAAGCATGTGAAGACTTCCTTGGTGTAAGGGGCAGATGAGAACAATTTGTTCCAACAGCCATGAAGATGGCTGAAGCAGGCACTGAGGAGCTCTTAGAGCCTGATTGGACATCAAAGATGCCAGGGTCATCCACTGCCTCCCGGGCCATCCCCGATTATCCTGACTTTTGTCTTGCCACTGGCCTTAGACGGCTCTGGAAGAATGAGTGAGGCCGATGCCTCTATACAACTCTGCCTCACTTTCATCCAATTCAAGCAAGTCAAGATATCACCCTGGGATGTCATCAGTCCTCTTCAAAAATGAAGAACAAGGGGCAGCTGGGTAGCTCAGTGGATTGAGAGTCAGGCCTAGAGACAGGAGGTCCTAGGGTCAAATCCGGCCTCAGACACTTCCCAGCTGTGTGACCCTGGGCAAGTCACTTGACCCCCATTGCCCACCCTTACCACTGTTCCGCCTTGGAGCCAATACACAGAAGTTAAGGGTTTAAAAAAATGAAGAACAAATAACAGCATTGTATCCTGCCACATCATATGCACTCTCTCTGTGACTAAACCTCATGTACAGAGATATAATTATATCTATCTCTATATAAAGAGAGCACACATGGTAGAACCCAATGATCCAGTACATATATTTGTGTGTATAGATCTACATAGATAGAGGGCATACATAGGGATATGGAGACAGAGATGTGGTAAGAGTCAATGACCTTGTATTTTTCTGAGGAAGCCAATCCAAGAATGATGAAAAGCTCTCAATAAAAAAATGATGACTATTCAAGCAGAAATTATTCTTTTTTATTTTTTTTTAAACCCTCACCTTCCATCTTGGAGTCAATACTGTGTATTGGCTCCAAGGCAGAAGAGCAGTAAGGGCTAGGCAATGAGGGTCAAGTGACTTGCCCAGGGTCACACAGCTGGGAAGTGTCTGAGGCCAGATTGGAACCTAGGACCTCCCGTCTCTAGACCTGGCTCTCAATCCACTGTGCTACCCAGCTGCCCCAAGCAGAAATTATTCTGATAAGGAGGAGAAAGAGAAAATTGAATGAAAAATTTTAAACATTTTGCTGAAATCTAGGAATTGTGTACTCTCTATATATATACTCCCCTGACCTAGTAGCCAAGTTTACTCCATCAAAAAAGGATATGAGATCAGTTTGGCATAACCTCTTCTTGATGAAGCCATATTGGATTTCAGAGACCACTGCTTCTTTTCTAAGCATGTACTCACAAACCATTCCTTTGATAATATATCTTGGAATTTTGTCAGGCTGAGAGATCACACTCACTGGTGGAGAATTCACAGAATTCACCTCCATCTCTTTTTTTCCAAGTGACAAACTTGCCCTTCTCTAGTCCCAAGACACCATTTCCTATTCTCTGAGACCTTTAACACATCATAGACAGTGGCTCATCCATCATAACAGTCTTGTTTTGCACAAGTCTGATGACTTGGGACACTTGAGATCAGCGAGATTCTTTCTGGCCATCTCTACTTATCTTGGGTTTCTACCATGCTCAACATTTGGTTCTAGCTTTCCCAGGCCAAAGATCATTCTCCTTGGCAAAGAAAGAAAGCAGTGAACAAAATACTGCTTCTAAAATCCAAGGACCTCGATTTGATGTAGTCATTTCATTTCTCGATTCTTCAGTGAAAGGGTGGCACCAGTTGGCCTGTAAGGTCTTTTCCAACTTGTTCCATGGTTCTATGAGTGATTAAATGTAATAATAATTTTCGACATAACATTTCCCGAAATTAGAAGATCCAAACCATCTCCCTCTCTCCCTTCCCTCCCCTCCATATATTTTTTGATCCATTGATACTGTCTGTTCCTCAGAAGGTCAAGTCAGGTCAAGTAGCAATTAAGCTGCTTCATCTTGGGCAATTTGGAACTCTGCCTAAAGGGCTATCAAACTGGACATACCCTTTGATCTGGTAATACCGCTACTGGGTCTGTAACCCAAAGAGATCATAAAAAGGGAGAAAGGACCAACGTGTACAAAAAGATTTCTAGCTGCTCTTTTTGTGGTGGCAAAAAAAGGTGAGGGGATGCCCATCAATTGGCGAACGGCTGAACTAATTGTGGTACATGTCAGTAATGGAACACTATTTTGCTATAAGAAATGATAAGCAGGATGCTATCAGAAAAAGTCAGAAAGATCTGCATGAACTGATGCAGAATGAAATAAAGAAGAATCAGAAGAACCCTATACACAATACCAGCAACATTGGACAATAATTATCTGTGAAAACTTGGCTCCTCTCAGCAATGCAAGGATCTGGGCCAATCCTGAAAGACTTCTTCTTTTATTTTTTTTAAACCCTCACCTTCCCTCTTGGAGTCAATACTGAGTATTGGCTCCAAGGCAGAAGAGTGGTAAGGGCTAGGCAGTGGGGGTCAAGTGACTTGTCCAGGGTCACCCAGCTGGGAAGTGTCTGAGGCCAGATTTGAACCCACAACCTCCCGTCTCTAGGCCTGGCTCTCCATCCACTGAGCTACCCAGCCCCCCCAGCTGAAAGACTTCTGATGGGGAATACTATCTACCTCCAGAGAAAGAATTGTTGGAGTCGTCTTTCCCATCAGTGTATTTAGGGTTTTATTTTGGAGTTCTGGTTGTGTATGAGTGTGCTTTTTCAACAATGACCAATGTAGAAGTGGGTTTTGCCTGACCAAAAAAAGATGCTCCATATTGAAACTCTAGACATTTTTCCTGGCTTTTCCTTATATCTAGAAATCTCCGTCTCCTGGTTTCTCTGGCTTTCCTTAAGTCCCAGTTCAAGTCCCACCTTCTACAAGAAGCCTTCTCCATCCTTCAGTGCTGGTGCCTTAGCTCTGAGACTGTCTCCAATTCTTACTGTATGTGTTTTCGTTGTACATACTTGTTTGCATGGCATCTCTCCCATTCCACTGTAAACGCCTTAATAGCTGGCACTGATTTTGCCTTTCTTTGGATTCCTCAGTGCTTAGCAAAGTGATTGTCGCACAGTAGGTGCTTAATAAATACTGGTTGGCCTTCTCCTGTGAGCGGCTGTTGTCGTCGACATGTCAGCAGGAAATGCCACGATTGGCTACCCAGTCCCCGATTTCAGAATAAGTAGGAGCTGTCATGCCAGATGAGCAGTTCAAAGACATCGGCCTTTCCCACTTCAAAGGTAAACCCGTGACGTTCTTCTCTCCCTCAGACTTCACTTTCCCCTCTCCCATGGAGAGTGTTGCATTCAGTGATTAAGCTGAAGAATTGGGAGATGGAATGCCAAGTGATCAGTGCTTCAGTGGACTCCGCTTCTGTCACCTTGCCTGGGTCAACACACTCAAAAAACCAAGTGAACTGGGACCTCTGAAGACCCCAACAGGGGTCTGACCCCAAAGGTGCCATCGCTCAAGATTATGGGATCTTCACTGATGAGAAGGGAATCCTTCAGCAGATCACTACCAATGACCTTGCTGTGGGCCTCTCTGTAGATGAAGCACTGTGGGGCTAGTCCAGGCCTTCCACAGAGAAGCATGGCAAAGTGTGCCCCACTGGCTGGAAACCTGGAAGTGATAAGATCAAACCCGGTGGGAAAGGGAATAAGAAACACTACCGAGCAGAGCTGAGCTGCTCCATATCCCACTGCAGGAGGCCTGAGGACACGACTAGCTGCTGTCTGCAGGTCAAGAGAAAACCATGAAGGCCTTTGTAGGAGGAGCCAACACAGCACAATGTGTGGGGTTAGTTGGGCACATCTTCTCCTCATGGGCCCTGATTCAGGTCATTCCTGACTTCTTCCCTCTCTCAGGATAGTCACTGGATCCATGCCTTAGGTCGACTATGGATTTCCTTCTCTCTAATGACCAAGTGCTGTGCTAACAATGTTTGTTTGTACCAGAGTCTGCCCTTGGCGCTCGAGCCCATCCAATATTTATCCTAAGGAAAAAGACAGAATAAATATGTATTGACAACATCTATCAACAAAGGAACAAACGAGTACCAACCAAGTACTCAGTTAGATCCGGGAAAGTAAAAGGGAGGAGGATCAAGAACAGGAACTCTCCAAGGGGGTCATAAACCGCGGACAAGGAAAGCATGCTAGAAGTGACACCTGTGAGTGAATTCAGGGATGGTTCTCGAGGGCTCTGAGAAAGGGGAGAGGGCAACGGCTTTGAAAAAATCTTGGCCTTATTATGATGCCCAAACATATAACAAAATAGCAATAATTACCCATCCACGTGCCTCCTTTCCCGTATCTTCAAAAAATCTCAAGCAGCATCTACCCACACACGGAAGACATCCTTGATAAAGTAGTACAGCTGGATGGCAGAGCGTAGAGGATGCTAGACATGGAGACAGGCAGAACTGAATTCAAATGTAGCCTCAGAGACTTGCCACTTGTGTGCTGCTGAACAAATCACTTAGCCTCTTGAACCTTGATTTCTTCATCTGTAAAATAGCCTCTCCATCATGGGGTTTCTGTGAGGATGCTGGGAATAATTCCTCTAACAAGGTGTACTACATTTTTTCTACCTTACTTCCGCACCTCCTTATGGAGAGAAATTAATGCATCTATTAGAGAATGTAAAATCAGTGAGCAAACAAAGAAGGCTCAGTTGGAGTCAGTGGGGGAGATACAAAGGCCGAAATAGCTAGGATGACTGATGAATCCGTCCAACCTCTGCAGAGGAATTCTCCCAATCTCCGTATTTGTATTTATTTGGCCTGTTCATGACTGATGTGTCCCTTGGTCCCTGGAGACGGTTCACCCTAAAATGAAATATCTACAAGAGGCTTCAGCTTCCCACTGTCATCCTCGATATAAAACCGCACAACCCCTCTACTCTTCTGACCACTCTGAAAAAATCTGTAGTCTGGACAGGGTCAATTCCCCAGGCAAAACCAGACCAAGACTGGCATCCCCATATGGCAGAAGCACATGTTTCTTTGTAACCTTTTCCTATAGGTAAGTGGATTACATACTATTTTAAAAAAAAACTCTCACCTTCCGACTTGGAGTCAACACTGTGTATTGGCTCCAAGGCAGAAGAGTGGTAAGGGTGGGCAATGGGGGTCAAGTGACTTGCCCAGGGTCACACAGCTAGGAAGTGTCTGAGGTCGGATTTGAACCCAGGACCTCCCGTCTCTAGGCCTGACTCTCCATCCACTGAGCTACCCAGCTGCCTCCACATACTATTAATAAGTCTGAAGTTTGTTTAGTTTGTTTAGAAGGTGATTTTAGATCCAAGACCAGGCTAGCTCAGATGTAGACAGCAGGTGGTAGCAGAGAACAGCTCAGCAAATGACACAGCTTCATTCCAGCAGGGACACCTAATAGAGATATTATGGAACCAGTGGGATAATGGAACCCATCAAGAAGTAGAGCTGCATCTCCCAAGTGAGAGCACCAGAATGCATCATGATGACATCACTAGAAGATATCAATGACTCTGTAGCATTAGAGGTGTGAAGTATCCTGGCCACACGTGCTCCAAACGTCTGGGATTGTGTATGTTGTCTGATCAATAAATCAAACCTTTATTAAAAGTCTACATGTTAAAACCAGTGGAATTTCAAGTTAGCTATGGGGAGGGGGGATTTTGAGGGAGTGAAGGGGAAAGCAAGAGCACGACTCATGTAACCAAGGAAATTTTTTCTAAAAAATAAAAATTTAAAAGTCTTGAGGAAGAATGGTATAGTCCAGCATTGGTGAACGTTTTCCACATCACATGCCCAAACGGCACCTTCAAACTGCCTATGAGCCCCCTGCATTACCTCAGACAGCGGAGGGAGGAAATGCTCCCATTGGGTGGCTGGATGGAGGGGTGAGGCATGCAGAAATGTCCTCAGGCGCTGTAGAGAGGGGGGAACAGAGCACGTTCCTCCATGCCGCCCCGGCACCTGTTCCGCAGCTCCCCTGACATGGGTATAGTCTATAAAGAGCTAGCTTCCAAGCCAAGAAGACTAGAAGTTGAAGACCTGCTGACCTGCAGTGATAGAGGGAATTCCCTGCACCAATGAAATCCCAAGCTTGGTCCCTGTCTCCAACCCTACTGTGGCAAGTCTACAAAGACAAAAAGAAAACAATCCCTACCCTCGAGGAGCTTCCATTTCACTGGGGCAAAGCAACACGTAGATGTCCTCTTTGTCACCTCTATCTCCTGGAATCACCAGTTTCCTTTAAAACTCTACCCAAGGGTCAATTCCTCATGGGACCTGTCCTGATCGCCCTAGAACCTCCCTCCAGTCCAGAACCGATATCATACATGTCTATATATGTGACCATGCAAAATAGATCTGTTCTCCTGAGTTGGCTTCTTATATATCTGTGTCCTGGAAAGAGACATGATTTCAGATCAACGGAGAGAATGCTGAGCGAAGCACTTACCTGAATCTGGGGAAGAAACGGGTGGTTCCAGACTTGGTGGGAAAGACCCAACTGGAGAGAGAAGCTTCCAGCCGTATAGAAGAAGGAAGCTTCTCAACATGTCTGATGTCCAGTTTGCCTCTCCCAAGACAACCAGAATAGGCCTCCTGGGGTCAGCCCTTAGTTCGAGCTGAGAGCTCATCTCACTACCAGCTGAAGAGCTGCTTCTCCCACGCGCATATTCTCCCCTGGAGAACGTCTCCAGTGGGTTTAGTCACAACTCGTTCTTTTTAATAACAGTTTCCCAGTTGCATGGAAAAGCAATTTCTCCCACTGTAAACGTTGTGAGTTCCTAATTTAGGGCAATCATGAAAAAGAGAGAGAGTTCATTCTTCCCCGACAGCCAACATCTTAGGGGAAGGAGCCAAGTTAGCATGAGCACAGCCCGCGCTCCCTCTGAAGAGTGGCCAGGGAAGGGCTTTCCTTCGGAATCAGGCTGGCATGCTAGACCACTGTATCTGAAGGGACAAAGAGTTGTCATTCTAATCTGATCTTCCACTTAGAAAAAGGCCAAGGAAAGGGCTGAGCCTTCAGCCATGGCTTTTCTCCTGGTCCTCTTAAGTTGAGAATTGCAATCCCCCTTGGAAAAGGGGGGGGGGCGGATTCCAGAGATTTCTCTCCAAGTCACAAATGAACCATGTAAATACTTTTAAAAAACCTATATGAACATACCTACTTTACATGGCCATCCACATTCTACTTCCTAGCTGTGTGACCCTGGGCAAGTCACTTCACTCTGTTTGCCTCAGTTTCCTCATCTGTCAAATGAGCTAGAGAAGGCAATAGCAGACCGTTCCAGGATCTCTACAAAGAAAACCTCAAATGGGGTCACGAAGAGTTGGACACAACTGAAAAATGACTAAATAATGACATATCCTACACATCTATGTAAATGCAAAATAAATATGAGGTAAATGTTGGAGTGGAGGAAGGTACTAGAGCAGTGATGGGCCAACCTTTGAAAGAGGGGGCCAAGGGAAAGGAAATGCTCCTCTGTCAGTCTATTTCTAAGGCAACTCTTTCGACGTTTCAGTGTATTGTAGCCTACTCATTGTGAAGAATGTCGTGGGGCCAGATAGAACATTTCAGGGAGCCGCATCTGGCCCGCGGGCCATAGTTTTTGCCCATCACTGGACTAGGGGAATCAGGACAGGCTTCACATAGGAGGTGGCTCTTGAGTTTCACAAAAGGAAACTGGAGATTCTTTTTTTTAAATAATTTTTTAAAACCCTCACCTTCCATCTTGGAGTCAATACTGTGTATTGGCTCTAGAGCAGAAGAGTAGTCAGGGTGGGCAATGGGGGTCAAGTGACTCGCCCAGGGTCACCCAGCTGGGAAGTGTCGGAGGCCGGATTTGAACCCAGGACCTCCCGTCTCTAGGCCTGGCTCTCAATCCACTGAGCTACCCAGCTGCCCCCGAAACTGGAGATTCTATAAGATGAAGGTGGTGAGGAAGTTTATTACGGGCATCGGGCACAGTCTATGCAAAGGGACTGGAGATATCCTTTGTGAGGCTCAGCAAAGAAGCCAGACTTAGATTTTGTGAAGGAGAAAAAGGAGCGATAAGCCTGAAAAAGGATCCTAGGGCCATATTAAAATGCTCCATCAAGAAATGTATATGGGGGGCAGCTGGGTAGCTCAGTGGAGTGAGAGTCAGGCCTAGAGATGGGAGGTCCTGGGTTCAAATGTGGCCTCAGACACTTCCCAGCTGGGTGACCCTGGGCGAGTCCCTTGACCCCCATCGCCCACCCTGACCACTCTTCTGCCTTGGAGCCAATACACAGAAGTTAAGGGTTTAAAAAAAAAAAGACACGTATATGTTTTCCTAGAAGCAACTGGGAGCCACTAGAGCTTTGTGAGCAAGGGAGTGACATGGCCAGAAGTATGCTTTAGGAATAACACTTTGGCAAGTGGGTGGAAGATGTATTAGATAGGAGAGGGGAGAAACTTGAAATGCGGAGCCCAGTGGAAAGGCTATGGAAATAGTCCAGGGGACTAAGCTAGGGCGGTGAGCATGTGAGTGGAGAGAAGGGAGATATTTGGGGATATTTCAGTAGAATGGGGAACTGATTTGATATTGGGGTGGTGAGAGGGGGAGTGAGCCATCAATAATGTGCTCAATTCCAACTAGAAATCTGGAAATCATCTGCGGAGAGATAACACTGGAGCCTTTTGGCAGTTGCTGTCCCTGCTCCTCAAAGAGGACCCCGTTGGCACCTCTGGTGACGTCCTGACTAGGGCGCAGATTGGATTTAAGGGAGATCGTGGAATAAAAGCGTAGGCCTCACCCTCTCTTCCAGCACAATCCCAGTGCAGTGGCAAGACAAAAGTTAGGAGGACTGACAATGGTCCACGCCGCAGGGGATGACCTTGATGTCTTCCATCCCACTCCACAGCAGGTGCTTTAGCCGCTTTCGTGACCACTGGAACAAATTCTTCTCATTTGCCCGTTCCAGCGGAGAGAAGTCTTTCCATGCTTGGGGCAGAATTCCCTCTAATTCATCAACAGGTTTGAGGCCTGCTGGTCGCCCTGGACCTGGTAAAGCCCACCTGCCAAGACGGCTTACTAAGGTGTGCCCATGCGCGTCCTACAGCTTCTTAGAGCCACAGGTGGGCATTAGGTGGCAAGTGGACACCAAAGGAGGAAAGCAGCCCTAACAAGGGCTCGTTGAGCCCTCTCGCCACAGTGCTAGTCTTCTCTGAACGTCCCGTATGTCCCAGTAGAGCCTGTAGGAGCTGAAGAGACTGCTAGGAGAAAGAAGTGTCAAAAGGGAAGAGGCCCCAAGATGGAGTCTGGAGGGCCACACGTTCTTGGGAATGAGACGTGGAATAGAATAGAGACGTACCTCACGTAGGGGATGGAGAAGTGGCAGGTCGGAGGGGAAAGAAGAGGGTGGGGGGCCTTAAAACCTAGAGAGGGGAGGATAGGCTGACCAACTCTATCGAACCCTGTGGAAAATCTAAGCAGAGCAAAGGTCTAGAAAAGGTCACTGCATCGGGCAATCCAGAAAGCATCAGCAGTGTTCAGTTGAATGATGACGCAAGAAGCCTGAGCGCGAGAGGCTGAATCATGAGCGAGAAAAGAGAAAGTGGAGGGAACACGTACAAATACTTTTTCTAGCAGTTTGACTTATGGAAGGGAGGAAAGGTGTAGGACGATAGCTTCAGGGTGTAGTTTTTAAGCATAGACACATTCATAGGCACCATGGAAAGAACCAGTAGAGAGGGAGAGCTTTAAAACGAAGGCCAAGGGCCAACAATGGGCATAACCAGCTGGAGGAGACAGGAGTGGGTAGGACAAAGAGATCAAGTGGAGTGGTTGGCCCTAGGGTGGTGATGGCGAGCCTATGACACGCGTGTCAGCCATTTTCGATGACATGCGGCCACACAGACTGTATCTCTGCAACTAGAGAAGTATATTTTTTTTGGCCACTTAACTTGCTATTGTTGTTCAATTAAAAGTCTATTCCTTTGAATTAATGTGCCTTTTCAGGTTAGCTTAGTAAAAGGAACTGTACTGAATTCCATGTGAACTGGAAGACCTCCAGGAACTGATGCAGAGTGAAAGGAGCAGATCCAGGAGAACATTGTACACAGAGACTGATACACTGTGGTACAATCGAATGTAATGGACTTCTCTACTAGCAGCAATGCAATGACCCAGAGCAAGGCTGAGGTCTTATGAGAAAGAAAACCAGCCACATTCAGAGGAAGAACTGTGGGAGGAGAAACACAGAGGAAAAACAACTGTTTGATCACATGGGCTGATGGGAAATGATTGGGGATGTAGACTCTAAACGATCACCCCAGTGCAAATATCAATAATATGGAATTAGGCCTTGATCAATGATACACGTAAAACCCAGTGGAATTGTGAGTCGGCTAAGGGGGATTTAGGGGAGGTCTGGGGGGAGAGGGAAAGAACATGAAATATGTAACTAGGGGAAAATATTCAAAATTAAAATTTAAAAAAAGGAACCATATCAGAGGGGGCTCATGAACTAAGATTTTGAATATAGGCATATATATCTGAATATTAAATGGATTTCAAAGCACCTCACCTGCAAAGGGACCTCTGGGTGCTATATAGACACAATCTAAAAGCTTGGTGATTCTTGGGTCACAGGTCTCCTCTTCCTTTTGCAACTCTGTTATAATCACTGTATAAGGAGGAGGTCACACAAAACTATGGGCCATTTTGTGTTTTTCTTTGATGAGAAGTCTTCAACTTAGCTATGTTGGTCTTCAGAAAGCAGACACAATCTGTTTCCAGGTTCATATTCAAATTGAGCCTTTCCAGCCTTTCCAGAAACTTCCAGACCTTGTGCTCCACTGACATAGCCATTGGGAATCCAGGGTGATCTGGACACCATGATGAATCTGAGATAATATGTTCTTCTAGTTTTTAAAAGTATTACTCATATTATTTATTTGTGTGTCACCTAATCTTCCCTCTCTATCCCTCCCCCCCTTTGCCCTCCCAGAGAATCATCCCCTATACAGTGATGGGCAAACTACAGCCCTCGGGCCAGATGCGGCCCCCTGAAATGTTCTATCGGACCATTCAACATTCTTCCTAATCTGACGGATACAATGAGTAGGATACAATACAATGAAACTTGGAAAGAGTCGCCTTAGAAACAGACTGACAGAGGAGCGTTTCCTTTCCTTTGGTCCCTCTTTCAAAAGTTGGCCCATCACTGCCCTCTAACAAAGGTTTTTTCAAAGGAAATGAAAAAAATTCCACAAAATTGACAATACATTAAAAAACTCTGACATCCTCTGTGCAATGTTTCATATCCATGGTCCTCTCACCTTTGCAAAGGAGTAGGGGGAGGTGTCTTCTTTCTCTTCTTTGGTTCCATGCTTATTCTTTGTAAATTTTGCAACATTCCTTTTTAGTCATTTTGCGGTGGTTGTTTTTTTACACTTTGGTGTAGTCACTGTGTGCATTGCTTCTTTGGTTCTATGTATTTCACTCTGAATCAGTTCATAGAGGTCTTTCTATGATTCTCTGGTGTTCCTCAGATTCAACCTTTCTTACTGTACAGTAAGATTCCCTCCCATTCAGAGACCCGTCTTTGTTTAGCCATTTTCCAATAGATGGATATCAACATTATTTCCAGTTTTTTGCTATTACAATATTCCAATTTTACAGATGAGGAAACTGAGACCCATAAAAGGAAAGGAAAATACTCATGGTCACAGAGCTAAGAAGTGGTTGACACAAGATTTGAACCCAAGTCCAGACTCCAGGCTCTTTCCATACTGCTCAGTGCGTACAGCTTTCCTCTCTTCCCCTCTCTCCCCCCAGCTCCCTCTCTCCTCCTAGTATTTCATCAGTATGGCAAATTCTCAGTAGGGAAACTTCTAATGCAGATCAGTTTTAAGAGAATTGCCTGGAGGGACAGGAAGCTTGGAGTTATGTAGGTCATAAGTGGGATGAACCCAGAAGGTCCACCTTCTATATTATACAACACAGTGCTCCTCCCAGCAACCCAGGACCAATCAGAATGAACTAAAATAGACAGGTATCCCTTCCACATTGCAAGGGTCAGGGGTGGGCTGCCCCTACAATCTGCAAAATCCGTGTAAAGTGTTTTAGACCTCCCTTCAGACCAGAGAAGAAGTTGGAATTTTTTCAGTTTCTTTTATGGCATGTTTACTGTGTATATATATGATATTAAAAGAGAAAATAGGTTACTATTGTACAAAACTATACTATTTTATTTTTATACTAGTTATATAATACTAATTATATAATATGATGTAATACAATATAATATGATATACAATATGATACACTATGACATGATATAATGTGATATGATACATGATATGAAATAATATGGTGTCATATGATATGATGCAATATATGATACCATATGATATGATATAATATATGATGTAACATGATATAATGTACAATATGATATGATATAACATGATATGATACAACATGATATGATATACAATATGATATGATATAATGTGATATGATACAACAGGATATGATATACAATATGATATGATATAATGTGATATGATACAACAGGATATGATATACAATATGATATATAATATGATGTGATACAATATGATATAATATGATGTGATATAATGTGATATGATATGCAATATGATACGATATGTAATATGACATATGATGTGATATATGATACACTATATGATATATAATATGATATGATGTAGTGTAATATAATGTGATATATGATACGATATAATAGTGATATAATATAAATACCATTTTACACATTTCTGAGTTTTTTAACTTTTTCTGTGTCATCTGCTGGTGTGATTTCCACAAAACTCCCCCAAATTGCCATTTAACTTCTGATGCTGCTGGGAGCTATATTGAAACCATGGTAGGGAGAATGGCAATGTGGAAGGGATACCTGTATTTTAACGAGCATTTGTCAGGCTCTCCCAATTTTTAGTTGGGAAAATCTTCTCCCGGGTGTCTATACCTCCCTTGACTTGGGAACACGTGTTTAACGCTTTGGCCACAAGGTGGCAGTATAACCTGGGACATTTCAGAATCGAAGCTGATTCTGGTTACAGGATCTTCCATCTAGAGCTGGCAGAGCTCTCAGAGACCAGCTAGTCCAACTGCCTTCTTTTACAGAGTAGGAAAATGAGGCCGGGGAAGAGAAAGGATGTGGCTAATCAACAGAGGCAGGATCGGAACCCAGATCTTGTGACTTCAGAACTTGGGTTCTTGCCAAGGTGCTCTGTTGCCCCCTTAGAAATCACTGACTCTGCACACTGGAAGAGACCTCTGAGATCAGGGAGGCTAGCCTGAGGGAGGGGTTTCTGCGTAAACCCCCCAGGGGGCCACCGGAACTCTTTTTAAGCCCTCCAGGAGGGAGGAGCCTGAGCTCCTGAAGCAGGTTGCTCCCTCCTCGGAGTGCCGCCAAGTGTTTCCTTATGTTTTGAAAGGCAGTATTTGTGCTGGGTGGACTGGTGGATAGTGCTGGACATGGAGTCAGAAAGACTTCAGTTCGAATGTGACCTCAGACACTTCCAACGGGGTGACCCTGGACAAGTCACTTGAGCTCTGTGTGCCCCTGTTCCCTTAACTGTAGACGTGAACTGGGGAAGGAAGGCAGACAGGATGGCTATGCCCAGGGTCCAGAAGAGTCAAATTCATGGTTCATTTGGAGTGGGGAAGGCCTGGGTGACAGTCTGTGTGATCGTGGGCCGATCCCTTCAGCCCCCTTCCTTAGGTCAGTTGGTTTTGTGCCTGTACAACAGGGCTAACAGCTCGGGCAAAGTGTTGGGAAGATTCAAGGGAGATAACAGCTTCATGAAAGCACCTACTAGTAAATCAAGTGTAAATATGCATCTGAACTGCTCCACCTAGCTGGCCCCTCCCTGGTTCAGCCCTGTGGGGCCAAGCAGAACAAATCTAATCCTTCTTCCATGTGACAGCCTTCCAAACACCTAGACTGATTTCTGAGCTGGAACCAGCCTCCTCCAATGCATTTCTTTTACAGGTGAACAACCCGAGGCCCAGGGGAAGTCCAATGACTTATCCAAGGCCACGCAGGTGAAAGGATGAGAACTGCAACCCACAACTAGCACTCTTTCCACTAGATCACACTCTTTTTTGTTTAAACCCTTACCCTCAGTCTTAGAATCAATATCAATGGTACCAGCTAGGCAATGAGGGTTACATGACTCCCCCAGGGTCACCCGGCTCGGAAGCATCCGAGGCCGGATCGGAACCAATGTTTCGGGCCCTCCAACTCCTGTCTTCTCCAGTTCCCAAGATCAAACCTAATAGAACACTAGCAAAAGGTCTTCACGAAAAGAAGGTCAAAACTGAGAAAAACAAACGAAGAGAACATTTCTTTCCTATCCTGGCGCCTGAATATGAACACCCTCCGGTTTATCAGGGATCTTCCCTGGGAAGGGATCCGAATGACAGAATGGCCCGAAACAATGGTCAGAAACGGTTCCTCCGAGTTACTGAAAAAGAAGTCAGTAAAGGAAAAGGGAAAATCCTTCCCCTCCTGGCGTTGGGAAGAAAGGAGAGCTCGTTGAGAGGTGAGCTCGCTTCCTTGCTCTCCCTGTTCCTGTGGGTTCAAGATAGAAGAGTGTGGGAGAGTAGACTTGCAGCTGCCAGTTCCAGGAGATCTGGGAGGCAGTGGTGATAGCGTTCCCCTCTTGGTTCCATTTGTCTTTGCTTTGGGTGCTGTTTTATGGAAATTTCTTCTACTACGATATCATGTGCATTATTGGAGCTTGGACAGATGGCTGGGGTGAGGGGAGAAAAGACTCAGTGGAAATGGCCAATCGTGAGATGTACATGGATTGAGCTGGCCCCTTGAGCCACGCATCTGGGAGGAGCTGGGTGGGTGGCGACTTCGGTAATAGAAATCCTCGGTCACTTGGCAACATTTGTATTCCCTCCCTGGATCTCACTTTCACATCTTCTCCACCAGTGCCAGCCCCTCTGCCCCATTTCTTCCCCCCACTACCTAGCAGAGGCCTTTCCTGGTGTCTGTAATTGTCCTGGTAGCATTCTGTGGGCCCAGAGGCCTTGCTGCTATGGGAGCTCCTGTTGTCCCTCTACAAGACAAGAGTCTACCCAAGCTGAGCTATTGCCCAACACAAATCCATTCTCTTCTGAGTATTTAAGTATGGTCAGGTCCCAGGCCCTACATGGTACCCGGCCTTGCTCCTGCCTCTGGGGGGACACCGGCTTCCTGCCTCGACGATGGTAGGGCCCGGAAAGGTGGCAATAAGGTCCTCCTGAGAACTGGACATCCTCAATGGCTTCCCGATACAAAGACCATCCTAGATGAGTCCAGAATAACCCGGGCGTGTGAGCCGCAAGCTGGACAGGCAGCCCCGATCACCCCGGGGACCACCTGTGCTTCATTCTGGAATCCAAATTCTGTCATCGAAAGTATGAACAAATCAATGATGTTTGGCTTCATAGAGCCCTGGACTTGGAGCCCATTGGGATCCTAGACTTAGAGTCAGAGGCCAATCCACTCAATTTACAGATGGGGAAACAGAGCAGTTAAATGACTTGCCTGGGGTCACACAGCTAGGCTTTGTCTGAGGTGGGATTTGAACCAACACCTTCCTGACTCCCGGTCTAGCACTCCATACACTATACCCTCGCTGCCTCCCCGATTTCCACCCTTCGTGTATATGTAGCCCTAAGTAAGTCATTTAACCTCTCAGACCCTCTGTTTCTTCATCTGTAGAATGGCTATGAGAAGATTATTTATGTCATTGGGTTGTTGGGAAGACCACTTTGTAAATCTCAAAACTCTATAGAAATGTCAATGATTGTTATCAGGAGCAGCATTATTCTTCTTATTCTTATTATTATTATGACTGCACAACTGAGCATAACTGGGTGTGACTGGGCAGAGGGCCTTCCTTGCCAACAGGGCAAAGTTGAACTCAATAATCCAGAACAACAATAACATGGGCCAGAAACACAAGGCTTCCCCCACCTTCCCACCACGCACACGCCTCGGTACTGGTGTCTAAGTAGCCAAGCACATTCTGCTTGGTGGAGTCCAAGGCCAGACCCACTGGCTTTGTTGGTTGCCTCAAGGAGAGAGTCGGGCCCCAAACCTGGAGAATGCCAGTTGGGGTAAATAGTTGTTCGGGATTCTTCTAGTCGCTTACTATTGAACTGGTGAGGGACAAACAACAACTCTCCCAGGGTGTGCTCCAGCTGTGCAAGTGGTAATCTGAGGGAGAAGGAAGGAAGACCCTTGGAAGGAAACAGGACCCTGGGTCAGAACCAAGACCACTGAGTGTTTTTGAAGCCCTTTACTGGGCTGATCAATAGGTTTTGGACTGCCACAGCAGGGAAAGGAGGGCCGGGGCAGAGAGGCCATCCTTGGTGAAGAGACACTTCCTAGCCCTGTGGCAGGTAGAAGCTGAATCTTCTATCAGGTGCCTCTGGTGGGGAAGACCCGCTGGAGGCAGAAGGCCAGAAGGAAATACCCCGCCGCCCCCCCCCCCCCTTTAAGCTGTGTGCCGAGAACTGTGCCGTGTGTGCTGCAGCGCTCTGCAGGGCCGAGCAGTGAAAGATTCCCTGCCCTCCTCACCGAGGCAAACTGGCATCAGGGCCAGGGCTGGAGCCAGGGCCTTCTCCTCCCTCCTCTTGCTGCCTTCCTCTCCAGGGCCCGGGCGGGAAGGGAAGGTGCTCTAAGCTCGCTCGCTCTCTGAAGTGAGAGAGGGAGCCGGGGCGAGGGAGGAGAGAGCAGCCCCTCCGCACGGCAGCTCCGGAGGGGGATTCTGGGCTGCACACCGGGCCGAGGGACCTCTAAGCAGCTGCTGCTAACTTTCTTCCTGCCCTCCAGGAGTGATTTACACGCTGTCACAGCCCTCTGGTGGCTCCGCAGTGTGTAGCGCGCGCGCGCTCTCTCTGTCTCTCTCTGTGTCTCTCTGCCTCTCGCTCTCTGTGTCTCTGCGTGTCTCTGTGGCGCTCGGTCTCCCGGTCTCCCGCTCGCTCTGGCCCCGGACCTCGGGAGGAAGGAGGCTTCCCCTGGGTCTGGCCTGCACTCCGCCCCCCGGCCAGCCCCCGCCCCCTCCCCAGCCGCGCCTGGGAGTCTTCCCACTGCCGCTGCAGGTCCAATCCGGAGTCTGGGTGGTAAGTTGAGAAACTCGGGCTGCGCGTCTGGGGGCCGCGGCACCAGAGAGCAGCAGCAGAGCGGCCGCCCGGAGGATCGGATCGCCTCCGCGGGCCACTCGGCGACGTTGGCCCCGACCAGCTCGGCCCGGACGAGGCTCGGCGAGGAGCCGGGGCGGCGCTCTCCCGAGCGAGCCACGATGGCCCTGTCCTCCCCCGTAGGGCTAGACTGCTGCACCTGCTGCCTGGACCTGGCCAGCCGCAGCGGCCAAGAGGACGGCGGCAGCGGCAGCGGCGACGGCAGCGGCGGCGGCCGCCCCGGCGGGAGCAGCGGCTCCCTGGCCAGCCCCAGCGTGAGCAACTTTCGGCAGCTGCGAGAACAGCTGCTCTTCGCCAACCTGAACGCCGACAAGCTGAACCGGATCATGCGGCAGGACTCGCTGGAGCCGGTGGTCCGCGACCCCTGCTACCTGCTCAACGAGGGCATCTGCAACCGCAACATCGACCAGACCATGCTGTCCATCCTGCTCTTCTTCCACAGGTGGGTGAGCGGCGCGGTGCGGCGCAGCGCGTCCGGGCGCCCAGTTCCGCCGAGGTCCAGAGGCCAGGCGGCCAGGCGGGGGAGGGAAGGGGAGCCTCGGGGCTTTCGTGCTTTCCGCCGGCATGGTCGTCCTAAGCAGTACCCGCGGCGGCCGGGATGCCGATGTCTGCCCTCGGCTTCCCTTCGGTCCCACTCTCGGGCTTTCTCTCCCCAGGGTGCCCTCGGGGAGCAAGGCCGGCCGCTATCCTAGGGTGCCAGGCCCGCAGAGCCCCCCTCCCCCACTTACAGGCGAGGAAACTGAGGTCCCCAGAAGCCGAGTCATTTGTCAAAGTCCCGGGATCCCAGCCCCAGAGAGGGAGGCGGCCAATCCAGCCTTCGGAAGGCGTGGAAGGGCACGCGGGGGGGCTCCTGGTCTTTGGGGGGGGGCCGAGGGGCCCCTTCTCGAAACTGTTTCTAAATATCCAAAAGCCAAGCCGTGGGATTTCACAGGCGC
>NC_058136.1:64264063-64275223 GCF_016433145.1 Gracilinanus agilis | reverse complement strand
CTGGAAGGAACCTTGGAGACCTGCTCGGGAGAAAAGGGAGTCCCCAGAGAGCGGGGTGACTTGCCCAAGCTCCCAAGTTCACCGATCTAGAGGCGTCGGACCCACTAGGGTTGCCCCTTTCATTTTACAGATCAGGAAACTGAGGCTCACCCAGAGCCGAGGAATTTCCTCAGATCCGAATTGGAAAAGTCAGAAATCCAAAGGTGATCAGACCCTCTGGGGTTAGCGAGTCTGAGCCTTTCATTTTACAGATCAGGAAACTGAGGCCCACACAGGTCAATTTCCTTAAGGCCATCGTGCCAAGGCAGGGATCTGAAAATCAAGGCCAAAGCAGCAAAACTAGCCGAGGCTTTCGAGTTCAAAACTGGTGTGTCTGTAGATGAATGGCAGGACTTTGAGGCTAACATATATATGCAGGTGCACACGGGGTGGGGTCGGGGTGAGGAAGGAAGTTGTCCGGGTCCCCTGGATGCTCTGGTATTGGGACAAGGGAGGTGGCGAGGCTCTCGGACCCTGGGAGGGAGCCTTCTGTGCAGAGGAGAAAGCTGAAAGCCAGGCAGAATCTAAAGGGCCTGAGGGAGGCCCAAGTTGGAAGCCCTCTCACTGATTTGGGAGACGGCCCCTGGGAAGAGCCAGCGTGGGCCAAGTAGGGGGAAGTGGAGACTCGAGCCAAAGAGCCATGTCGTCTCACCGAATGCCCTTCTGAGAGGGAGAGAGAGGGAATCCCGGCCACTTGCTGCCCCCTCGCCCAATTGCTGAGTCTCTCCGTTATTTTCAGTGATCCCTGCCTGAAGCTCGCCTGCCATTTCCCCTCCGTGCAGGGCACCCCGGAATGGGGAAAAGAACTTGATTTCTGGTCCTACCTCAGCCTCTCCTCCACTGGGGGCCTGGGCTTCCATAGGGCCCCTCCCCCCCCTCGGGGAGCCTACAAGTCTAGCAGCTTTGCGCCTGGCACTCATGGGTTCCAGAAGGACGATACCAGTGCGTGTGCCCTTTTTTTTGGCCACCCAGCGAATGGGCTTGGAGGGCCAAAGGGTTCTTTGCCCACACTTTTTTCTTTATTCGTGAAGGGAATTCTCAGTGGCAAAACTCCTTCCACCCACGGCATGGGGGCCCTGCCTTGCCACGTCTAGTCTCAGAGAGCAGAGGGGACAGAGAGAGAGAGAGAGAGGAAGTGACTTCCCTTGGGTCTCATACCAGGCTGTATCTGAGCCAGGACTCGAACTCAGGACTTCCTGCCTCTCTCCACTCTGTCGCACAGTCTCTCTCGTGCCCCCATAAGGGAATCAAAGGCCTTCTCCACAACGTTGATAGGCTTCGCCCCTTACCTTAGCGGCAGCAGCATCCCTCTGGAGAGAATGACGTGGCAGGACGCCCAGGCACTCCCTGGGGCAGGGGGGGGGGATCGCACACACAGCACCTTTATCAGGAGACGAGTCATCTCAGCATGCAGTACTCCCCTTCTTGCTAAATTAGCCGAGGAAAGTAACCCAACCAAGGAAAGAGGACACTGGGGAAGAGGCCCTGTTGCACTGGAAGTTGTCCTGGAGAAAAGCATTCCAGAATACTGAAGGGCATCGCCCGGATTTGCTGGCCAGACACTGGTTCTGATCAGAGAGTGTTCGGAGAAGGGCCCGGGGTTCTTAACGCTTTGGGTGCCTCGGAGCCCTCAGGCAGCCCCGGGAAGCCCATGGAGGCCCTCTCAAAAGAAGACTTTTCTTTTTCAAACCCTCACCTTCCATCTTAGAATCACTTCTGTGCATTGTCTCATAGGTGGAAGAGTGATAAGGGTAGGCAATGGGGGTCAAGTGACTTGCCCAGGGTCACCCAGCTGGGAAGTGTCTGAGGCCAGATTTGAACCCAGGACCTCCTGTCTCTGGGCCTGGCTCTCCATCCACTGAGCTACCCATCTGCCCCCTCAAAAGAAGACTTTTAAATGCATAACATACAGAGGATTACAAAGGAAACTCAAGACTTGGTAAAGTTGAAATTAGTTGAAAAAGTAGTTGAAATTAGTTGAAAAATTAGTTGAAATTAGCTGAAAAATTAGTTGAAATTAGCTGAAAAATTAGTTGAAATTAGTTGAAAAAATAAGGGTCACGGATCCCAGGCCGAGAACCCCTGAGCCGAGGGCCATCCAGTTGAAATATTGGGACTAAAACCTCCGTTTCCATCCGGTAGTGTTTCTTGGGGGTGGCTGGGAGTGTTGGCCGAAGGGTCCCATCCGAGATCAAAGAGTTGGCTAGGGTTTATTCCAGAGAAGCTTTTCGGCTCCCCTGGACACCTCGACTAGAAGCAGCATCTCTAGCTGATACCCCGAGAAAATAAAAGAGAGCGAGGGAGGACGCGGCGTAGAAAGACGAGCCAGAAATTCTGAATGGAGAGGCCTTGGTCTCGGTTAGCTGGCACGTTTCTTTCAGAGCTGTGCAGTATAACAGTGTGCGGTCATGGAGAGAATAAGAGGTTTGGAGTAAAAAGAAGTCAGGTTCGAATTCCACCTCTGCCACTCTGTGGCCTTGGACGGCTTAACCTTAGGAAGCCTCAGTTTCCTCATCTGTAAAACGAGGGAGTTGACAAGCCCAGCCACAAACGATGGCCTTGTTTACCTTGCAAAGAGCTTGAGAGAAATGGCCATTAGGGCTAAAAGATGAGCTCATGCTTTATCTTTCAATGTTACATTTTTATTCATCGTTGTCGTTTTCTTCATTTCTTCCCCTAGTCACGGGGACGCCCTTAACAACAACTGTTCAAAAGGAAAAGAAAAAAGAGGCATTTCAGCAAAACCCAGCCACACGCCACCCGAGGGTGCTGGTCTAGAAATGAGGCCCTCCCCACCGAGGGGCCTTTCCCCGGCACTTCTGAGCTCCGTCACTAGAGCCGTTTCATGTTTGTTGTGTTTTCCATTTACATTGTTGTAGCCGTGCTCGGGATTGTTTTCCGGCTCTTGCCGGCTTCCCGTGTCGCTTTGAATTCTTCGCGCTCGCAGTTTCTCCGGCATTGTCGTATTCCGTTCTATTTCTGGACTGCGGCCTGTTCATCCCTTTCCCAGCTGATGGGCGTCTGTCTGGTTTTCAGGTCTCTTGACCAGACGAAGGGCCTGTCTTTGGTCCCGCGGGCTGTGTTCCTGGCAGTGCGGCCAGAGGAGGTGGCAGTTTAGTTGCTTTTCAAAGTGTTATTCCAGATTGATTTCCTGAATGAGAGGATCACTTCCTGGACCCACCAGCAGTGCCTCAGTGGACTCGTGCTTCCTTTGCCCCTTCAGCACTGACCGTTCCCATCTCTGCCAGTCTTCTGGGCCAGGGATGGACTTTGGAGTTATTCTTATTTGCAATTCTCTTCATATTAGTGATTTGGCGCAATCTTTGTTAATGGTTTGAAATGATTGTTATTATTATTATTAATATTTAAAACCCTTCCACCTTAGAATCAATACTGTGTATTGGCTACAAGGCAGAAGAGTAATGAGGGCTAGGCAGTGGGGGTCAAGTGACTTGCCCAGGGTCACTCAGTCAGGAAGTATCTGAGGCCACATTTGAACCCAGGACCTCTGGTCTCTAGGCCTGGCTCTCTATCCACCAAGCCACCCAGCTGCCCCCAGTTTTTTTTAAACCCTTAACTTCTGTGTATTGGCTCCTAGGTGGAAGAGTGGTAATGCTGGGCCTTGGGGGTCAAGTGACTTGCCCAGGGTCACCCAGCTGGGAAGTGTCTGAAGCCAGCTTTGAACCCAGGACCTCCCCTCTCTAGGCCTGACTCTCCATCCACTGAGCCACCCAGGTGTCCTCAGTTTTAAGAATGATTTATTCATATCCTTTGATCACTTGTCCCGTGGCTCCTGTGTATGTGTGTGTTAATTCTCTAGAAATCTTGGATATCAGACCCTTAGAGATATTCGATACAAAGATTTTTCGCAGTTAAAAGGTTTCCTTCTTAGCAGCATTGATTTTATTCATGAAAAACATTTTTAATTTTATGTAACTCATATAACATCTCTTTTACCTTTTGTGATCACCTCAATGATGTCTCCTCTTCAGTCGTCATTATGAAAGACATAAAGTCTTCCTTTCTGTTTTTAAAGATATGTTCTTTGCTATATATGTATGTGTCTAAAACCCTCACCTTCCATCTTAGAATCAATACTGTGCATTGGCTTGAAGGCAGAAGAGCGGTAAGGGCCAGGCAGTGGGGGTGAAATGACTTGCCCAGGGTCACCCAGCTGGGAAGTGTCAGATTTGAACCCAGGACCTCCCGTCTCTAGGCCTGGCTATCCACTGAGCCACCCAGCTGCCCCTCTGATCTTTAATATTCATGCTGCTTATCCGTTCTAAACTTATTGAGGCTTGTGGGGGTATACAGTGATGCTCTAAACCTAATTTATGCCAAACTTCATTCCAGTTTTCCCAGTAGTATTTGTCAAACGAGGAATTCTCCATAAAATTTCTGTTATGAGGTTTATTGGATGCAGAGTTATTGAGTTCATTTGCCTCTGCTTCTTCCTTTGGTCTGTTACATTTTTGACTTTCATACTTTTTTTAAACCAAGATCAAATAGTTTCGACGGTTACTGCTTTCCAGCATAATTTGAGATCTGGAAGTGCTGTTCCCCTTCATTCCGACTTTTTACATTGCCCTAAAGTTCTAGACCTTTTGTACTTTCGAATGAATTTTGTTATTAGTTTATCTAGCTTTGCAAAGTACCCTCTTGGTAGTCTGGAATAGCACTTAATCTGCAAACTAACTTACAGATGTTCATAATTGTTAACTACGAATATTATTCCCTCTACTTTTCAGTGTCCTTCTTTATTTCTTTAGAAGATATTTCATCATCGCATTTACATGAGTCTTGAGTATGTCCCAGTAGATTGACTCCCTGATATCTTGTGCATTTGGGGAGTTAATCAGCACGGGATTCTATCTTTTATTATTTCCTCCTAGATTTTGTTACTTCTTGATAGAAACTATGACTTCATTTTGTAATCTGCTACTTTACTGAAACCATTCATTGTCTCAATTGCTTCGTTGCTGATTCTTTTGGGTTTTCTAAGTAAACCATAACATGGCAGCAAAGAGGAATCCATTTGTCTCTCTCTCTCTTTTTTTTTTTTGCCAAAATTTCTGTCTTTAATTTCTTCTTCTGTCATTGCCCTCCGATAGTCTTTTTGAATTATGTCCAATAACAATGGGGTTACTTCTGTACAGGGTGTTCCAAAAGTCTTTGTGTGGTTTTAAGTGCTTAAAACTGCACAGAGACATTTGAGGACACTGTGTTTCTTGTGGTCCCCCATTGCAAATCATACATGCATTTGGTTTTAGATATATACCTTTTCTGGGGCATTAAAAATTTTCCCTTCTTTGCCCATGCTCTGTAGGTTTCTTTTATATATATTTTCTTAATTTTTAATTTTTTAGAAAAAAATTTCCCATGGTTCCATGATTCATGTTCTTGCTCTCTCCTCCCACTTCCCCAGTAGCCAACACACATTTCCACTGGTTTCTTCATGTCCGATTGCCATATTATTGATAATTGTTCTAGGGTCGTCATTAAGAGTTGTAGGTTTCTTTTCTAAAACACCAATGAATATTATACTTTTTCCAGGGATTTTTGTGCATCTCTGGATAACGTTGCATGGTTTAGGAAGTCTTTCTTTCAACACGACTAATTATGTTGCTACGGAGCCATCTTCCCCTGATATCTATGACGTGGTATCCGTCTTGGTTGGAGTGAATAATTTTTGGTTATTTTTGTGATGGTCTTTTTTTGTTAGGATTTTTTAAAAACCGTATCATCCGTGACGTCGGTGTAGAGCAGGGGGAGGAGAAAATATACATGGCTACGGATACAATGATATCTGATGTGGAAAGGTATGAAAAACCAAACTTTTGCCCCAGGTCCTTCCTGTTGTTCGACAGCTTCTCTGATTCCAAGACACCCCTAAATTCCAACTGAAATCTCACAGCAGAGGAGCCATGTTTTTTGGGAGAAAAGCCTCTTCAGAGTGTGAAGGTTCTTGGGATTTGCGTCGGCGGTATCTGCACTGCCAGAATATGGCCTGATTCACAGGCACCATGGGCTGCTTGCAGGTTTCACAAACTCAGAGACTCCCAGAATCTCCCGACTGCATTGCTGGGAGGGTCCCCCCAGCAGTTGTGTGTCCCAATCCGTACCTGAAAAAAAGAAGGATCCTCCTGGCTTGCCAAATGATTTGTTTGAAGACCTCCAGGGTTTTTCCTCCGGGTGAGGGGGTGGGAGCAAACCACATTCCTTTCAGCCACCCACTTTCCCAAGACTCAGAACAGCCAATGGGATCTGAGGAAATGAGAAGAAACAATGGTGCTCTCTCTCTCTCTCTCTCTCTCTCTCTCTCTCTCTCTCTCTCTCTCGATGGCCCAAGTTGACAGACCCTCCCATCACATCATAAAAGGGGTCATGGGCCACGATGTCTCTTCCCATTTGTTTTGGGTGTCTTGTCTTTGACTGGCAAAATCAATGGCCTGCCTTCCATTTTACTTACGTAGATGGTTAAGGAGAGGATTACTAGAGCAACATGGAGGCAGGTCGAACCAGTCTGGCCTGGGCAGCTCCCTCCAGAGAAGGAGCTGGAGCACCCAGGGAATTGGGGCACAGACCCATCTTTCTAGCTATCTGCATACCAAAACCCCATGGACTGAGGGCTGCTTAATGAGCAGACTGCAGAAGCCGAGGGGGTGGGGGGCATCTTTCTGTTGATGTCCATGGCGGTAACTCTTAGAGTCCCTCTTCGACTGCTTTGTGCAAAGGCACCTTCAAAGGCTGAAGGAAGCCACCCAAGGCTTCAACTCTGTCCTTCAGGTGTGCGGCACGAGCCTGCCGACTTGTTCAACCTCAGACTGAGCAAGGACAGGGAGTTCCTTATCGTCAACAAGGCCCAAAGCAGGGCCTACCTCAAACATCTAGCCCTTTCTCTGATGTGCCAGATCGGTGAGAAGAAAATGAGCACTAGAGGAGGGGAAGAGGAAGGGAGAGTGAAATGGAACCCCAAGGGGAGAAGAGGGTGGAGAGAGGTTTCTGCCCCTGCTTGGCAAAAAGAACCAAGAGGGAAAACTGCCTCCATATAATGCGAAGGGGCGGTCATGCAATATAATCGAATTTTATTTGGCACATTTGAGGTGTAGCACTTTGGGACACTCCCCAACTAGCACAGTGGGTTCCTCAGGCAAGTTTACCCCAGGTTCAAGATATTCTGTAGGTCTGCCGCCACTCCAAATAATAGCTCAGGAGCCCCCACTGATGTGTTTACTTTTGCTAGTCAGCCAGAGGACACAATTAGGTCAAGGCAAAGGCATTTCATGGAATAACATAGTATGGAAAGCAGGAATAGAAGATTTCCCCCCTAAACCTAGCTCTGTCTAGCACACTCTTCCTCAAAGACACCATCAATGGGGAAAATAGGTACATATGTAAGGAATGCTCGTGGAGAGGCACACATATGAGGAGCACATACAAGGAGAAACGCACCCAAAGGGAACAGAGGCAGGGACAGAGACGGTGTATGGAGTCAGAAAGGAGAGGACTCTTTTGGTGAATGACCTCCATTTTTCAAAGATCAGACAAACTCCTCAGCTGAGAGGAAGGGGTGTGGGAGACAAGGAAAGAAAGGAAAGTTCGAAACAGGCTACAGGGAATAGCATGGAGCATCATCTGGCAAGATTAAAAGGCTCGTTGTGCCCCAGTGGGGGACCAAATGAGATTAGATCACAAATCTCTACTGGACCTAGTCGGCACAGCTGGGTAGGGAGCAGATCAGGCCTCAGATGCTTCAGTCACTGATGTCTTCTGATAATGGCCTTGCTTGCCCCTCAGTCTTGGATGACACAGTGGCAGTGGCAGGTGTGTGCTCTCTGCATGGGGTATTTTCTCATGCGTCTGCTATTCAGCATTACTCTGCTGGTCCCTTGGGTGCTGCTCTACTAAGAAGCACAAGGTTGTGTAGCTTCTCTCTCCTCTCACCTGTAGTTGGAGGGGTCACCTTTTTTTTTTAGCATAAAGCCCAGGAGCCTGGTGCTACAGCTCTTTTAGAAAGACAGAGCCATAATATGCCCTGGCCTTGGGCTTCAGTGGCACTTGAATGGCCCCTTCCTTATCCTCTTCTGTGGGACTTTACCTTTCGAACCCCAGCTCATTCTCTCTCCTTTTTTTTTAAACCCTTAACTTTTGTGTATTGGCTCCTTGGTGGAAGAGTGGTAAGGGTGGGCCACAGGGGTCAAGTGACTTGCCCAGGGTCACACGGCTGGGAAGAGGCTGAGGCCAGATTTGAACCTAGGACCTCCCATCTCTAGGCCTGACTCTCACTCCACTGAGCTACCCAGCTGCCCCTTCTCTCTCCTTCTTAAGGAGTTTGGTAACTGGCTTACCGTTATCTTCGTCTATCTGGCAACCAGTTGGCACAGTGGATACAATGCTGGGCTTAGAATCAAGAAGACCTGAGTTTGAATTCTGCCTCAGATACCGGTTTGACCCTGGTCAGGTCACTTATCCTCTCTGTGCCTCACCTTCCTCATCTGTAAACTGGTGATTACAATAGCACCAAATGAGATAACATATATATATATAGCGCTCTGCAAAACTTACAGTGCTACCTAAATGCTAGCCATTGTTATTGTCGTCGTCGTCGTTGTCGTTATGCCCATCTCTTCTTCTGGTACTTGGGGTCTCAGTTCATGAACCTCCTTAGCTCCCATGACCTTTGCCTTCACACCGCTTAGCCACGCAAAAGGACGATGGCACCATTGCTCCCCTCGGCATCCCTAGGCGTTCCATTTCCACCGATCACAACTCCGATGTTTCTGCCTCTGACCATAACCTCCTACCCTTCCGTCTCTCATTCTGCCTCAGTTCCCCTGAACCTATTCTTTCTGTTCACAGCTGCCATTCCCTCCACTGCTCTCTGCAGGGCAGGATCGTCCCTCCCGCTCTGGCCACACTTCCCACCTTTCAGAGTCTCGCCCCAATTTTCAAACCGGTTCACCTCCGCACCCTCGAGCCCCTCGCTCCTGTCTTACCCCTTTCCGAGCATCAGCCCTGCATTACTGGCACCGTTCTTCTCGTCCATTCCAGCTCGAATGCTGCTGAACCCCAGTGGAAGAATCTGCACAATTGTACCAACAAGATTTGCGATCCGGGCCCGTCTGGTCCCCCACTGGTACACAACAAGCCTTTTAATCTTGCCTCATTAATACTCCATCCTACTCTCTTTAGCATCTGCTTCACCCTTTCCTTGCCTTTCTCAAGTCTCTCATACCACCAAGCTCCCTGCCCACCTTCCTCTTAGCAGAGGAAATCGGCTCCTACTTAACAAACCGAGGCCATTCCCCAAGAGAGCCATCTCCTCTCCAATTCTATACATCATCGTCGTCATCAGCCCCGCCACCATCTGTCTCTGCTTCAGTCTCCAACGAAGAGGAGTCCCTTCCCCTTGTCTTTTTTAATCCTCACCTTCCACCTTAGAATTAATACTGGGTATTGGCTCTGAGGCAGAAGAGTGGGAAGGGTGGGCCATGGGGGTCAAGTGACTTGCCCAGGGTCACCCAGCTGGGAAGTGTCTGAGGCAAAATTTGAACCCAGGACCTCTCATCTCTGGTTCTCAATCCACTCAGCTACCCAGATGCCCCTGTCCCTTCTCCTTGTGACCAAAAGCCCTTCTGCTTTGCATCCTTGATCTGAAACCATCCACTCTCCTCTGGCAGATTGCCCTACGCTCACTACTCCTTCCCCCATGCCCCTACCCCTCCCTAATCCTTAATCTCTAGCTCCTTCCTGCCTGCCTACAAGCAGACCCAGATCTCTCCCATCCTCAGAAAAACAATTTTTAGACAAATTACCTAAATGCCACCATCCCCTCAAACCCTATCTTTTGTGTCCCTTGGCAGCTGAACTCCTAGAAAAAGTCATCTTCGTGTCTCCACTCTCTCACTTTGCACTTCGGAAGCCCTTGTGATATGGCCTTGGACCTTAACACACCCCACGGTTAGCAGCGATCTCGCCAAATACGATGGGCTTCTCGCAGTCTTTGCTTCTTCTTGGCTTCTCTCTAGCAGCTAGCGTTGCTATGATCTACCACCTCTTCCCAGACAACTTCTCCCCTCTCTTTTTCTCTGTGTCTCTTCTCTCTGTCTGTCTCTGTCTCTGTCTGTCTCTGGTTTCTTGGCCGAATTCCATTCCACCCACTAGGCATGAGTATATACACTCCGGAGTTCTGTCCTAGACCCACTGCGCTTCCCTCTTCACCCTCTTGGTAACCTCCTCAGCTTTCACGAATTCAGTCATCTGTGCACATGACTCCCACGTTCTTATATCCAGCGCTAATCTCTCTCCTGAGCTTCAGGCCTACAGCACCGAATCCCTACTGGATGTTCCCACCTGGGTAGCCAGGAGATATCGGAAAGTCAAGATGTGCAAACCAGAGCTCACTATCTTTCCTTCTATCCTCGGTCTAGCTCATTCTGCTTCCACACTGTATCTGTCCCCCATCTCACTGCCCCTCCTCTAGTCCAGCTGCCCATCACCTCCTCTCTGGATGATTGCAAGAGTCTCCTAATGGCTTTTATCTCCCTTCTCCAATCCAATTCACAAGCTGTCAAAGAGATCTTCCTCTGGGCAGGTCTGGCCAGGTCACTCTCCTGCTCAAAAAGCTCCAGGGGCTCCCTCTTGCTTCTAGGACCAAATCTAAGTCCCTCAGGTTGGCATTTTAAAGGCTTTCTTCATCTGACTCCAGCCTCTCTTTCTGAGCTCCTTCCTCCTCTTCACATAAGCTAGGGTCCATCTGAATGAGCTTACTTGCTATTCTCCACACACGACATTCCATCTCCCACCTCCACGTCTTTACCCAGGTTGGCTGCCATGGTTGACGTGCACTCCCTTTTCCCTTTCACATCACAGAATCACTGGTTTGATTCAGAATTCACTCAAGGGCTATCTTCTAAAGAACGCCTGTCTTGATCTCCTTTCCCTTCCCCTTCCCATGCACAATAAAATGTAAGCCCCTTGACAGCAAGGCTGTTTCTTTTATGCCATTGTATCCCTAGAGCCTATTACAATGCCTAGAATAGTTGCTTAATGGATACTTGTGGAAGGAAGGAAAGAAGGAAGGAGGGAGGGAGGAAAGAAGAAAGGGAGGAGTGAAGAGAG
>NC_058136.1:64231006-64263563 GCF_016433145.1 Gracilinanus agilis | reverse complement strand
CGAGCTCAGAGAGGCCCAAACGGAAGGAACGCGGGAGCCCCCTGACCAGCCCGAGGCCGCGGAACAGTGGCAGAACCCCAGAACCGCTCAAAAGAGAGCCATCACTGCAAAAGGAAGCCTTCGGGAACGAGATCCGGCCAGAGATCCCGGCTCTCAGTGCCCAATCACAGAAGAGAAGGAGGCTGGCGGGAGGGGCGGGGGTGAGAGACACACACAGAGACAGAGACAGAGACAGAGACAGACAGAGAGACAGGCAGAGAGACAGAGAGACAGGCAGAGAAAAGAGAGAGACAGAGACAGAGAGAGGAGAGAGCCAGAAAAGAGAGAGAAAAAAGAGAGACAGACATGGAGATAGGGAGAGAGACAGAGAGAAGAGAGAGACAGAGACAGAGACAGAGAGACGGAGGGAAGAGAGAGACAGAGAAAAGAGAGACAGACAGAGAGAAGGTGGGAGGTGTGGGGAAAGGGAGAAGAGGAGGGAGAGACAGGTAGAGAGCGAGAGAAGGATGGATTCGCAACACCAAAAACAGAGACATGAAAGAAAACTTGAACAACGGGACGCAAAAGGCAGCATGTTTCTAAGAACATGTGAGCTGTCTGCAGCCAAAGGGAGTCGGGGGATCTTAAGAAGCCAGGCTCCTGGAAGAATATAATCGGGGGGGAAAGCACGGGCATCACACTGCCAGATAAACGAAAAACAAACAGAAAACTTGTCCAGAACCTGTGATTCCAGATAACAAAGCATGGATCAGTTGAATTGGCAGGCCATTGCCAGAGAACCCCCCCCCCCCACTCTGGAAACTCTATGGCACGCACTGGTTCCATTTCACAATTTCAACAACAAACAGCACATTTTGCAAGCCACCAGGAGAAAGACCTTCAGTCAGGAAGGGACGCACCCGTTCCACTAACCCGGGACTACCCTGTGGCCGTGAGAAAGTGGGTAAAAGGATGGAGTAGGATTTTCTAAAAGGCGAAGGAGCTCGAGCTGTCACCCCAAAGAGCACAGCCTGCACATCTGAGCCTAATCGTCCCGGAAACAAGAGAGACCTTAAACAAAAGAGAGCAGTCTGAGGCGGTCGTCCTGCACCCCCCCCCCCATCCCCAAACAAACCCCAAACTTGAAGGCGAGCAGAATGTTCATCTTGCACAGACTCCCAACAAGGGGCGTACAAGAAAAGTACAATTATTAAATTAAAATAAAGTTAAAACGTAATTTGAAATGAAATGAGAAGCACAAGTATTAAATTCTTAAAGAAAGCGCAGGTATTTCATGGGTAACCCAGTGGAATTGCTTGCCAACGCTGGGAGGGGGGAGGGAAGAGGGGGAGGGAGACAACGTGAACCGTGTAACCACAGAAAACGTATGCGTAAATTTGTTATTGGAATAAAATAAAGCTAAACTTGATTTTTTTAAACCCTTAACTTCTTTGTATTGGCTCTTAAGTGGAAGAATGGTAAGGCTGGGCCATGGGGGTCAAGGTCAAGTGACTTGCCCAGGGTCACACAGCTGGGAAGTGTCTGAGGCCGGATTTGAACCCAGGACCTCCTGTCTCTAGACCTGGCTCTCCATCCACTGAGCTACCCAGATGCCCCGAAACTTAATTTTTTTAAAAAAGAAAGTATAATTATTAAGGGGAACAAACTGAAGCCATGAGATCATTTGTCCTTTGTTGATAGTCTGTGGTTAGAAATACTAAACTGAGCGGAGGGCTAAAACAGCAAAGTATCTAGCTGCCTGAAGATGTACGGGCACCGTCTAGAATTAGAGTAAGGTAAGGAAGAAGGGTTGGAAATCAAGAATACCTCGAAGGTCCACAGTGTATTTTCCTGTACTAGACATACCAGGATGAAAATGCTGATTTCAAAGTAAAATGATATCTGCTGGTAATCATTTGCATTTCAAGTGCATTTGCCCAACTAGGAGAGAGAACTTAGAGTTAGAGTAAAATTACTTGAAAAGTTTGCATCAGTTCACACACTTGGGATTTCTGGTCCTCCTAGTGGTAATGATGCACAGACGAAAGCCAGAGATTTACCGTAAGTGGTTCAACATCTCTTTGAAATTATATTGATCTTATCTTTATGATTGCTTTATGTTTTCGTGCCATTTGTTTAAAAATGTATCCCTCCCCCTTGCAAGTCCTTTGTGTCAAGAAACCAAACAGAACAAAACTGGGTGGGGGTGCATCTTCCACTGTGTTATCCTTTCCACAAAAGTTATTGTTTCTCCATTTGGAGAGGCTGCAAGTAGACGGGTACACTAGTACATTATTGGTGGATCTATGGATGTATAACATAAAGCCTCTATGAGGTAGGTAGCACAAACGTCTTCATTTAAAGGACGAGGAAACCAGCAAGAACCTGTTTCTTGCTTAATTTCACACAGCTAGTAAATCACATTGCTAGGCGTCTGACCCCAAACCTAGAACTGTTTCCATAAAGAGGCAATACAATTTCCCAATAGGCCAAACTAGTCATAACTCTCCTGTTTGTCCTCTTTTCTCCAACCATTTGGCCACCATCCTAATGCAGGCCCTCATCATTTCTTGCTGGGACTACTAAAGCAGTCTCCTAGCTCAGCGATGGGCCAACTTTTGAAAGAGGGGGCCAAAGGAAAGGCAATGCTCCTCTGTCAGTCTGTTTCTAAGGCAACTCTTTCAAAGTTTTGTTGTATTGTATCCTTCTTGTCGTATCCGTCAGATTAGGAATGAATGTCGCCGGGCCGGATAAAACATTTTAGGGGGCCGCATCTGGCCCGCAGGCCAGAGTTTGCCCATCACTGATCTAGCTGGATTACGGCTTCTAGTCTCTTCTCACCTGCACGTGGTTGCCAAAATAATCTTCCTAAATCACAAGTCTGACTGTGTTACTCCCCTGCTTAAGAAACTCCAGTAAGTCCCTAATTGCCTTCAGGACAGGAATACGAGCTCCTAAATGTGGTTTTCTTCATGGTCTGCCTTTCCAGAATTACTTCACATCAGTAATCCTTCACACAGTCTGTTTCTGCCAAACTGGCTTACCGTTTCCTGAGCTCTCCATCCCATCTCCCATCTCCACACCTTTGTACTGGTCAGTCAGTCAATAAACGGTTATTAAGTACCTACTGTGCTCAGGGCTACAAAAAGAGACAAAAGATAAGTCTCTGACCACAAAGAGCTCACAATCTGATAGGAGAGAGGACAGGCCAATGAATTGAAACAAAGAAGCTACAGAATAAATAGGAAATAATTGGCAGAGGGAAGGCAGTGGAGTGAAGGAGGGCCGGGGAAGGCTTTCTGCAGAAGGTGGAATTTTAGTTGAGACTTAGAGGAAGCCAGGGAGGTCAGTAGCTGGAGTGGAGGAGGGAGAGATTTCCAGGCATGAGGGACAGCCAGAGAAAATGCCCAGAGCCAAGAGCCGGAGGGTCTCGTTTCTCGTTCATGATCCTGCCAGGAGGCCGGTGTCGCTGGATAGAAGAGAGGCACGTTGGGGAGGCCAAGCTTAAGGAGACTGGAGAGGTAGGAGAGGCCAGGTGATGAAGGGCTTTGAATGCCAAACAGAGTGCTTTGTATTTGCTCTTAGAGGTGACGGGGTACCACCAGAGTTTATCGGAAAAGAGGAATGACGTGGGAGATCTGGGTGTAACGTGGTTGGGTTGGGTTACTGGACTTTCCCGAGTAGAGGGATGACATGAGGGAATGGCTGTCCCAATGCCCGGAAGGTACTCCCTCCTCATCTCTGTCTCTTAGCATCACCGGCTTCCTCGAAGCCTTCCTTGCTCCTCCTGGCCGTCAATACTCTCTTCCTCTTCCGATAGTCATGGCAACACCGATTTAGATATGCAAGGGATTTTGGAGGCCGTGGAGTCCAACCTTCTCATTTACGGGTGAGGAAACTGAGGCTGAGAAAGAGTAAGTGACTTGCCCAGGGCCACACGGTTAGTAAGTGTCCAAGGTCAGATTCAAACTCGGGTCTTTCTGCATTCTAGCCATGTGTGTATACATGCAATGCCATCCCAATTGAGTGTAAGTTCCTTGAGGGCCCTTTTCTGTTTCTCCTTGTTTTCTTTGTCCCCCTGGTGCCTAGCGCAGTGCCCTGCAAGGAGCGTTGGCTTGGGGGAGGCCTGTGCGATTGGATTCTACCCAAGGAATAATTTTTGCACTGGGAAAAATCGAATTTCTTATAGAATAAAGTCATCCATGTAAATTAATGCAGGCAGGCAGACCCAAAGATATGAAAGAGAGAGACCGAGCGAGCACTCTGCTTCTTCGGCCAGTGACTTCCTTGCCACAGCTGCCAAAATCGTGTCCCGGAGATATATTGTTTGTCCTTTCCCTCCTCGGCGTCAGAACTGACAACGCTTTTTGTTTGGGATTCGTTCTAAAGGGTCCGCCCTGACCTTCGAGGCCACCCTGGGCCACCTCATCTCGCACGCCCCAGAGAGGACCTTCTGGTTTGCCCGCTCCCAGCCCCAGCAAGGAGCCCCAAAGCCATGTTGCTCGTGCCAGCCCCGACCGGAAGGCCCTCCCTCCTCTTCTTTGCTAACGTACGGCCCCCAGTCTAGCTCCTCTGGGACGTGTTCCCAAATGAAGGCCGCGTCTCTCGGCATTTTCCTTTCAGCACTTAAAGATGACTCTCCTGGGAATTTGTTACGCCGGAGCTCCAGGATCCAAGCCAAAGCCCCGGGTTAGACGGAAGACGGTGTGAGAAGGAGGCCCTTCTGGCCATAGAGACCCTGGGCCACCTGACTCCACCTGACGCTAGAGTGCGCAGGGCTTCGAACCCGGCCACGTGCTCTTCTGCACTAGCTCTCATTTGCCTGGGCGGCTAATATTCGAACGGGTCTGTGACCTCATCGACATGACTATTTCCTCCAGCAAATCATCAAGGGGGCAGTGTGGCACAGGGGCAAAGGGTGCTGACTCTGGAAGCAAAAGACCTGGATTCCAGTCCTGCTTCTTGAAGGGTGCCCTTCCCTGGGCCTTAGTTTCATCTTCTGTAAATGAGGGGGAAGGAAACTCAGTCCCTTCTGAGATCTCTTCCAGGATTAGATCTAGGATCGCACATAGGTGTGACCTTAGTCGAGTGATTTTACTTCCTGGCCCTCAGTTTCTTAGCCTGTAAAATGAGGACTTGGTGGCCTCTCAGCTCCCTTCCAGCCCTGATCCTACATGTAACTGTCAGCAAATCACCCTGCTGCTCTGGGCCTCAGTTTCCTCCTTCTGTAAAATGAAGGGGGTGGTCTCTATGACCTCTGAGGTGCGTTATAGTTCCAACTTTAGACCCTTGCCTGTAGGAGTTGACAAACGGCTTTCCCATTCCTTCTTCGGAGCCCTTTCTTTGGGACAGCAGCCCAGTGCTGTGTTGACACACCTTAAAAATCCTGGATCGGGAATCCCAAAGAAGTGGCTTTAAATTCCTCCCCTGACACTTATTGGCTAGCTGCGGGATCATGGGCAACTTCCTCTGAGCCTCAGTTTCCTTATCTGGGAAATGGGGGTAACGATACTTGTAGCATCTCCCTCGCAACGTGTGGGGAGGCTCAAGCGAGAGAAGGTAGACTTTCCCAAAAAGCCATTGTGGATACTTATGTTCTCATCTTTGCCAAATCAGTGGGAATTACACGGACCAAGGATTTCCTTGATGAAGGGATGCGAAGTCCTAGAGGATGTCCTCACAGGCCGAAAGGTATAGAGAAGACAAGCTCTCTCGGCTTTCGTTAGTTGGTGACTCTATTCCACTGGGTAAAGTGGAACCGAGCCTTAAACGCAGCCCTCCCCTCCAAGAAGGAGTCTCTTGTGCACGTGCTGATAGATGCGGCCACAGAAATAACTTGGTTCAAGAACTCTGTCGCTATGAGGAGAGGCGGAGCTAGCCCTGCACCCCCCAAAGATGTTTGCCACCGTCATGGAGGACGGCCACGCAAGGTCCGCCTGGAAGGATTCCTCAGAAATGAAGAGGTCCTCCAGACGCTCCCGTTAGCGGGCGATGACTTCCTCAGGGAGATCTACCGTACTCGAAAGAGAATGGCTTAATCATCCACACTGGGAAAACGAAATGGATGAAAACGACTGTTGTGCGCCGTACGGAACGGCATGGAAAACCCAGAGAGCTCGTCGAGCAGTACGTAAGCACCCTGCACGTAAGCAATGAACCAGGCCTGGAACCAAACGAGGTGAAGAGAGAGGCTCCCCGATCTCCAAACGTATCCTTTGGCCACCACTATTCCTCCCGTCCTGCCATGAGGTCGTGAATCTTGGAACGCTGTAGTGTCGGGATCTCAAGGAATAAAAATTGCTTGTTTAAGTAGCTACTGAAAATGTGGGAGGCATCCATGGTTTCTGAATGTATCGCAAGAATATTTAATGATTGCTGAAAGCAGCAGTCCCACTTATCCATTGTAACAAAGAAGGAGCTGTTTCTGTGGGCCATTCAAGGTCAGCATGGCAGCTGACTCACTGGGCCTATCTCGCTGAAACAATAAATACGTTCTTGAGCTGGGGGTGGGGCCCTTTAGGCAAACTCACCATCCAACCTGGGAGCTGACTCTCCCTGCCTAGCAGAGGAAAGGGTGGGCTGCTCCCTAAGTTTAGCGAGTGCAACCGACTGTGGTGTTTATATTTGGCCCATCAGTGGGCATTGGCGATCCTCCATCTAGACAAGACTTGCAGCTAACGGACGGGATGACCGAGTCATCCATGCAAATTCTGGTCTCACAGTGGAAGGAGGACAGAGTGATGTATCTGATCCATTCTTAGTATCGTAGGACCCTAGCTTTAGAGCTGGAGGGCCCTCAGAGGCCATCTAGGCCAACCCCCTCATTTGACTGACGGGCCAGCGAGGGGAAAAAGCTTATCCAAGGTCACACAGAGAGTTGTGTAAGGGGAGATTTGAACCCAGGTCCTCTGATTCCAAATCTAGGGCTCATTCCACTCTATAACACACCTAGTGGTATTTTTTAAGCTCTTGCCTTCTCAGAATTGATTCTAGGTATCAGTTCTAAGACAGAAGAACAGTAAGGGCTAGGCAATTCGGCTTAAGTGACTTGCCCAGGATCGCATGGCTAGGCAGTGTCCGAGGCCGGATTGGAACTCAGGTCCCTCTGACTCCAGGCTTGGTGTCCTATCGACTCTGCTACCTAGCTGCCCCTACCTAGCAGTATTTTTAAGAACTCAAACTAATTCTTTATAAGGCATTATGTTAAAACGGTTGCTATGAATGTATAGGAACATTTTAGCCTTTCTTCCATTTATTTATGTTGGTTCGTTTATTTGTTTAGGCTAACATAATATATTTGGGAAAAGGATATGCAGAATGAGCGGCCTTGTCTGAGAACCCTATATATGGAACTGTTGGGACTGATGGAGTCACACCTAATGGGTAGTCTGTTTCTCTGAGCTGCTCTCTCTTATTCCAAGGGTGTCCCAGGCCCATTGACATCAATTTCAAGTAGTTACCTGCTGGCAAGTGTTTTGCCTAAAGATTGGAAACTTAGGCTAATATTTCTTCCCTCCCTTCCTCCTCGCCTCCGTTCCTTCCTTCCTTCCCAGATGAAGATCCCTTAAGAGGTAGCCCAGCATAGTGGACAGGGAACTAGACTTTAACTTAGGAAGGCCTGGATTCAAATCCTACCTTAGCCAACTCACTAGCTGTGTGATCCAGGGCAAACCATCTATCTTATCTTTCTTTGTACCTGAGTTTCCTCATTTGTATAATAAGGGGGCTATATTGGATGGCCTCTAAGGTCCCTTCCAAATCTAGATCCATGATTCTAAGTAAGCCTTCACCAGCATAGGGAACACCCAGGCTGAAACTCCTTCCCTCGGCAATGCAGACCTGGGAATCGCTGTGACTTCTAGAGCTGCCGCAGGGGACCAAGAGGTTGGGTGGTTTGACTAGAGGGTCATGCAGTTGGCATGAAACTTTGAAACCAGGTCTTTGTGCCTGCTTCTAGCCATACCGCCAAGCCACCGCTTACAAAGGGAACTTGCATTGAACAAATTCATTCATTAGGGCCATGTTTATACTTGCTTTTCGCACTGAAGCCATTCTCCTGCTTCAATTGAGTCCTTCGGTGATGATGGTCTTTCTGATGGGGTGAGAGGTTGCTACGATTTCCCAAGCCTAGACAAACGCACACCTTAGCTTCAATAGTCAGCCATCCGGGAAGGTAGCTACGGGGTTGGGCTTGGACTAATGACGGTTGTCCTTTGGTTCGGAGCTACAAGCAAAGTGGCATCGTGGGACGGAGGGTTCGAAGGCTGCCTCTAATGTTCACCACCTACGTGACCTTGGTGTCCAGTCTGGTCTTCCCTTTCCTCCCTTTTTCAAAGGAAAGGAGAGGGGGTTTGGCCTCGGAGTCCATTGATGGCTGAATGATCTTATTGGGACGACAGGCGAGTCACTTCTCTCTCTCTGGGCCTCAGTTTACAACTCTGTCAAATGAGAGGACTGGCCACTGAAGGCCCTTTTAGGTCTCCGTCTATGAGCTATGAGACATCCACCCAACAAATGTCCATTTGGGATCTATGGTGTGCCAAGCACTGGGTTTGAAACCTACTATCCTGAGTGCCATCCCATTGAGAATGACCCTCGGACAGGTCCCAGGCCCTGGCGCAGCCTCTTAAAATGCCTTGATGTCCCGATGCCACAGTCCCCACGCTACTCCCTTTGTGGACATCACACACCAGCTCTCACCCTACCAGGGGAAAATCACTCGTCCGGTCACACACGCACGAACACACACACACATGCCTTTCCACGAATACCTTGTTTTTGAGACTCTCTATCTTGCCCAAGTTGGGCATTCAGTGACCACTCCCGGCCCTGGTCTGAAAACCGATTGGCCAAGAATCTTCGACCCGCTCCGTTTCTGACCTGGACCAGTCCACCCCTCCTTAGGCAGCCTGGAGGCCCGCCATATTGGTTCCAGACCCAGTGTGGATGCCTGATTGGCTTCAGCCCTGCTCGAGCTCCGAACTCGAGCCATTTGCCAGCCAACACCAATGTCCCTAGTAGCAGGAAGCCACGCTGTCTGGCTTACACATCTACCCAGCTAGAGTTACCACGCTTCCAGCTGTTCCTCCCTCAGAAACACATGTACGCACCACACCCTGCCCCACATACATATATATCTCCACACATACGGCCATAGCAGCAATCTGGATCCACATGCAAACACACAGTGGCCAAGTTAGCTGGAATTCGAGGCTGACAGAATAATTAATGACACAGTCGTGGGTGGGAACTCGATTGTGAAGGGCATCGGTACGGAGAATGGCTGGTAAGGAAACTCCCTCTCCTGATGCAGGTCAGCACCTGCTTTGTAGCCTCATTCAAAGGAGCTTCCTGGGTGACACAGCCCCTGTGCATCAAGACTTGCGCCTTGACCTCGGGTCTTTTGGACTCCCAGGCCAACTCTCTAGCCACTACACTAACCTGCCTCTTGTGGAATAACTTCGGATAACACAGGCAATCAAAGCCATTTTGCCGATATCTTGAATATCTGTGTTCCATCAGTGCAGAAAGTTCCTCCTGCGACAGGCGTCATGACTTAGCTAGAGAGGATTCTGGTAACAAGTCCTAGGAAGACAGGGGTTCAAGGGCTGCCTCTGGCACCAAATAGCCGTGTGACCATGGGCGAGATGCTTAACATCATCTCGGAGCTTTAGGCAACTCTCCGAGCCTGGAAGTGACAGCCAGGTTGTGACGTGACACTGGAAGACATGACGACGACGACGACAACGACGACAACAACAACAACAGGTCCTCTCGATGGGCCCGCCTTTCAAGGTCCTCTACAATCTGGCTCCCGTCCAGCTTTCCAGTCATACTTTGTAGTATTTCCCTTTGGGAAAGCCACGTTCTAGAATCTAGCCCAACTAGGCCATTTGATTGATTGCCATTGATTGATTGACCATTAGCTGTTCCCAGAACTCAGTGCTACATCTCCGACCACCTATGCCCAGAATTCCCTTCCTCAGCCTCTTTGGCTTTCTTTGAGGCTTAGATAAGGTGTTTCCGCCTCCAAGAAGCTACACCTCAACACCCTCGGCTGTTAGTGCTTCCCCCTGCCCTGCCCCCCAAATGCTACTCCTTGTGGCCTCAAGAAGGCTTCGTCTTTGTCCTTGTGTCCCTGGTCTGTACTGCCCACGACCCCTTGCACATAATCGGCAAGCGCTTAATACCTTTTTGTTGTTGTCTTTGGACTCATCGTAAAACCAGCTGCGCCAACACCTTTACCAGCCTCTCTGGGGAGGACCTGCGAGTCAGCCTTCCACCGAGTTACATTCATGGTCGGAATTCCAAGACTTGTACGGATCGGTCCCTCCGGTGCTCATTAGAAAAGGATCTACCATTCAGAGGCTCAATAATTAAGCTGATTTTTATAGATGATTAAAAACTGGGATCCTTAGCATGCCCCCTGCCCTGACTCCCTTTTCTGACACCCTGCAGGGTCCCTGTAAAAGTGGAGGTGGTGGGAGCAGCCAGGCCTAGAGATGGGAGGTCCTGGGTTCAAATCTGGCCTCAGACACTTCCCAGCTGAGTGACCCTGGCCAAGTCACTTGACCCCCATTGCCTAGCCCTTACCATTCTTCTGCCTTGGAACCAATACACAGGTAAGGTGGTTTTTTTTTTTAAAGAAAGAGAGAAAATAGCAAAGGAGATCCTGTTTGGAGTATCAACTAAGTCAATTTTTATAGGCAATTGAAAAACCAGGATCCTTTGCGTTCTCTTCTCCCCTTGCCGACCCTCTGCAGGGTCACTGAAGACGTGGAGGTGGCTCCCTGAGGCCGCGGGCCATGCCGTGTGTCCCACGGGTCTCCGTGCCCCATAGAGTCGCTAGCTAATGGCCAGCCTCCTGGTAATGAGCCTTCTGGAAGTTAGTGAGGTTGCTCCTAACCCAATCTGCCATTAGGACCAACCTAAAGCCTTTCCGGCATGATAGGACTTGCCAGAATTTGCACTCCACTGGCACAGCCTCTGAGAAGCCCAGGGTCCTCTGTATGCCACGACGAGCTACTGGAGGAGGTTCCTCGAGGCCGTGCTCCATTAGGAGCTGGGTTAGTAGGGAGGAGCAATGGCTGCAGGACTGAGTTCCACCTCTAGGAATTGGACCGATTCAAGGCTTAGCACAGTGAACGCCACATAGTAGGCATTTTTTAAATTTTTAAATTTTAAAATTAAAACCCTCACCTTCCGTCTTGGAGGCAGAAGAGTGGGAAGGGCTAGGCAATGGGGGTCAAGTGACCTGCCCAGGGTCACCCAGCTGGGAAGTGTCTGAGGCTGGATTTGAACCCAGGACCTCTCATCTCTAGGCCTCGCTCTCAATCCACCGAGCTACCCAGCTACCCCCTTAGGCATTTTAAAATAAATGTTTGCTCATGACCAGCGACATTGATCCAATGCGAACCAGGATCTGGGGTTGTTCTTTAAGACGGTACATTCCCAACCTATAGAATGTCAGCTCCTTGAGGACGGGGGCTGTTCTGTTTTTGCCTGGAACATAGTAGGCGCTTACTAAGGACATGTGTCTTGACAGGCATTGACTTGATTCTGGGTGATCGTGGACAAATTGCTTCGTGCACCATTGTTGCCTCAGTTTCCTCCGCTTTCAAATGAAGGGGCCAGACCAGGAAGTCTCTAAAGTTCTCCTTCCGCTGCTGCCGCTGCCATTCCATGACATGCCCTGCCTCACGAGTGGATAGACAGGTTAATGGGCTTGGGAGTAAGGGAGAAGCTGGCTGAGGAAAGAATTCTGCCTTAAGAGAACCTGGGTTCGAATTTCATTTCTGATATTGCATGGCCTTGGACATGTCCCTTTCCCTCCCTGGGCCTCAGTTTCCCTTTTGTAAAAAAGAGGGGGTTGGATTAGCTGGCCTTTGAGGTTCCTTTCGGCTCCAGAGCTAGGACCCTGTGTGTGACCTTGGGAAAGTCCACTTTGTAAAGTGCGGGGTGGGGCTGTGCGGCCTCTGTAGCTGTGAGCCTATTGGATAATATTACTCTAGTGGCACCTCTCTAGGTTTCCTGGGGAGAAGGTCCATGCCCAAGGTCATCTGAAAGCCTCCCCAGAGCTCTCTCCCTTGGCCCACTGACAAAGCACTAGCCCTAACCTTTAGCACCTGTCAGCAGCTTTGCTCCCAAGATTCCCCAGGTCCTGCCATGCTAGCTGGCCTTTGCTGCAAAGAATCCTGGGCATTTCAAAGCTGAACCTCTCATGGAAGACACAAAGCCCTTTCCCCGTCATTCGAGCCCAATCCCCAAATGCCCGGCCTGCCCAGAGTAGCCCCTGTAGCCCCACCGAAACAGGGTCATAGATAATAGGCTCCTAGCTCTGGGGACCTCAGAGGCCAGCTAGTCCAACCCCTTCATTTTACACAGGGGGGAAACTGAGGCCCAGGGAGGAGAAGTGACTTATCCAAAGCCACACACAGGACCCTGTACCTGGAGCTGAAAGGGACTTCAAAGGTTGTCTCTTTTGAGAGAGGAAGGAACTCTAAGCCTAGGGAGGGCAGAGACTTGCCCAAGGTCACACAGGTACTGAGTATGGAAAATCTTTGGCTCCAGAATCAGAGATTTTCCCCCCTCACCCATGTCCTCATTCACCAACACTCTCAAAACTCCAACCAGCATCCACTTTGCAACTTCTGCCGGGTCTCCTGGCCCTGGCTCTTGCGCAAATGGATCCTCTTTAGGGATCGGGTGGCAGCACAAGGACACAGATATGTTGCTTCGTAGGGAGATCTTATTTATTTGTCTCTCGAGCTATTCTCGCCCTTTGACTCATCCCCAGGCCTAGGTGGGCTTAACGCTTGGCCAGGAGCCTCGGTCCTCCTCGCTCCTCTCCCCTCCCCCCCAGGGGGTCACCAACCGATGGACTCTCTTGTCTTCTGCCCGTCCAAACTTCCCAACGCCAAAGTAAGGCCACACGCCACGTCACGGCCCAGGCCCCTGAGAACCAGGCCCTCCATTCCGGGGATGGCGCCCCAGAATATTCACTCGATAAAGGCACACTCGGGTCCTTTCGAAGTGAACTCGGCGGTTGGCTGAGGACCAGCGGGGGACGCGACAGAAGAAACGGGCAGGTCGCCCAGTTCCATTTGGATCTAGCAGCTCAGTTGGTGAAATCATTCTCTAGCCTTCTAGAGCTTTCTAATGAGCTGGCCCAAGAAGGTGAAGAAGTGATTGCTTTTCCCCCTCTGGGACCCAGTTCTGGGCGAGAAGTTGGGGCTTCTCTTTTCTGGGGGGTGGCACGGTGGTAGCTGCTGCCAGGCTCCAGCCCTTCCCCATTAGCCTTTCTTTTCCTCCTCCTCCTCTTCCTCTTGCCACTTTTCCTTCCAGTTTTAGTAGTACATGGGGCCTTTTAAGAGCTTGTGTGTGGTTTGCTTGGGGTGTGCTGGCTGCCTGCCAGCCTGCCTGCCTGCCCGCCCGCCCGCCCGCCTGCCAGTCTGTCTGTCTGTCTGTCTGTCTGTCTGTCTGTCTGTCTGGCTAACTTCTGTGGCCTGAACTTTGGACTCGTGTACCAAGAGCCCGGGCTGTTTGTGGGAGCGAGGCTGTGATGGGCGGCAGGGAGGAAGATGCCTTTCTCTCCCGAGGGGGTTCACCTAGCCCCTGGGTAAGCCGGATCCCAGGAGAGCTGGCTGCTGGCTGCTCAACAAATTAGACTTTGCCTTCATGGGCATGTTCTGTCCTCGAGATCAGAGGCCCCTCCCTGACGTTTGCTTCATTAGTCATTACTCCCTGGCAGAGCCCGCGGGCACTCGGAGCAGTAGCTGGCTCCAGAAAGCCAGCAGCAAAAGCAGGCCCAGGGCCTAGGCAGGGGGCTCTGCGCACCCAGGGTGCTCCTCAAATGCTCATTAACTCACTAATGAACTAAGGGAAGCCTTTGTTGTGTAGCCTTTAACGGGGTCTTCCCAGAGATGGCGTGGCTTCCAGGTTGGCATCCTGGCTGTGGGCAGCAGGATTCGAGGCTTCCTCTATGGGCATGTTGTGCCATCCACTGATTAGCCAGGGTCAACGGGTTACCTTGTGCGAGATCATCATCCCAGAAAAGCTTGGACTGACCACTGCCAAGGGGCCTTCAGACCCTAAATCTCAGTTCGGATCTTAGCTCCGACCCACTTAGTAGCTGTGTGACCTTGGACAAGTCAACTCATCTCTGGCCCTGGAGGAGAACATGAGGGACTGTCCAGGAGACTCCCATCAGACAGTCCTTCATGGACCTGAAGGCAGCGCCCCCTGCCCAGAGCCTTCTCCATTCCAAGCCTTCAGTTCCTTCGAATGAGCCACACACGAGAGCACAGTAAAGATGTTGAGCCCATGGGAACCTCGGTTGGCTATTTCAAAGCTTCAAACTCATCTCAGGGTCATCGTACTCAGCATCCCTGATGACAGAAGTGGCAGTTAATAAAGATGTCTGCTGGGGGCAGCTGGGTGGCTCAGTGGATAGAGATCCAGGCCCAGAGACGGGAGGTCCTGGGTTCCTCAGACGTTTCCTAGCTGGGTGACCCTGGGCGAGTCACTTCACTCCCATTGCCTAGCCCTTGCCGCTCTTCTGCCTTAGAGCTGATCCTTAGTATCGGCAAAGTCTGTTTGTTTTTTAAAAAGGCTATCGTGGGGCAGTTTAGGTGGCTCAGTAGATAGAAAGCCAGGCCTGAAGGTGGGAGTACCTGGGTGCAAATCGGACTTCAGGCATTTCCTAGTTGTGTGACCCTGGGCAAGTCACTTCACCCCCATTGTCTGGCCCTCACCATTCTTCTGCCTTGGAACTGATACCTAAGATCAATTCTAAGACAGAAGGTAAGGGGTTAAATAATGATGATGATGATGATGATGATGATGATGATGACGACGATGATGATGATGATGGCGGTGATGGTGGCAGTAAACATTTCTATATAACTTTATAGACACAATCTCATTTGATCCTCACAACAACCCTGAGAGGTAGGTGCTGTTATTACTCTCATTTTACAGATGAGGAAACTGAGTCAGAGAGCAGTTAAGTGACTCGCTCAGGGTCATACAACTGTGGTCTGCAGCAGGATTTGAACTCGGGTCTTAACTACAAGTTCAGTACTCGGTCCCCTTGGACACTTAGCTATCATAATAAACAGCTCTGGCATACACTTGGTTGAAGACTCAGGGTAGATATTCCCCCCTCTCATCCCCCCACCCTCAAAGACTTTCAGAGCAGTGTAGTACAGTGAACAAAGGGCTGGACTTCAAGGCAGAGGACCTGAGTTCAAATCATGGCTCTGCTACTGACTACTTCCCCTCTATTGGCCTCAGTTTCCCTCTCTGTAAAAGTCCCCTGAGGGCCCTTCCAGTTTTAGATCTAGGATCCTATGCGTGACTTTGGAAAAGTCACTTTACCTTTTTAGCCTCTGTTTCCCCATCTGTAAAATGGCTTTTAAGGTTTGTGCCAGCCTTAGTTAGCACCCTGAGCACTGGGAAATCACAGAGAATGGAATGTGTGTCAGATGTGCAGAGAACAGAGACGCTCAAACCAGGAAGATCTAGGGGGAAGGTGAGTGGGGAGGAATCAAAGGGATTCTGTTTACTGTAAATCAGGCTGGCAAGCAACACATGAATGTTCTCTACCGGAGCGCCTACAGGATTTATAAGCACTCTTCGGGAGTTTAGCTTCTAGTTTTTCTTCAGTATCTGGTGGCCTAAGGACTTGTGAAACACAGTAACAAACAGCAGAGAGCCAGGGGGAGAGCTTGAGAAGGGCAAACCTTTTCCTAATAGTCAAAATGAGTATGGGGCGGGGGAAGAGGAGGGAACAGGGGAGGGTGGGATTGGAGTCTGGAAACTGTATAGCCAAGTTTTGGTTCTCAGCAGAAGCAAGTCAACTAGGGGCAGCTGGCTCGCTCAGTAGATAGAGCACCAGGCCTGAAGACGGGAGGGCCCGGGTTCCAATCTGGTCTCAGATACTTCCTAGCTGTGTGATCCTGGGCAAGTCACTTGACCCCCATTGCCTCCCCTTACTACTCTTCTGCCTTGGAAACAATATATAGTATTGAGTCTAAGATGGAAGATAGGGGTTAAAAAAAAACAATAAGGAGAGAGGGCAGCTGGGTAGTTCAGTGGATGGAGAGCCAGGCCTAGAGACGGGAGGTCCTGGGTTCCAATCTGGCCTCAGACACTTCCCAGCTGGGTGACCCTGGGCGAGTCACTTGACCCCCATCGTCTGGCCCTCACCGCTCTTCTGTCTTGGAGCCAATACACAGTAATCATTCTAAGACAGAAGGTGAGGAGTTAAAAAGACAAAGCAAGTCAACGGGTATTTAGGGAGTAGTATGTGCTCGGCACTGTGCTGAAAGCTGGCAATACAAATAGGAAGGCCAGATGATTTACACCCATTACTTTTTTGAATATCTAGCTTGATAGATACAAAGACGCCATTTTCTCCCTCCCTCCCTTTTTTCTGTGTTAAGCTCTCTTGATCAGATTCACAAGATCCCCGGAAAACCTTTAGGTTTTGATCCACAACTAAGGTAGGATGAATGGGGCTTTGTCCTAGGGCACAAGAAATTATACTAACTAACATTTCTGTCATACTTTAAGGTTCTCTTTATGCTTTACATATATTATTACAGTTGGTTCTCACAACAAATCTGTGACATGGGTGCTACTATTAGCCCATTTTACAGATGAAGAAACTGAGGCTCAGAATGGTTAAGCGACTTGTCTAGGATCAAAGTCGAATGATCTAGCCTTTTTTTAAAGCTGCTCCTCCTGCAAATTTTCATAAGTACCTTTTTAGGAGGTAGACTTTTTTTTTAACAGAGAATAAATTATTTAAATAGGCTACCCAGTGCTCACATGGTTAATAAGCATCAGAGAATTAGTATAATAACTAATCTCTTTTCCAGCTAAACTGAATTTGGCTCAGCTACTTTTCACATTATTTTTTTTAAACCCTTAACTTCTGTGTACTGGCTCCTTGGTGGAGGAGTGGTAAGGGTGGGCCATGGGGGTCAAGTGACTTGCCCAGGGTCACACGGCTGGGAAGTGTCTGAAGCCGGATCTGAACCCAAGACCTCCCGTCTCTAGGCCTGGCTCTCCATCCACTGAGCTACCCAGCTGCCCCTCACATTATTTTTACAAAATGAATTACAAAGTAGATAGCTCCCGGCTCCGGTTAGGTACACTCCATCCTTGGCCGAGAGCCTGTCATTCCTATATTTGAAACCATCATCCAGGAATCTGAATCATATCCTCGGAGAGGATCTTTATAGGCTGTTAGTCACTTCTCAGATATATCCGTCCCCCTCTAAAGTCTCTGCCTTCAATCAGCAGCAAATATGGGCAAATTCCCCGTGCCTGGGTTGTCTTCAGTCTCTGCCTCCCCGTTTCCCAATGCCTAACCCTTGGGGGGGGGTGTTATTTGCTGAGGCCTCTGGGAGAATGTCCCTCCAAGAAGAAAGAAGAGCATTGGAGTCAAAAATAACTTTGAAACAGACACCTAGAAGGGCCTGCAATTGTAGCATATGGTGGTGGCTGACCTTGGCGATATTACTTTAGCAGCTGTGCCGAGGCGGGATGGGAGAAGTGAAGGGGCTGGAAACTGGGGGACCAATTGGGTGGCTCCTGCAGGGGACCAGGTGAGAGGTGAGAGGGGCCTGGATTAGGGTGGTGGCTGGGTAAGGGCAGAGAAGGGGACGGAATGTGACACTGTGGAGGTCCAGTCTCGAAAACTTGGCACCCGACTGGTTACAGGAGAGGGGAGAGACTGGGAAGAGGCTGGGATGCCTCCAAGGCTAGGAATATGGTTAACTGGGAGGTTGGTGGTGCCTCCCGTAGAAATAGGAAAGTCTGGAGGGGGAGCCGAGAGGATAGAGTTCTGTTTTGGACGTCGGATTTAGGCGGCTGATGGAAAATCCAGGTGGAGATGTCTAGCAGGCAGTTGGTGATGTGGGACTGATTGGGTCATTCTCTCTGTCTCCAGCATTTCCCTCCTCCGATTCATCCTCCACACTTTTGCCAAAACAATCCCAAGACACAGGGCTGACCCTATCGTTTCCTGGCTCCATATTACTTCTATGAGAAAATCCCAACTCGGCCTAGCATTCGGAGCCCTCCGCGATCGGACCCCTCTTCGTCTTGTCCATCTCGAGTCCCGTTAGTTTCCTTCATGTCCTCCGGGTTCCTGCCCGAATGGTCTACTGGCTGCTCCCCCCGAATCGTCATCCCGCCCTCCTACTATGTGCTCTTCGCGCAGACCCTCCCCCGTGCCTACAACGCTCTCCCTCTTCAACTCGGTCTCCCAGAATTCCTTTGTTCCTTCGGGGCTGTAAGATTCAAATCGATATCCAAGAACTCCAAGCGTTATATTTTATAAGATTTATTAATAATCACTTGAAGGAGAGGGAAGAAAAGGACAAAAGTGAGAGCCCGAGTAAAGAGAAGTTTTCCCAGCCGCATTGGCGGGCAAAAGAGAGAGGCGGGCTCACCCACAAACGTGATCTCCAAAACGTAAGGACGCAATGTGAGAAGGAACATGGGAAGCTGGGATTTCGAGTCCCGGGTTCAAATTCTAATCATACAAGGCTATGCTCAGGCATCGCTCCTACACGAAGCCTTATGGGATCCTCCAAATCATTATGCTGTTCTCCCTCCTCAAAAGCCCTTGGACTCACGGCGTGGCAGCCATGGGGTGGAGGGAAGAGATTCTTTTTTTCTTTTTTTGGTGGGGGGTGGAGGGGTTTTGTGTCCTGTATATTCAGACCTGGGGATCAGCGGTATAGAAATGACCCTCGAACCCATGGGAGTGGATGAGGTCACTGAGGCAATGAACAGAGAAAGACAAAATGGCCGCAGGTCAGGGCCTTGGGCGGTAGCAGGGCTTCTCAGTAGGGAGGCCGACAGCAGGCCCTAGAGATGGAGACGCTGAGACGAGAGGGCTTGGAAGGGAAGCTCTAAGGGCTCTCGTTGGCCATTGGGAGGGTAGCCATTGGCTCTCCCCAACAGCTCGATGAACTTACAGATGGCGGGAGTAGGGGAGGCTATAGCGTGAGCGTGACGCCGGGACCTCTGTCTGAGGACATCTTCCGCCCCTAGCCGGCACTCAGCAGAGCCACAGGGAAGTCTTAGCTGCACTTTGGGGCACGACCAGAGGGATGTGGCTGGGCTAGCCGAGAGGTCTGGGAAAAGGAGAGCCGCTCCCCAAGGGCCCGTTCCTTTGTGGGCCAGCTGGGGCCGCTTGACCTCTGAGGTCGCCTCGGCAGCCTTCTAAGGGTGGCTCGTAGGGAGACAGGATGGACGATGGGGGGCAAACCTGCGCCCAGTCCCCACTGCTGGGAAAACAACTCACAGTGCACATCCTCCCACCAATAGCCTCTGCACAGAAAGAGCCGGAGAACTGCAAGCCTGGAGGATGGAGACGTTTCAAAAGGCTAAGAACTGGGACGGCCCTCCAGCATACGGGCTCACAGAATCACAGAGGCCATTGAGCCCAACTCCCCCGTTTTACAGGGAGGGAAACTGAGGCCCAGAGAGGGGAAATGACCTGCCCCAGGGCGCACAGAAGACCCTACATCTAGAACCAGCAGGGCCCTCAGAGGCCCCAGGAGGGAAGTAGCCTGTACAAGATCATGAAAGCAGTTACCGAGCTGGGATTCAAATTCAGAGCCTCAAATGGCAACCCCCAGGGAGCTTTCTGACATCCCATGTCTCCTCCCCAACTGGAGACTTAAGGTTCGGAAAGGCCCTTTCCTCACTGCCGGGAAGGCACTGGATATTTTCTCCATTTTACAGAGGGAGAAAATGAGACACAGAGAGGTAGAGTGATTTGTCCAGGGTCACCCAAGCTAGCGAGTGTACAAATAGCTGGAGGATAAAATCAGCAGCTGGGCCCGTGGACAGAACCACAGACAAGGCAGGTTTCGCTGTAAAGGAGGGACCAAGAGGCAGTGGGACGTGGTGGCAAGAACTGCTGTTGAATTCTGGTTGAAGTCTGCTACTAATCCTGCCTGCTGAGTAGCCCAGGAGAGAGGAGAGCGTCATAGGGGTAAAAATAGGAGGTTATTCTTACACTTGGGCTAAGGTTGGCAAAAGGGCATGGAAGCTTGTGTCTACATGAGAAAAACATTTTCAAACATGTGTAGTGCTGCCCTGAACTACTGTGCCCTTTGAGGAGCTGCGGAGGGAACTGGCAGGAGGCGGGGGTGTACTTACAGGAGAGAAGGCTTGATGGGAGTAGAGTGGGGGACCCAGAGCCACGGGATCTGACGATTGGAAGGAAGTTGTCCAACCTGTATGTGACATCACATATTGGCTAAGTGGAAGGGAGGCCCTGGGTTCCAATGTGGCCTCAGACACTTCCCAGCTGGGTGACCCTGGGCAAGTCACTTGACCCCCACTGCCCGTCCTCATCGCTCTTCTGCCTTGGAGCCAATACACGGTATTGACTCCAAGATGGAAGGGGAGGGTTTAAAAAAAGAAAAGAAAGATGTCTGCCAATCTCACATCATATTACAGACTCTGTGACGCTGGATAGAAGGCAGCCTTGGTACAAGCGACTGCTAGAGAAAGTAGGGGATGGCCGGGGAATGGGGTGTGAAAGCGGGTGGGTGGGGCGCTATGGAAAGTGGGTCAGCAATGGTCTCGCCCAGATCTGGTCATTCTAGATCTGGGCACAATTGTGGGACACTTCAAGACTGGCAGTTTAGCACTGAGCGAGAACTTGATGAAGATAAGCTTTAAAACCCAAGAAAGCCCAGTCGGTCCACTTGTCCGAGCAGGGCGGCGAGAGATGTTCCGTGGAAGGGCGCCATCTTTGTTTCTAGTCTCAGATATTAAGTCTGTATCCTAAAGTTGCAAGCAGCCTTCATTAACTCACTCTGGATATTCCCCATTATTTTTTGTCTAGACTCTCCTTGAATTTGTGTCTATTTTCAGTGTGTTCCACCTCTTGGGGATAAGGAGCACCATACGTCTACAATCTCCTGTATGAAGAGCTTCCTTTCGTTCGTGCTAAATTGATCTCCGGCTAGAAAGGTGGGGTTCGCTTTCCTCCTCTGCCAAAAGAGGGGGTTGGACTAGATAGCACCCAAGATCCTCTCCAGCTCTAGAGCGGTGTGTGTCTTTGGGCAAGTCATCTCTCCTCTCTGGGCCTCAGTTTCCTTTTCTAGAACTCGAGAGGACTGGACTAGATGGCCTTTGAGGTCCTTTCCACCTCTCTTGCTCTCTGAGCTTTCAGTGGGCCGGGATTTGGTTCAAGTCCCTTGAGACTTTGGTATAATTATTCTACTGACCTACTGCTTGAGACTTCAGCACCGCATATAACCAACACCAGCTGCGAGGAGCAGAAAACGGACAAGGCCTCATAATGCCCGCCAGGAGGGAAGAGCGGCAAGCAAGATCAGAGCTTCCGGAGATGGCTCGCAAATCGTGAGCTTCGGACGAAAGCAACATCTAGGACTGTAGTGTGAGTCGTCCGGACTGTGCAGGTTCCTGGGAAAGGCGAACCCTTTTCAAGAGGGAAGTGGCCTCTGTTGACTCCAGCCTCAGGTGTGAATTCTTCTTGTGTCTTTTACCGCATAAACAAAACCTACCCTCTGTTCGGTGTCTCGTGAAAACCAAGTGGTTGATGAAGGCTTATTTGGGGAGAGTACCATAAACTACTGTTTGTGCTACTGGGCGAGGGGAAAAGCCAGAGAAGGGAAAGGTCTCCAAAACATACCCCGGTACTTTGTGTGAGGAGGCAGCCTCTGATCTAAGGGCTACCACGAATTCAATGGACACTGAGCAAGGCTCTCGGTTAGGTACTAAGGGAGAGGCAAGGAGGCGTGACATACAATCCCTTCCCTCACAGTCACAGCTCAAGTTGCATATCTAAGAGAGGGATGGCTATGACGCCAACACTAGAACTCAGAACTCCTGACTTCTTTACCTGGCCTGGCATTATTTCCACAACACTGGTTATCTTCTTTTTTTTTTTTTTTTTTTTTTTTTTTGCTCACATCTGCCTCGGCCTTCATCTTTCGGTCTGGAGAGTCTTTTAAAGTCGATTTCCTGTCTTTCTGGCGACCATAGCCGCTGGGTGAGAAAACCTAGAAACCTCTTTCCCATTTAGAAGCGAAATGTCTCAACGGATTCCTGGGGCTAGGTTGAACTGGCTAGACACTGTGGAAGCAGGAAGACATGCCTGTCCCCTTGGGCCTTAAGGGGCTCCCGTTCCTAGTCTGAACATTAGGGTTTTTGATTCTGGCACTGACTGTCCTCTGCAAAGTCCTGGCCAGGTTCCTGAGCTGAGCTCCCAGATCAGAGGGAGAGGGACTTCTGGGAGGAGGCCAGAGTCCCTCTGGGGAAGCACAAATAGCTTACATTGCCAGAAGGCCCCATGCAGTGGGCCTTTTAAGAAGGCAAATCTCTTGATTCCAAAAGAAACCGTCATAGATTTTCTGAAGCCAATGACTTAGTATAGCTGGATTTTAGGGTGAGGGTTCCTTAAGAGTCAAATGGTCAATGCTGGGATCAGTCCACTAAACTCTTCAGCATAATGAAGCCTGAGCCCAGGTCTGTTAGCTCTTGATTCAGGTCAGTTGGCCATTCTGGCTACCGATGAATCACTTGGTTTCATCTAATTGGTTGAGGTACCTCCCATGAGGCTCCATTTATGTCGCTGACAGTCCTATGGGCCCAGATCAGGTCCAGAAAACATCTAGTCTCAAGTCTCCATAGGAGACAGCATTTGTTTTATCCTTCTTCCTCTTCCTCTCTTTGAGGTTAGGCTCACTAGTGTGTGTGTGTGTGTGTGTGTGTGTGTGTGTGTTTGCACATGTTTGCATATAGCATACATACATTGCATGTACCTTTTTTCCTTCTTAAAGTTTTTATTGATGTTTTCTTTTACAGAGTCATCATTTCTGAATCCCTCCCTCCCCAATCCCTTAGCCAGCGAGTCATCCTCTGGAACGATAAATTAAAAAGAAAGAGATGGAGAGCAATTCAACAGACCTAATCGATATATCAACTGAAATCCCACCGTGTATGCAACATTCCTCGTCCGTTTCCCCCCACTTCTTCCAAGAAGGGAGGGAGCATTGTGCTTCTAGGCCTAGGTCAGCTGGATTCTCTGGGGGTGTCCTTTAATTGCTACCTCTCTCCCTTTCCATGGGCATGCTTGTGAAACTTTCCTCTTGGACCACCGGGGTTTGGGTGTCCGTAGTCCCAAGCTAGCTGGAGTGGTGCCTCTCTAGGAAACTTCTGCACCCTCTGGAGGGCGGTTTTTACCTCCTCCTCTTCTCTCTCTTCAAGTGGGGACAGGCTCGCCATTGAGAATGCTGCCTTGCAAACCTTGAAGCAAAAACAGACTTGAGCAATACTTCTTACCATCATAGAAGGGTATGGAGCGTGGATTCAACGATGGAACCCAAGGAGGCCCAATCTCTGAAAAAGGGGCAAAAGAGGCAGAAACCTCCTTCCCATTCAGAAGGAAATGCTAACGATGTAAAGATTATGTAGTCCTGTGGTAGCAAAGCGCCAGACACAGACAGACGCCTGGTGCCTGTTGATTGGGGAATGGCCAAACAAATTGAATGTCGTGAGATATCACTGGGCCATAAGATAGGATGACTGCAAAGAGTTCATGGAAGCATGGGAAAGATTTGGATGAGCTGATAAAGAAGGAAATGAGCAGAATAAAAAAAACAAACAAAACGATATACCTGAAGGCTTATAATGGTATAAATGGCAAGAAGAACAGCAAAACTAAAAAACACCGTCATTCCAATGATCAAGCTTGGCCCCGGGGTGGGGACTGGGATCATAGACTACGTGGCAAGTTCCACTTAATGTGTTGGACTGGGTTCCCCTCTCCCCCTCTTTTGAAATCTTTGTTAGCAGATATAGCTCACTGGGAAGGTGAGAGGAGAAGGCCATATTAAGAAACACAGATGATGTGAAATCCCAAAGATATCGATAAACTGAAATGAGTTTTCTTTCAAGAAAGGAGAAGGCTGAAGGATGACAATTAATTATTAAAACATGAAGCTGGAAGGAGCCCTCCTGGGCCCCCAGTTCCTCCTGTCCCGAAGCATACCAGACATAGAAGGCGCCATCCTGGTTTTAATGACCTCGAAAGATTTCCCAGATTTTACTATAAAAGGATCTGCAAAAGTACTTTTACCTATTGCAAATATTCCATATAGATTGCTGCTTCCAACAGCCTTGCTTTTCCATTTAGCTCATAGGAACTCTGAGCCGTCCCACCCCCGTTTTCCCCATTGTCTCCTTCTATCGTCCTCCTGCCCAAATTATCAACCGGATCTCAGACACTTTTAGACAGTGCACCGTTCCGACTGTCCCAAAGGGATTTTGCCCCTTCTATAGTTACAACGTGCATGGAACCGCTGATAAATTAGCTCAGGGTCCAAGAACTTTCTTGGTCAAGAAATTCTTTCCGACAGCCAATCTAAATCTTTCCCGACGTCGTCCTTTGAGCTGCCTTCCTTCTCGGTCTCTTTTTTTGTGTCTAAAAGGTGACTCTTCCTAGACTTGAAAATGTCTGTCGCGCCCTCCCCTTCGCCCCTTCACCTTCTCTTCCCCGAAATAAATAACCCCAATTTCGTTCTAGCCTTGCCTCATAATTTCTACAAATTCCATAAGCCGACTTCCTGTTGCGTAAACAAGTTCATGGCCGCTCTCCCCTCTGCTATATTACAAACGTTAATCTCCGCTGCTCTCCTGGCTTTGTCCTTCCCTCTCATCCCCTCAATCATCTTAGCTGTCTTTTTCTGCGCCTTCTCCAGGTCACATGCCAGGAGTTTTCCAACACAGATAAATCCGTGACATTCGTAATCCATTCTAAATTTATATCTCGGGCCATCGAAATGTCAGAATGCTGTCCAGTGTCCAGCTGGGGCTCACAAAGGCTTCTGGCCGCACTCACCACCAGGGACAGCCTTATATTAAATGGTCACCTATGTGGCAGGATCTGGAAGACTCCTTTTCCCCAGTTGATCAGTTTTCCACATCTAGGATTTTACACTTAGGGATTCTTTCTTTGGGGTTGCCATTGTAGTTCCAGAAACCTTCCATCTTGGGGTTTGGCTTTCTTTTACTGGGTCAACGCACAGAGATTCTGGGGAAGACTTTGTTTCTCCCCATGCATCTAAGCACTTCCCATGCCACTCAGAGGCAGTTATCCATACTTTACTCGCATGTTCAAAAGGCCGTGGAATTATATTGATTCAGAAGGACTCGTCAATGCTGCGGCAACCTAGCCATCTTGTTCCTGCCTTCCTGGGAGGTAATTTACTCATTTTGAAAAATTTAGTAACAAATGTCCAGGGGGCAGCTGGGTGGCTCCGTGGATCGAGAGTCAGGCCCAGAGACGGGAGGTCCTGGGTTCAAATCCGGCCTCAGACACTTCCCAGCTGGGTGACCTTGGGCAAGTCACTTGACCCCCATTGCCCACCCCTACCACTCTTCTGTCTTGGAACCAATATACAGAAGTTAAGGGTTTGAAAAAAATTAAAAAAAAAATTAAAGTAACAAATGTCCATATACGTTTTCCAAAGTCATATGATCCATATTGTCTCCCTCCCCACTCCTGGGTTCTACGTGGATTATCAGCACCAAACATATTTCTGTCTTATTCATTTTTGTAAGTGAATAATGCTATAAAACCCAACCCCCAAAATATATATACAAATAAACAAGTGATAAAGCATATGCTACATCTGGACAATTGAATAATTTTTTAAAGGTACAACATTTGCAAATTTATAAGAAATCAAGTCACTCCCCAATTGACAAATGGTCAAGGGATAGGAATAGGTAGTTTTCAGTTGAAGAAATCAAAACTCTCAATAATCATATGAAAAAATGCTCCAAATCCCTCCCCATTAAATAGATATCAAGTGATAATACATGGATAACCCAAAGGAATTGCTTGTCAGTTCTGGGACAGGGAAGGGAAGAGAGGAGGGAGAGAAAATGAATCATGTAACCATGAAAAACATTTTAATAAAAAAAATAAAGCCTTCCTGATTCGAGAAATGCAAATCAAAACACCTTTGAGGTACTACCTTATACCTAGCCCAGTGATGGGCAAACTACAGCGCTCGGGCCAGATGCGGCCCCCTGAAATGTTCTATCTGGCAGTGCAATGTTATTCCTAATCTGACGACTACAATACAATGAAACTTCCAAAGAGGTGCCTTTGAAACAGACTGACAGAGGAGCATTGCCTTTCCTTTGGCCCCCTCTTTCCAAAGTTGGCCTGTCACTGCCCTAGCAGATTGGCCAATGTGACAGCAAAGGAAAGTGATAAACGTTGGAGGGGATGTGGCAAAATTGAGACACTAATGCATTGTTGGTGGAGTTGTGAATTGATCCAACCATTCTGGATGGCAATTAGGAACTATGTACAAAGGGCTTTAAAAGAATGCATGTCCTTTGATATCAGTACTGGGTTTGTATCCCAAAGAGATAAAAAAAACGAGAAAGGACCTGTTTGTACAAAAATATTCATAGCTACGCTCTTTGTGGTGGCAAAAAATTGGGAAACGAAGGGGTGTCCATTGATTGGGAAATGGCTGAACAAAGTGTGGTGTCTGATGGTGATGGAATACTATTGTGCTGTAAGGAATGATGAACTGCTTGGTTTCTTTAAGAACTGGAAAGGCCTCCATGAACTGAGACAGAGTGAAATGAGCAGAACCAGGAGAACATTGTACACAGAGACTGAAACATTGTGGGATGATCAAATGTATTTTTTATGCTATTAAATGCAATGCTATTATTAATTATTAATATTATTAATATGCTATTAAAAGCAATGCAATGGGGGGCAGCTGGGTAGCTCAGTGGATTGAGAGTCAGGCCTAGAGATGGGAGGTCCTAGGTTCAAATCCAACCTCAGACACTTCCCATTTGTGTGACCCTGGGCAAGTCACTTGACCCCCATTGCCCACCCTTACCACTCTTCCACCAAGGAGCCAATACACAGAAATTAAGGGTTTAAAAATGTGAAAAAAAAAGAGTTCAAGGGTGAGGTGGGTGGGCAGGGGGTGGAATTTAGCTAGGAGTAGAAAGGTCTCTTCTCTCTCTTATACAATAAAGTCTTAGAAGTCAGTATTCTGGCCTAAGAGGGAGGACAAAGGAAATCCAACTCACTGTCCATTTCTCTCCATCCCACAAAATACACACACTCCCTCATACAGCGATCGGGCTCATTCCTGCCTTCCCCAGTCCCCTTCCCTGGAATTCCCTCCTTCCTCCTCTCAGAGCGTCTTGACCTTACCTAGCCTTCAAAGGACAGTTTGAGCTCCTCTCGTGCCAAAATGCTTCCCTTATGGAATCTGTTCAGGGAGCTCTTGCTTTAATGAACTCCTATTTCTCTGTTAGGGAAGATGGAAATTTGGCACCGACCACTCTTCTGATTTATTTCCTCAATACAGATGAAGCACCGGGAGGTCAGGGCCCCATCTTCTTTTTCTCTTATATTACCTGCTTCTTGCTACTCTCCTCTCTCTTGGTTTTTCTGACACTGCTGTCTCCTGGTCATTCTCCTATCTGTGCGATCCCTCATTCTCAGTCTCCCTGGCTGGCTCGCCATCCACATCATGGCTGCTGAATGTCGGTGTCCCACAAAGCTCTGGGCTGCCTTCTCTTCTTTTCTCTCTCTCAGCGATCTCATCAGCCACCGGGGATTTCATGATCACCTCGAAGCAGATGATTCTCAGATTTATTTGTCCAGCCCTAACCTCTCTCCTAAGCTTTGGTTTGGATCTCCTGAATGTCTCATAGAGAACTTAAACTCAATGTGTCCAGCACAGAACTCATTGTCTTGGCCCAGGAGTCCTCCTTTCGCCTTAATTTGCCCATCTCTGTTGAGGATGCCAACACCCTCCCAGGTGTCCAGGTTTACAACCTAGATATCATCCATGACTCTCTCCCACCCCTCCTATCTAATCAGGAGCCAAGCCCTACCCTTCTACCTTATTAAAATCTTTCACAGACACTCCCTTCTCTCCTCTGATACTGCCACCACCCTTGTACAGGTCCTCAGTCTTTTGGCTCATCTCCATGCCCCAAATATCTCCCCACAACAGCACATTCTCCACTCAGCTATCAAAGTGATATTCCCAGAGCGAAGGCTGATCGTGCCCCTTCTCTACTCAACTGACTCCAGTGGCTCCCTATTCCTTCCAGGATCAACTAGAAAATCCTATGTCTGGTGTTCAAAGCCCTCCGTAACCTGGCCCCCTCCCACCTTTCCCATCTTCCTCTGCTTTCATTCCCTCCGCATAGTCTGTGATCTGATGACACTGGCTTCCTTACTGCTCATCGAACAAGACACTCCATCTCCGGACTCCCTCCATTTTCCCTGGCTGCTCCCCATGTACGGGAAGAAGTCTTTACCTTCTCACCTCCAACTCCTAGCTTTTCTGGGTTCTTTCAGATCTCAGTTAAAACCCTATCTCCCGGGGGCAGCTGGGTAGCTCAGTGAATTGAGAGTCAGGCCTAGAGACGGGAGGTCCCGGGTTCAAATCTGGCCTTCCGACACTTCCTAGCTGGGTGACCCTGGGCAAGTCACTTGACCCCCACTGCCTAGCCCTTACCACTCTTCCACCTAGGAGCCAACACACAGGAGTTAAGGGTTTATACAAAAAGAAATTAAAGAGCAGCCTCAGACACTTTCCATTTGTGTGACCCTGGGCAAGTCACTTGACCCCCATTGCCCACCCTTACCACTCTTCCACCTAGGAGCCAATACCCAGAAGTTAACGGTTAAAAAAAAAAGAAAGAAATGGGGCCATCTTCAAAGCCCTCAGTATATTTCTAACATGCAATAAATTACTTAAAAAAAAAAAGAATGTGATTCTAATTAGAGCTCCCTGGAATCTCCCTGCAAAGTCTATACCTCAAGGAAGTCAAAGACAGAAGAGATGCCCCCTTTATCCCCAAACCTTCTTTTTCTTTTCTTTCTTTTTCACCAGTTACACGTAATAAGAGATTTCTACATACATTTCCCAGTTGTCCTCCTCCCAGAGCTGGCCAGCCATTCAATCTGGGCTATACGTGTATTTATCATACAAAACATGTTTCCATATTGTACATCTTTGTAAGTAAATAATCCTAGAAAACCCCAAACCCAAATAAACAAGTGAAAAATTGTCTGCTTTCATCTGCACTCTGAATCCCAAAGTTCTTTCTCTGGAGGCCACAACTGCACTTTTGGAGATAATAAACAAGTGGAGCTAGAGCAGGCGTCCATCCCTTGGAGAGGGTGGCTGTACCTTAACAAAGAATGGCGACGAAGAGTTTAGAGATTCCTGAACTGATGCAGAGCGAAAGAAGAAGAACCAGGAAGACCACAGCCATGACGGCTGGAACAGTGGAAATGGAAAGAACCCAATAAAAAAGCCCACGGAAACCGGTCGCTGCAGAATTCTGATAACTGGACTTGCCCCTGGGAAAAGAAGGAAGCGCATCTCCCTCTCTTCTTCTATGGATTCTGGGGAATGTGGCCCTACACTGTCAGATTCAGTCCATACACTGGTTAATTGGGTCTCCCCGGTGGCTTCTTGGTCTCTATTTTTGCTCTCTGGGGAGGGATATATTTGGAAATGTCATTGGGAAACCAAAGAGACCAATGTAATTACATTTTTTCATATAATCCATCAAAATATGCAGTGGCGATATAATATGTAACTGTGAGCAGAAAGACTGATGGTTCAATCTCTCTCTCTTTCAAAACTCTCGCCTTCCATCTTAGAATTAATATCGATTCTAAGGCAGAAGAGCGGTAAGGTCCAGCCAGTGGGGGGTAAGTGGCTTGCCCAGGATCGCCCAGCTAGGAAGTATCTGAGGGTGGATTTGAACCCAAGACCTCCCATCTACTGAGCCCCTCCCCCCAGCTGCCCCTGATTCAATCTCAGAAGGTAGAGCAGAAGCTGAAGGAACATGAAGACGCGAGGAGGGGACAAGTCACGCTCTCCTCTGGGGAGAGGCTAGAGACGCCAGTATGATTCTGGATTCCGTGCCTCTTGCCCAATCAGCACAGCACCCGGGGACTTCCCCATGAATACGGCTTCCCCTGGGAGGCCCTCAAAGTCCCTCAGGAGCAAGGCGGAGCTCTGGCTGGGGGCATTCTCGTGTGTCTGAGGGATGCCGAGCATGGACCTCTCGATGGTCGAAGGGCAAAGTCCCATTGGGAGGTTGAGTGATGGGGCTGGCCTCGAGGTTCCTTGCTTCTTCCTTCTTTTTCCATTCGGCGAGCACCGTGTCATTTCCCTGCGGCCTAGGTGGACTCTTCCCCAGCATAACCCGAGTGAAGAAAAGGAATGAGAGGACCAATGGATCCTGGGATGATCTCTGAGCCAATGAAACCAACAGGCGATGAATGGGGCCAGTGGGATGGGGTGACGCAAAGAGAATGGAGGCAAGTTCGCTTCTTAGAGAACCAGTTCTCAGACTCAGTTAACTCCTTCTTCCATGGGGGCTTAATTAAGCACTGAGGCACAGACCGAATCCCCAGGCTTAGCCAGGAAAACAGTTGGGAAGCCTTTGCGGCCTCACCCTAGCTTGGCGCCTTTCAGCATTGAAGGTCAACAGACTCGGAATGACCGCCCGGTCAACGCGGACCGTTCCCTGAGCATCGGACAGTTCTTTAACCCTCAGGAACAGCAGCAAAGGCGAGAAGCAGATGGAGGGGAAAGGCTTGGGAAGGGAGGGAGGGGAGTTGGCTTCTGATCTCTGGCCCGAGGTCTTGAGGAACCCATGGCACCTGTTGTCTTCCACCGTGTCTCAACTGAGGCAGTCGCCCTGGCTAACAACAGCGCCGTTATCATCAGGCCCCGGCCTGCTCCGTCGTGGCTTCTCTAGCCTTCTCCAACGGGGCCCACGACCCAAGCCCCCTCCATTCGGTCCTTTGCCTTCCCAGCCACGTGTGTGGCGCCGGGGATGTGTGGCCTGCTTCTTTCATTCTCGCAAACCACCCAGATGAGACTATCCAGTTGAAATCACCATGAACTCGGCCCGGGCCGGTACCACCCCGGACACCAGAAGAATCGCTGCAGTGTGTGTCTCCGTACCACGGAGCTCTGGCCTGCTTCACGGCTTTCTCTCGGGCTGCTTTTGCCAGCCAAAGTAGAAGGTGAATGAATTAGGGAGGACCAGGCCAAGCCAGGAAGAAGACCCTGGCACCCCTTCCTTTCCTCTCATTTCTCGCTCCCTCCCTCCTTCCTCCACTTTTAACTGATCCCCCACCTGGAAGGTCCTTCAAGAGGGAAGCTGGGCCAGATTCCTGAGATGTGACCAGATGGTTTCCATCTCCCCTGAGCAGAGGAAATGAGCTGAATACCAAAGTGCAAATATTTGGTGAGGAAGGCAAGTCTCTTTGAGGAAGCCTGCCTATGGTGTCTGGTAGGCTCATAGCTTTCCACTTGGAGGGGACCTCGGAGGCCATCGTGTCCAGCCGCCTCATTTTCCTGAGGAGCTAACTGAGGCCCAGCTCTTCCTGGCTCTTTAAGCCGGTGCCCGCCCTAGCCATTGAACCACACTGCCTCTCTTCAGGTGGCCCTTGACTGGAGGGAAAAGGAGGACCCATTCTAGTCGTGTGTCTACAGAGCTGGGGAACAAGACTTGACAAGGACGCCCTCCATTCCTCAATTCCATGCGGGTTGGGAGCATAGCCAGGAGCTACCCCGGGCCACACACTCTGTTTGCAAAAGGCCTGCTACTCCCCCAGGAAGGCAGAGTGCAGGGATGGGTGGGAAGGCAGGGGGACACTGACTGGTTTGCCGATCTCGCCTCCCACCCAAGTCTTGCTGAGAGCTGGCCCACCCCAAGCAGAAGATCAACACATTCCCTGCCCCCGTCTCCCCTCCCCCATTGCCCAAAGCACCTGCTATGCCACTCTAGCCGTTGGAAGGCGTGAGGGGGGCAGGGAGCAAAATGTAGGTCGCTGTGCGGCCCTGATGGAAAGGGAGAAAAGGTATTCATCATCCCAGCTCCCCCGGCTCCTTTGTTGCTTTAAAATAAGAGCTGGTGGAAAGTGTCCTTCACTGCCTGCTCTTCCTGTAGCCTTGCTTCCCCAAGGCCGTCCTCAGGCTTGTCAAGAGAGACACTTCAATGCCTTTGGTGCCGTGGGTGCCGAGGCCACCGCATTGAGATGGAGCCATGACCCTTGTCCCTTCCTGCTCGTCACTGGCATGGCACAGTCTGTCCTTGCCCACTATCTCTTCCTAGAGCCATCTTTCAGACCCCTGTCTGTGGCCAGGCGACCACTGAGGACGTGGGTCCTCGGCAAGTAGAGCCCTAGGCTCGGCCTAGCCCAACCAGCCCGTTCCACGCTGGCCAGGCCAGAATCTGACTCAGATGCTATTTGGTCTTGGCTGGTGCATTACATGAAGGAAGAAAGTTCTAATTGAATTAGAATCTCACCAACAAAATGGCCCTGGGGAGCAGCAGAAGACAGGGGGCCACCCTTGGGCTGCCAAGCCACCCTTTCTCTGGTCTGTGGCCCAGCAGCCTTCCTTCCTTCCTTCCTTCCTTCCTCCCTCCCTTCCTTCCTTCCTCCCTTCCTTCCTTCCTTCCTTCCTTCCTTCCCTCC
>NC_058136.1:64212854-64230506 GCF_016433145.1 Gracilinanus agilis | reverse complement strand
AGCTAAGATTTCTAGAGGGGTGCTATAGAGAGAGCACCATGCTACCTAGCTGTCCCCATCCTGACACTTAAGGCCACCTCAACATCTGAGACAGAGTTGTCATACTGCCTCTCAGATTTATGGTGGATAAAAATGATAATAATAATAGGGGCAGCTAGGCAGGCAGCTCAGTGGAGCAAGAGTCAGGCCCAGAGACAGGAGATCCTGGGTTCAAATCCAGCCTCAGATACTTCCTAGCTAGGTGACCCTGGGCAAGTCACTTCACTGCAATTGCCTAGCCCTTACTACTCTAATCTTGATTCTAAGACAGAAGGTAATGGTTTTAATAATAATTAAAAATAAGCTACAATACAACCATTTGTATGCATTTATGCCAGCCTCCTTTTAAGGGAAGGAAATGGCTAGTTCTAAATCAGGGGGTTCCCAAACTTTTTTGGCCCGCCGCCCCCTTTCCAGAAAAAATATTCCTTAGCCCCCAGGAAATTAATTTTTAAAAAATTCTAATAGCAATTAATAGGAAAGATCAATGCAGCTGTGGCCGTCACCGCCCCCCTGGATCACTGTGGCACCCACTTTGGGAATCACTGGTCTAACTTGTCCAAAACTATCCTGTTGAGCTTTACAAGGATTCAAACCCAGGTCTTCTGGCTTTCTCATTAACTGCACATTGTAAAATCCTCTCCCCTTTGTTAAGAAAAATTCATTAAAGTATAAAAAATAATAATTTATAATTATTATCTCATCTGAGCCTCACTACTCTGCGAGGTACGTGCCATTTCCCCATTTTACAGATGGGAAAACTGAGGCAAACAGATGAAGTGATTTACAACTAGGAAGTGAGTCTGGATTTGAACTCAGGTCTTTGTGGTTTAAGACACAGCATTCTACCGAGGATATAAGCAGATACACACTCTATGCAAAATGAATACCCAGGTGTTGGGGGAGGGGGGCACGCAAGGATGAGAAGCTTGTCAAGGCAAATAGGACATGTGTGATAAAGAATTAAATACACGGCAAACTCTCCAATTTATGTCCTCTCCTGTTGACTAGAGCATACAAGAAGGTTTCCTGAAAACCAAGGTATTATGGGACAGAAAAAAGGTTGGCACCCCTAGCATAGTGGGTAGAGAGCTGGCCTTGGAGTTAAGAAGTCTGGGGTTTCAATCCTGCCCCCCCAACCCCATACAAACTGGCTGCGTGACCATGGGCAAGTCTCTTCTGTTCCTCGGGCCTCAGTTGCCTCTTCTGTAAAACCAGGGGCTTGCACCCCATGGCCTCCCAGCTCTAGGCCTGTGTCCCTCTAGGTGTGCGCCCTTGGCAGAGCTGGTAGGCAGAGGAGTTGAGGGAGTTGGGCGGCTAAGAAAAAGAGGCATCTGTAAGAGGTCAAAGAGATGGCACCCATGTGGAGAGCTGGAAGGACCCCTCATAGCACATCTAGACCCGGTGGTCGGGTAGGACACCCTGATCCGAGTTCGAATTCCACCTCCAACTCGGAAATCTTGCATGAGAAGCTGCTGGGTCCCCATGCCTTCACTTTCCCAGTGGGGAACCCCCAAAGAGGGGTGAGCTGCCCAGTCCTGCTGCCAGTCCCTTCTGGCTCTGCACCCCCCCCCAATTGGTTTGGAATCAGCCCCCCCTGAGAGGGGAGGGGGCTGGGACCCCGGGGGTTCGCTGTGCTGCTAGAGAGAGGGCACCTTCCCAGTCTCTCAGCAGCTGGGAGGATACGGCGGGGTCGGCTTGTACCAGCGGGCGGGCTTGGCTCCGGCTAGCAGGAAATAAAGGAAGTTGGGTGATTAAACAACCGTAGAGAATGGCTGGTTAATCTGAAATCTCCCTCCACCCCCACCCCCACTCTCCTCCGCCTCCTGTGCAATTCAGTCGGGCTGCAACTTTTCCTGCAATTCAGCCATTTGACAGACGGGGAAACTGAGGGCCGCGAGCTCTAGCGATTTGCCCAGAAAGACACAAATATCTTCTGCGACCCTTCGTCAGGGGCGACAGCAGATGGAGGGACTTGGTCCCAAGGTCACCCGAGGCAATTCTGGCACCACCTCTTTGTTTTGGGGGGGGGGAGCGCGCTCAGGTCAAGGTCAAGTGCATTGTGGTCCAAAGCATGCCCCGGCCACTTGGCCAGCAGGGATTCGAACCCTGGGTCCAGCGAGAGCCCGGGGCTATTTTCCCGCCCATTAGGGAGCAGGGTGCGGGGCTGTGAGTGCCAAACAGCCGCTCGCAGGCAGGCAGGCGCAGGTTCCCCGAGCGCCGGGGAGGGGCCAAGAGCTCATTTGCATAAATTGCCTGACGATCCGTGACGTCGGGCCGGGCCTCTATAAAAGGCGGCCGGCTGCGCCCTGTTCTAGTCCGGGCCGGCGACTTGAAGGAGGGCGTGGCGTCCGAGCGATCCTTGTGCCTTGTCTTGCCTGGTCTTCCCGTGCCCCGTGCCGTGCCCCTCGCCGCTGCCGCCTCACGTGTCCCCGCCCGACCCGCCCAGGGTACGAGCTCCCGCCGCCGCCACCACCACCACCGTTGCCGCGCTCCCCCGCTGCCGCCTCCCTACGAGCGAGCCATGAGCTCCGAGCTGTACCAGTCCCCGATGGAGGTGGCTGTCTACCAGCTGCACAACTTCTCCATCTCCTTCTTCTCGTCGCTCCTGGGGGGGGACGTGGTCTCTGTCAAGCTCGACAACAGGTAAGAGCCGGGAGGAGGCGCCCGCCCAGGGGAGGAGACGCGGAAGGGAGGGGAGGGGAGGGGAGAGGGGGCTGCACCTCAGGGCGGCTTTGTGATGGGCGCCTTTCACTTTGTGTCTCCTCAGTGCCTCCGGAGCCACCGTGGTGGCCATAGACAACAAGATCGAGCAGGCCATGGTGAGTCCCAAACGCCCCCTGCACCCGCCTCCCCCACCCCCCACCCCAAGCCCCGCTGCCACCACTGAGGCAGGGCCAGTGCCAGGCCCCAGACAAGTCCAAAAGTACCCAGGAGGCCTTTGAGGGGTCCGCAGGAGCAGGCTCCAGAGCTACCTGCCCAGGACGCGGGGGGGGGGGGGCGGCCCTGGGCACCTCCGGCTGGGTGAGATTCCCCCATAGACAGAGATGCTGCCTCGCCTTTGTCTGGAACCCCCGCTGCAGTGTCTTTGCGGAGAGAGCCCAGGGCCAGGGCAGGAAGCGAGCTAGCAAACATGAGCTTCTGCAGTGCTTGCTTCTTGAGCCAGGACTTGGGCTTCTCCGCCAGTGGGGAGGGGCCCTGGGGTGTGTCTCCCCTCCCCCCATGTTGGCTGCCAGGTGCCCGCAGCCAGGCTCTCGTCACAATGGATGATGCCTGCAGGAGTCCTGGCCAGGAGATCTGGCCAGACTGCAGCACAATACAGCACATTCAAGGCTCTGGCTGACAGAGATGTAGGGAGGGTTCTCCAAGGACCATGATAGATGGGTGGATCAACTCCTCCCTGCCCTATAGATTGTAAGCTTCTGGAGGACAGGAACCCGCTCATTTTCATCTGGAAGACATTTCCTATACCTGACACAGCATGGTAGGCTCAAAGGTTTTACAGTCGTGTATAGAGGACCCCATTACCTTGGACCTGTCACCATAGGCATCCTTAGAAACCTTGGGAGATGGGGGGGGGGTGTAGATTGGCTATGGAGAGCCTTCCCTCAGTATCTCCTTGCCTAGTATCTGGAAGGGATTCCCCCCCCCCAAAAAAAAAACTGGCACGAAAGGCTCCAAAAGAAGCAAGTAGCCTGTGGGGCAGGGGGTTGGGGTTATTGTCTCCAGGGGGGGAGAATCCCTAGTCCAGTCGTGAGTAATGAAGTGTTTGGTTGCCTTTTGTTTTGGCATATATAGGACCTGGTGAAAAATCACCTGATGTACGCAGTCCGAGAGGAGGTGGAGATTCTGAAAGAACAAATCAAGGAGTTGGTGGAGAAGAACTCCCAGCTGGAGCGTGAGAACAGCCTTCTGAAAACCCTGGCCAGTCCTGAACAACTGGAGAAATTAGAGTCTCAGCTGAGCCCCGAGACCACTCTGGATGCCTCTGCCACCGTCGCCACTGATGCCACCGACGCCACCGACGCCATCACCATCACCGCTGCTGCCGATGCCGCAAGCTTGCCTGAGGAGGATGCAGGCTCTGCCGTGTAAGTGGCTCTGTCCTGGGGGTGGGCAGAGCCACTGAACTTTTTTCTACCTAGCTCCTTAAGAATATGATTTTTTTTCATCATCCCAAAGTATCATCTCACACGGAGAGTTGCCCAGCTAGCATCCGCTGGTGCTGAGATGTTCGAAGGGCAGCCCCTCATGGGCCCTCTGAAGAAAGAGCTCTTTTTGGAAGTTGAGTCACACTAAGAGATGATAACCCCAGCTCACACCCACTGGCCCCGGGACGACCAAGGCATGCACCTTGGCTATTCCTGAAATCCGAACAGGGTTGTACGCATTGTTGTCGTGGTTTTTTTTTTTGGTTGTTGTTATTTTTTTGTTTTTTTTTTTTTTTGTTTTGTTTTTAAATAAAACCTGTTTTTAAATGGAAACCAGCAGCAGTTAAGAGAGGGTCAGGCCTGCTTCAGCTGAAAGGCCCCTAGTGGTTTTCGTAGCAAGTTCTGCTTTTTGCTCTGTGGTAGCAGCTCTGTGGCAACAGTCGGGGCCCACTTTTTGACACCCATTCTAATACCTTCAAGACTGGGTCTTTACTTGTTCAAATGTAGACTGAAATTTCAATAAACTTTTCTAAATAGAAAACTCGAGTTCTTTTCATGGGGGAAAAAGCGGGGAGGGGAATGGCATGGGAGGCAGAGACAAATGGGAACGGGCAGCTGGTTCGGGGGGCCTTTTAGACCCTGCTTCAGAGGCAGAGGATTGGGAGGAAAGATCTTCCCTGAAGTGGGACGGGGAGTTTTGAACTCGCTTTTCTATTGGAGCCCCCAGACCAGGGCACTTTGGGAGGGTTCGGAGGGAAACACATTCTTGCAAAAGCAGCCTGGTGTGGGGGGCAGCTGGGTGGCTCAGTGGATTGAGAGTCAGGCCTAGAGACGTTAAGTCCTAGGTTCAAATCCGGCCTCAGACACTTCCCGGCTGTGTGACCCTGGGCAAGTCACTTGACCCCCATTGCCCACACTTATCACTTGCCAATACACAGAAGTTAAGGGTTTAAAAAAAAAGCAGCCTGGTGTGACATCTATCAGCAGGCTCCCTAATGCCCGGGCCACAACATGGCCTGTGAGCTTTTCTAAGAAATGGAGAGGATTCTGGGAGTGGGTGAATCTCTCACTTACAGGCTCCTGCCTCAAATGTCAATGCAACCAGATGTCCTTGGAGCGTCTCAGACTCAGGATGCCCCTCTACCCCCACCCCCCAAATTCCAATGAAGCCACTGTTTCCCTTCCCCGAGCCCCAGCAGTCACCAGGCCTGGACACTTGAGTTCCCATTTCTTAAATGTTCACTCTAGATATCAGCTCATTCATCCAGGCCCTGTTCAATTCACTGCCACGTTTCCATTTTCCAACTCCTACCAGTTCCTAATGGCTGCCAGAAACACTTCCACCCCCAGCAGTTGCTTCATGGCTTGCTAGGTCAGCCCGGAGCGTTCCCAGTCAGCGCCATTTGTAGCCCTGCTCTCGCCATCCCTGCCATCTCTGCCACCCACCCACTCTCCAGGAGAGCTGTCTTTATTGACAGATTATCCTTAACCAAGCCTCTCAGGAGAGGTGGGTGGCTGCCAGGGCGAGTTTGGAGTCAGACAACTCAGGTGGGAATCTCAACCCTATCCCCTATCGCTGTTGAGACCTTGGGCAAGTCTCCTGACCTAGCCGAGCCTCCAGTTTTTCAGCAGCTGTGAAGGGGGGAAAAAACGAGAGGGTTAGCCCGTCAGATGACTTCGAAGGTCCTTTCCAGCTCCCAAGCTCTTATCCTATGATCTCATGTTCCCTCTGCTTCCCACACCCTGTTTTGAGTGGAAGGCCCAAGGACAAAATGAAGCGAGAGGGAAAAAAACAAGATCCTTAGCCCTGGAACAGCTCTGGTCACCGAGGCTTCCTGGATGGGAAGTGGAATCGAATTTGTCCCAGAGTCAGCCGTGGGGTGACCAAGAGAGAACAACTCAGTTTCTTAGGCAACCGAGGTTAAACAGAGACAAACATAGCAGCCATTGTGGTCACAGTGGTTAGGCGACCCGATAAGGGGAACTGTTTGTGAAGATTTGTTTAGTCACACGCACTCACACACACACACACACACACACACAAGTTCACAGAAGACCCACAGAGGGAGGGGGGTGGGGCTGGCCTGCACAAGACACCCAGAAGACCTCAGTGGGCCTCAGGGGCTCAAGAACAAAAACAACCGGGTGCTCAGTGTTCATGGGGCTGGGTATGTCCAAGCACTGTCATCATATGCAGTAAACAAGACTCTGTGACTACACAGAGAGATACACACTGAACTCCTCACCATCTGGAAGCTGAATTTAGAATCAAGGGCAACTGGAAGGGGCCTCGAACATCATTTTACTTGATCCTGATGCTAGTTTTAGGAGCTAAACAGGACACTTCATTCCCAGTTTGACAAACTCTGGGCTCACAGGCCCCAGGCATCTCACTCATGCTGTTTCCTGGCTGCGTGCCCTTGGCTAAATTCCTTCCCCTCCTTGGCCTCAGTTTCCTCCTCAGTAAGATGAAGAGATGGTCCATTATAAGATAATCTCTGTGGTCCACTCCAGCTCCAGATTACGGACACCATGTGTGTGCCCTTGGCTAAGTCCTTTCTCTTCCCTCCCTGGGTCTCTGTTTCCCCCTCTGCAAAATCAGGAGGTGGGATTAGATGATCTCTGAGGTCCCCTCCAACTCTAGATTGAGCATCCCATGTGTGCCCTCTTCTTCTCCCTCTCTGGGCCTCAGTTTCCTCTTTTGTAAAATGAGGAAATAGGACTAGTTGATCTCTGATTTCCCCTCCAGCTCTACACTGAGGGTCTCATATGTGCCTTTGGGCCAGTCCCTTCCCCTCCCTCCCTGGGCGTCATTTTCCTCCCTGTCACATGAGAAGATAGGACTAGATGGTCTCTGGGATCCTCTCCAGCTCTAGCTTGAGGATCATATGTTTGCCCTTGGGTAAATCCTTTCCCCTCCCTCCTTAGCCTCAGTTTCCTCCTCTATAAAATGAGATCAGACTTGATGATCGCAGAGGTCCACTCTACCTCTAGCCCCAGAATCTTCTGACTTCAAGAAAAGTCCCAGAGAAAATGCTGAAGACAGACGGAAGTGTGGACAGCTGAACAGAAGAACTCCAGAGTTGCCTCAGTGGTTTTTAACACTGGAGACCTTTGACAGTGACACCTCTTCTACTCTGGTATCATTCTGGAAGTCCTTTGAAACCCAAATATTTTAACCACCAGCTCCACCAGAAGTCTTAGAAAGGGCTTCTGGTCAATCTTGCCAGGACTGAGTGGGTCATAAGTTCAGCGACCTAGACCTGGAAGGGATCTCTGAAGTCATCGGGTCCAACAACCTCATTTCACACCAGAGGAAACTGAGACCCAAGAGGAGAGCTGATTTGCCCATATTCACACAAAGCTAGAAGGATCCTCAGAGGCCAGCTAGTCTATTTCTCTCATTTTTAAAGAGGAGGAAACTGAGGCCCAGGGACATAAGAGATGTACTCAAGGTTATCTAGAAAACTGACCGTTTCCCAACTCCCCAGTTCTTCTAATTCTGGCCAGAAATGCTCAGGGAACACCTGGTGATCACCCCAGCTACTACAGAGGAGCCTCGATGAGAAATAATGAATCCTAGTCTCAGAGTGGTTGGTAGAGAGGCGGAGAAGAACCAGAGCAGAAAGTATAAGGCCCTGAGTGTGAGGACAAAGAGTCTTGGTTTGATCTAACGGAGGACAATAAGTTCTTGAACCACCATTAGGTTCTTGAGTGGAAAACTGCCACAGAAGTTCTCCAGTTAGCCAACATTCTCCCATAATGGGGTACCCAGAGGTGGCTGTGGTAGAAGTGGAAAGGGTGCTGGATTTTGAATCCAAAGACCTCCATTAAAGCCCGATTCTGCCGCTTTTTAACTGGGTTACCTTGGGTAGAAGATACCTTCAATTCATTTTCCTTATCTGTAAACAAAGAGATTGAACTGGGTGATCTTTAAGGATCCTTCCAATTTTTTAACCAACTGTAGTAATGCCCAAGATGTGATCTGACCCTCACACAGCTCAGTCCTCCTTCTAGACATTCTTCTTTTTTTAATACCCTTACCTTCCTCCTTAGAATCAATACTGTGTATCAGTAAGAGTGAGGTTAAGTGACTTTCCCAGGATCACACAACTGGGAAGAAGCCAGATTTGAACCTAGGACTTCCCATTTCCTGGTCTGGCTGTCTATCCACTGAGCCATCTGACTCCTCAATTGTTGCAGTCTAGAGTCGCATCAGCCTTTTTTTAGGTGCCACAATGTAGTGTTGTCATCCCATTTGTGTGATACCCCTAAAACTCCCAGACTTTTCTCATATGAAGTTATCAAGTCATATCTTCCCTGTCCTTGCACTTGGGCAATTGATTTTTTGAACCTAAGTGCAGGATTTTACATTTATCTGTTTCTTCATCTATTACATTTATAGATTTAATGTTTATGTATTACATGTATATATTTAATATAGGCCCATTCAACATTTAGAGATTATTCTAGGCATTGGGATACAACAAAAGAAATAAAATAATCTATGTCCTCAATGAATTTGTCACTTGGAAAGGGGGGAGAGGGACGGAGAGGCAGAAGATGAACAGATTAGTAAACATAGGCTAAGCAAAGCATTTTCAAGAGGAAGAGAACACCATCGCCTAGGAAAATCAGGCAAGACTTCATGTGAGAAGTGACCCCTGAACTGGGTTTTGAAGGGTCCTTGGATCCCGATTTTGTTGCTAAGTTGTACCGGCTGTGCAACCTTCCCAAATCGAAATGACAAAACCTAGTTTTCCAAGCTAAGGTCACCTTATCCCACCTCATATGCTTCCATCTTTCCCATACTCTGTTCATCAACTCCTTTCTCATGCTTGAAATCCCCAGCCCTCTTCAACTGAGCTCATTTTGCCCCTCCTATAGGAAGCCTTTCTTGAGGCCCCCCTCTCCTTATTTTCCTGTCCCCAGGACTCGAGTCCCCACCCTGAACTTCTTTTGGATATTTTTCATAGGCTCATAGAAGTATAGATTTATTTTAACGAAATTTTATTTCTTCCAAAGACCAAAGTCTACCTTTTTTCCCTCCCATCTCTGCCCCCACCAAACTAAAGAAGAAAAACAAAATCCTCATAATGAATATGTATAGTCAAGCAAAGCAAATTCCCACATTGGCCACGTTCAGAAAATGTATATGTTTCAAGGGACAGCTGGGTGGCTCAGTGAATTGAGAACCAGGCCTAGAGACGGGAAGTCTTGGGTTCAAATCTGGCCTCAGACACTCCCTGGCTGGGTGACCCTGGGCAAGTCACTTAACCCCCATTGCCCAGTCCTTATCACTCTTCGGCCCTGGAACCAATACATAGTGTTGACTCTAAGATGGAAGGTGAGGGAGATAGATAGATAGATAGATAGATAGATAGATAGATAGATAGATAGATANAGATAGATAGATAGATAGATAGATAGATAGATAGATAGATAGATAGATAGATAGATAATGGACAGATAGAGTGATAGATAAGGGATGGATATAGTGATAGATAATGGTTGGATGGATAGATAGATTGATAGAAAGATAGATGATAGATAGAAAGATAGATAGACCAATAGATAGATAATGGATAGATAGAAAGATAGATCAATAGATAGATAATGGATGGAAAGATAGATAGATAGATAGATAGATAGATAGATAGATAGATAAGGGAGAGATAGAAAGATATAAAGATAGATCAATAGTTAGTTAATGGATAGATAAATAGATCAATAGATAGATAATGGATGGAAAGATAGTAGATAGATAGATGGATAGATAGATGGATAGATGGATAGATAGATAGATGGATGGATGGATGGATGGATGGATGGATGTTTCAATCTGTACTCTGAGTGCAGAACCATAGATTTAGAGTGTGGATCTCACTGCCTCCCAATTTAGCTTCCTATATCTCCAGCAGAATGTAAGGTCCTTGAGGACAGAGTCCATTTCACCTTTGCCTTCGTAACCCCATTGCCTCACGCATAGTAGCAACTTAATAAATGCCCAAATTGACTTGAAACCATCTCATCGCTACATTATTTACCCAAATGGATGTTGAGCACAACTTCGATCAAGCAGGACTCCAGAGGACCAATGATGAAAGACACCTGCCTATCTCCTGAAATGGAAAGGTGAGAAGGAAACAGAGATTTGTCCGTGTGGCCGATACCACAATTCGTTTGATGTGGCCATCTAGTCCACCTCTTTGAGCATCTGTGCGTGGCATTCAGCCTTTGCTTAGAGGCCTCTGGCGGAGACGACCACGACCAGTGGAGGCAACCTGTTCTCCTCTAGGACAGCTCAAATTGATAGAAAGTATTTCCAGATATCAAGTCTAAAGTAAGTTCTTTATAAGTTCGATTGGCCCTGTTCCGCCCAGTGGAGAGAGAGGGGCAGAAACCAAGTCTGATCCATCCTCTGTGCGATCAGTATCCTCAGAGGCTTAGATGAAGTCCAGGGGACAACACGGAAAGTCGCTTGGAGCAGGTAGCATTTGATATGAGCTGTAAAGGACGAGGAAGGATTCTGCAAGCAGAGCAAATGAGATGACGGGATTCTAGAAAAAGCAACAGATTAAGCCATGGCTGGAAAACAGATTCTAGGGGTAGAATTTTCCATTTCAGGAGAAACAAAAATTGGAACGTGTAAGGGAGGATAATATGAAAACAAGGGGGCAAATAGGTGGTGTAATGGAGAGAGCAAAACCAGGCCTGGAAAGGGGAAGACTCATGTTCTCAAATTCAAATGTGGCCTCAGACACTTGCCAGCTGTGTGACCCTGGGCAAGTCACTTCACCCTGTTGCCTCAGTTTCCTCGGCTATAACACGAGCTGGAGAAGGGAATGGTAAGTCACTCCTGTATCTTCGCCAAGAAGACCCCAAATAGGGTCATGATGGAATACAAAAACCCAGAGATAAGGCTGAAAAAGGTAAGGGTGCCCCACATCCTAGAAGACCTTAAATACCAAACAGAGAAGACGGACCTTTCCTTGGCAAGCAATAGGGAGCTACTGAAGATTTTTGGAGCTGAGTGATATGATCAGATCTCTGCATAAGGAAGATTATTTTGGCAGTGGTGAGAAAGACAGATTGGAAGAGGAAAAAGGTTGGGGCTGGAAAGACCAGTTAGGGGACTCTTGCAATACCTTCTGTGCAAGGAATACCAAGTGCCTACACCAGGGTGGTGGCAGCGGGACTGGAGAACAGGGCAAGGATGTAGGAGGTACCATCTATAAGAATTGTTCACCGATTGGATAAGAGAAGTAAAGGAAGAAGGAAGACCAGGGCCGGCCCCGGACACAGAAGGCAGGCTTTGGCTTCCTCCAGCTCCCTCCAGGTGGATGCCAATGATTAAGGCCCAGGTCTCCAGGATCCTCTAGTCCTTGTCACGCCGTCTGGTCCAAAAGGCCATCATCGAAGACTCTGTCAAGTAGCTCATTGAATCCAATAACACTGAACAAGTATTGGGAAAGACTTGGGGGGGGGGGGCGGGGATGGGAGATTACAAAATGAAACTGAAGAGAGCCCATTTCCCTACCCCCCACCCCCAACCTAGGAGTCCAGACTGGTTTATGGTTTTGGGGGGAGGGCATTAGGGAGGGGAACGTTCAGGAGCTCCCGATCGGTGACCCTGAGGAGATCAGAGGCCACGGAAAGAGAGCTGGAGCCCAGGAAAGCAGAAATGGGCCCAAGCCTCTTGCTAAAAGAACCTGGTGACCTGGACCTCCTCTGATTGGTTCCTATCGACTGAGGCTGCCCACTGACAGTAGAGAAGGCTGGATGCTTCTTGGAACATCAGCCCTTTTGCAGTGGGCTAGAAGAGTGATTTGGGAAGCCGGGAATCCCTTTCTTTTCCTTTCAGGGAAGCCAACCTCGGACAAGGCAGTCCGCCTCTCCAGGACTCAATTTCCTCATCTGTAAAGTGAGGAAACTGGAAAAGCTGGCCACTTGACCATCTAGCTCTAGATCTGGGAGCCTGTGTGCGTGACCTTGGGCAAGTCACTTGTCGGCCAGTCTCCTCATCTCTAAGATGTGAGAGGGCTGGAATAGAAGGTCTGTGGGGTCCCTTCCAGCTCTGGTTTCCAGAATGAAGTATGGAGGGAGAGGGGCTTTCTCCCCATCCCTGCTCCCTGCCCCACCAACCAGGAGCAGAAAACGGTGATTGATGAGGAAGCACGGGGTCATCGGCAGAGTGGAACTGCTCCACATCCTTTTGCCTTCTCTCTTCCTGTGGGCACGTGTCAGAGGGTAGGATTCCGGAGAAGGGCCCTTCCGGGCAAGGGTGCCAACGCCTGAGCAGGGAACCAGCCTGAAAAAGAGAGCCAGAGCCAGAGACCCAAAGAGGCAGCCAGGGACGGCTGGGCAGGAGGGAGGAGGGAACAGAAGAGGGTGCCCCCCTGGCCGTGTGGGAGCCACCCAGAGCAGGGAAACCACAAGTTGGGGCTCCATCAGGATATTTCTCAGGGTGTGAAAGCGCATTATCCCATCATGCCCAAATATCACAGTTTGTTCAGTTCAGGGGCCAGGCTAGCCAGGGCTGTAGTAATAATAATAAGAAGAAGAAGAGCCTCTAATCTCCCACGGGGGCTGGCGGCCCTTACCTGCCCCTTGCCTTAGTTCTGGTTGTTGCCATGAAAGGGCTATAGGAATGCTAGCAGCGACTAGGGCTGGGCTTCCTCTAGGCGGATCCCACGGCCGATGGGCAGCCCTCAAACGATGCTGGGCGCTTAGTCTCAGAATGTAAATACTCGGCGGGCTCCCCCTCTGCTCCCAGCCCCCCGCCCGAGATTCCCAGGCCCAGGGTTACTGCGGTAGTAAATCCGGTTTCTTAGGTCCCCGGAGGTCCGAGCCGTCGCCTGGAAGGCTGGGATGTGTAACCTCACTTTCCGCGGACGGCTTTGAGCCTCGTCCGCTCCTATGGTGTCCGGCTACCTAAGATCCCAAGACCCTTTGCGGCTATGCTCGGAGCTGCCCATTCGCCGTGGCCAGCTCTGCAGTGAGCAAAGAGCCCCCCCCTCCCCAGGCCCGGAGGCGGGCTGATGGGAAACTAGCCCCCAGAGAAGATTCCTCGGGCCCCACGGGCCAGGGTCAGAGGCAAGTTGGCCGAGCCTCGGGGCTGACCCCTCCGCGGTCTCGTCCTCGATTGGGCCCAGATGGGCGGGGCCGGCAGCCCTCGAAGCCCCGCCCCCGAAATGCTGAACATTCTGTTTTTGCCCTTAGGAAAAAACAGTAAATAAATGCTTTTGTTCCCCTTTCGCTCCCCCGCGGGCAGCCGAGCCAGCTGAATCGGGCCTTCAGCTAACTTTGTGGTTTCGGTGGGCCGGACACCAAGCGGGGCTGGGCCCGGGCTCTTGAGGGTGACCTGCAGGAGAAGCCGCCGCCTCTTCAAACCCTGGGCTGCAGGCCTGTTGGTCCGTCCGCTCCTCGTTACCCATTTGGGGGCCCCTGGCGGAAAGGACGCTAGAAGTGCTCCGAGGCAAACATCACCTAATGGGCTGTTATGTGCCAGTCAGCCTGGCCCGGTGGCTAGTGTGGCTGGAAGCCCCGGATTCGAATCCAGCCTCGGGCGCTTCGCAGCAGTGTGGTCCTGGGCTAATCACGTCCTGCACTTCAGACGGTTTTCTAGGGCTCAAGTCCGAAGTCCGCCGGGGGTGGTCTGCGATCTGCCGGGATGGAGGGACTCCCCCCGCCGCAGTCAGAAAAATCACAGCCAAGTGCCCCAGCAAACCCTGCTTGGGAGATCTGCTGATCCAAGAAGCCCCTGAGAACCAGGCCCTGGGTGTAAACACGCGAACCAGCAAATCCCAGGGCGTCTGAGGGAGGGAGAAGTGACGGAGCGGGGGAGGCGGGTCCGAGCTCCCGAGCTCCCGGGACCTTAGCTATCACCTGGCCCGCGGCCCTCCGAGGAGACTAAAGTTCTTTAAACTTTTCGTACAAGTTCACACAGGCAGCAGTAGGAGCCTTTCCCGGGAACCCCAGGCCCCAGACTGCGGGCGAAGCCAACCCTCTCTCTTGCTTCATCCTTTGGGTAAACAGAGGGCACCGGGGCACAGTCAGCCTACCAGGTGCCGGGGCTGCCTGGCTCCAATTAATCGCAAGGGCTCTCCTCCCTCCCCCCACCATCCACTAATTCTTTGGCTCATTAAGCCTCCACCCAAAGGGTACTCTGGGAGGATCGGTGACTACAGCTGCTGCCTGGGTCTTCCCAGATGTGAGGCAAAGGGTCCAATGACATGCATTAAGTTCAAGATCGCCTTTATTACAGACACAGCCCGAGAAATGCATAAAATGCCAAAGGCTCGCCCGAGGCTGTGATTCTGGTAGAAAATGCGCAGAGGGCTCGCAATTGCCATTTTCTTCTCTTGAGGATTTGTAAGATGTCTTGAATAAAGCACTGGATTTTGAATGAGGAAGACCTGAGTTCAAATCCCACCTTAGATGCTTACTGGGCAAGTAACTTCTCATCCAACCTCAGCCAGAGGTTCTCAGTTCTCTTCTGTAAAATGAGGCAGCCGGGCCCAGAGATGGGAAGTCCTGGGTTCCAGTCTGGCCTCAGACGCTTCCTTCCTAGCTGGGTGACCCTGGACAAGTCACTTCCTCCTCCCCCCAACTGCCTAGCCCTTACCGCTCTTCTGTCTTGGAACCAATACACAGAACAGCTTCTAAGATGGAAGGTGAGGGCTTAAAAAATCAAGTCAAATGAGGGAGGGGGTCCCCTCCAGCTCTAGTTCTTAGATCCTAGTGTGGCCTTGGACAAGTCTCTTCACTTGCCAGAGCCTTGGTTTCCTCCTATGTAAAATGAGGAGGTTGGCTTACATGGCTTTCAGGGTCCTGTCAGTTCTGAAATCTAGGATGGCTGCCATGATCCTCTGGCTCTCGGGCGGCTCTCACTTTCCACCAGGGCTCAAAGTCCTCATTCTCATAACATCACCCTCTGGTTTGGATCCATTTCCCTCAGAAAGGAGATAGCCCAGAGCTTGGGAGACAGAGAGCACCTGGACCTGGACATTGCCATCAAAGGGAAAGCAGATCTGGGGCCCTTTCTCCCCTCCCCTCTCCCCCCAGGGCTTTCCACCCTTGCTGCTTCTCCAGCTCTGAGGGCCCAAGTCCCGGCTGGTTTCTTTTGCTCCTTTCCAGAAAATGGCAGCTCCCCAAACTCTTGAGCCTGGGGGTTACTGGAGAGGCAACTCTTGTGGCAAATACTATGTAGGAAATTCCTTCTCTTGTCACAAGACCGGGCCCTGCTCTCACACCACCCAGGAAATCCTCTCCCCAGCTGCTACAGGGCTGGTTGAGAGGGTGTTCAATACTCCACCAGCCCAGCCACCATTGTCTCTCGGAGGCCATCTCTGGAGCAAGTGGCCCCGTGGCTCCCCACTCTGTGGCCAGTCAGCCAGCAATCACGGATCAGGTGCAGGCTATGTGCCTAGCACTAGGCTCCCTCAAGGCCAAGATCCCATTCAAGTCCTAGTGCTACTGTAAGGGAAAAGGGCTGGTGGGAGAGGGGGAGGCTGTCTGTGGGCTCCCTTGAAAAGGCCATCATGAAAGAGGGGTTCCTCCCACACCTTCTGTCCCCCAGGAGGGGAGCCCAAAAGCAACTTATCTTTGTGGCATCGCCCATCACTTCTCAAAGATGTGCCAGGGGGCGTGTCCTCACCCTCCATGGTAGATCCTCCCCAGAGTCCCAAAGGGGAGTAAGGTTGGCCAAGGCCCCTCCCCCCACTCGCTCCCCCCCAAATACCCACAGCATATGTGGCCACTTGCAAAAGACGTGTTTGTTGTAGCTCTCAACGGATATTTTAAACATTCACTCACTCTTTCACTGGGGAGAGAGGGGCAGCTGGGTGGCTCAGTGGATGGATAGCCAGGCCCAGAAACAAGAGGTAATGAGTTCAAACTGGCCTCAGACACTTCCTGGCTGTGTGACCCTGGGCAAGTCACTTTGCCCCCACACACAGTTATGAATTCTAAGAGAGAAGGGAAGGGTTTGAAAAACAACATTGATTCACCCATTCAGTAAATATTGATTAAGTACCCACTATGTCCCAGGAGCCATACTAAGCACTTTAGGAAGGACAGAGTCAGCGCAGGCAAAACCCATGGTTCTCTCTTGCCCAGCCGACACCAACTGGGAGGCTGAAGAATCCTTAATGGGGCTGCCAGGCGTCCCTTGGCTAATGAGTACACAGAGCAGGGGGTTAGAAAGTCTGCAGCAGAAAGGGCAGCCCCCCACGATAGCTATCTGGGGAGGCACCTTCCATCTGATCTGGGCTTTCTGGGTCTGGCCAGAATTGGAGCAACATAACAAAGGAAGCCCTTTGGGCGGAGGATTAGCTGGGCTGGAGCCTTCCTCCCAGCCGCAGGACCCTCGCTTCCAAAGGTTCCCTGCGTGTCTGCAGAGAGGAGACCTCTGGCCCTTCAAAGGAGGGGGAAGTGGGCGGACAGCTGGTAGCCCGGAGAGGCTCCGAAGCCCAGCCGACCAAGTCTGGTTCAGATATCTCAGACGCAGAGCTCCTGAAGGGAATTACAGTGGAGAGCTCCAACTCCGGCTTTGTCTCCCTTTAATTTGGGCATTTAATAAACTGATTGCATCTCGGCCTCAGAAATGGGGAAGGTTAATGATTTCCTTGGGACGGAAAGTTCCAAGCCACTCTCAGCAGCTTGGTGGAGCTTTTCAAAAGGCTTTTTTCAAGACAAAGCCTGTGAAGCTTTTTATACTGGACTGTAAACTTCTTTTACTAGACCTTGCTACCCTCATTAACTCAGCCGGGATCAGCCAGACAGCCGGACTGCAAGGCTGGTGCCCGGGTTGAAAGGATGCAGAAAGCGCCTGACTTGGGCTTTGGCTTCCCTCTGCTCTCCTTTGGGGCACCTTGCCTCAGTTTCCCACACACACACTCGGGGGCCCTACCCAGACTTGGCTGGCCTGTCACGCGGTGTCTGTGCTCTGGTCTGGTCTGTGGCCCCTCCCCCCGCAAATCTTCCAGTTCCCAGATCCAGGCCTGCTGGTTCTTGGCCGGGGGCCAGCGTGGAAAACAATTGGAGAATCAAATTCACACCACAGTGTTAGTGACTAACAATAGCTTATGTGTTTGTGTTCCACTGGAGGCCAAAGGCACCGAAAGGGACGAGCCGAAGCGGGAGAGATACCAGGGGAGGGGGAGGCCTTCTCTGACCCCTCAAATCCCAGTCCCGTGCTGGGGGATTACGTGAGAAGCTAGCCGGCCAGTGCCTCAAGCCTGCTGCTTCCTTCCTTTCCCAGCTTTCCGGGGCTGGAGAAGGGAAATCATTCCGACGGCTGGCCTGGGGGAATTCAATTCAGCAAAAAAAAAAAAAAAAAAAAAAAAAAAAGCCTCGTTGGACTGAATGAGTCGGGCCTTCTTAGGAGACGGAAGGCCAGAAGTGGACACCGAGGGGCTTACCCGGCCCCTTATTGGATATGGAGCGGGGGGGGGGGGGG
>NC_058136.1:64153866-64192883 GCF_016433145.1 Gracilinanus agilis | reverse complement strand
TAAAGGCTTCTTTTTCTTGTTGTTATTCTTTCTCTTCTGAGTTTCCTGAGGTTGGGTAGCCATCATTAGCCCAGCAGCTTCTCAGGTTTATCCTCACGCTCAGTGTCTGTCCGCAGTCTATTGGTTCTTGAGGTCTGAGTTCTGGTTTTTTCCAAGGTCAAGCCCCCTAGTGGACCCTCTTGCTTGATCCTCTGCAGGAGGTTCCTTTACAAGTCTCAGGGCGCTGCTTCCACAGTCGTATACTGGTCTGCACTAGTTCCCCACTCAGGTTTTCAGAGCTTTAGTTCCTGGCTGTGTCTGCCTCCACCCACGCCTCCGCCAGTGCCTGTGCGCTCTGCGCTGGGCGTCCACTCTCTGCCCTTCCGCTCAGATTTTGCTTGCGTTCTCTGGCTTATTGGGGTCCTAAATCTTGCTGCTCTCAGGAACAGGCCCCGGAGCTGCCAATGACTCGATGGGTGCCCCAAACTTGCTCTATTTCTTTTTAGCTGGCTTCAGAGCTATAGATTTTGTGTGTGGAGGGGGTGGGGGTGGGGTGGTTGCTCAGCCCGCGATTTAGTGAAAGCCCTTTATAGCCTGGAAATGTCTCGATTCCACGTACCTTCCAAGCTGTGCCCTGTTGTGGGGTTCCTCCGTTCGTCTGGACTTGTTTTTATGTCCCCTTGAGCAGTTTTGTGTGTTTCAGTCAGGAGAGGTTAAGAGCTGCTTCTTACTCTGCCGCCATCTTAACCCGGAACCTCCCTTAGGATCAATTCTAAGACAGAAGGTAAGGGTTTTTCAAAAGGAAAACAAAGCCCCTCTTTAAAGGATTAAATACAAGAAAGTTAAAACACTTCCTAAGCTGGTCCCCTTTCCCCCTTCCACTTTGATCCTCATTTCCCTTTCTGTACCTTCAGATCTGACCATACTGGCCTCCTCGCTGTTCTTTGCACATTTCACTCCCTTTCCCACTTCCATGACTTTGCTCAGGCTGTGCCCCATGTCTGAAATGCTTTGCCTCTTCACCTTTACTTCCGCAAAGTCCTGACTGCCTTGAAATACATCTCAAACCTCACCTTCTGCAGGAAGTTTATACTAGTTGCCTCAGCTGCTACTCTAGCCCCCTTCAAGGTTGCCTTCCATGTATACTGAGCCCACATGGATCTCTTCATCTACATATTGGCTCCCCCATTAGACTGGAGGTTCACTGAGGACAGGCACAATTGTGACTTTTCTTCATGTCTCCTATGCTTAGCTCAGTGCTGAATGATTGGTAGAAACTGGAAAAGCTCCTGAACCATTGGAGTCGTTTGGGTGAACCCAGGGTCCCCTCCAAGTCAGGGTGAGATCTTCAAGCAAGATATTGCTCTATCTTACTTTGGGTGTGGATCTGGCCCTTGTCAACCCCCTCCCAAGACTCCTATGTCTCTCCTTGTGCCCAAGAAGAGCAAGGCAAAGCCTTCTTCCTGATGGCATCCCTTGGCACTCCTTGACTCTTTTCTCATCCAGGCTAATCCTTCACCTCATCCTCACATGTGACATGGCCTTGAGGTCCATCCTAAGCTCGTCTCCCTGCTCTGGACATCTCTCAGCTTGGCAATGGCCTTCCTTGAAATGTGGTGTTCGTGAAATATGGCAGTCCTTAAAATGTGGCAGCCAGAAACGTGACCCAACCAGGGCAGAGGACAGCTGAGAGCATCACCTTCAGGCTTCAGGCTGTATTGGAGGTGAGTCTTGAAGGAAACCAGGGAATCAAAGAGGCAGAAATGAAGAAGGAAAGAATGCCAGGCAGGGACAACCCACACAAAGGCCCAGAGGTGGGAAATGGAGTCTTGTATTAGAGGAACAGCAATCTCATCACCTGCCATTTTGCTCTGTCCACTGACACCCCAGATTTTCCTCAAATGGTTTGCCATAGCAAGATAATGTGGTGTGGTGGGAAATGTGCTCCTTCCTCACTCCGGAGGCATCTTTCATGGCCCCTGTGATCTTTTGGGGCCATTGACAATGGTACAGCCATCCCATCTGCCTGTGCACCAATTCATTATTAGCCATTTTTTTCCTGTCTTTTCCAGTCCACAGATTATTGTCCTTGGAAGGGAAAACAGAAGTCAAGTTGGAATTGAGTAGTTCTGCCTTCTCTCTGTCATTTGCTATCTTGGCCTCATTTGCCCCAAGCAGATGCCCACCCTTTTTTGTCAGGCTTCCCCTTTTCCTCAGTAGTACCCCAAACAACCAAACATGGGCTTCTGTGTCCTCAGCATCACTGTGTGCCTCCAGTTCCTTCTGAGCATTCAAGATCCTGACTCGTCTTTCTGGGGCCCAGGTCGTGTTTAACTTGGCTGTACATGTCTGTGACAAACCCGAAACTAAACTGTGATTGGTGGATCTCTGCAGTTGGGGAACACTGGGCTGCTGGGACCAAATACTCAGAGCCCCTCCACAACCTCAGCTCAGGCCCCCAGAACAAAGGTCCACCAGGCTGCTAAGGAGGGGACACCCGAGCAGTCAGTGGAGGTGCAAGCGTGCATCCTGCTCAGAAGGAGGGGCCACTGGTCTAGAGCAAACCCAAAGCCTCCTGAATGGCCACTGCTTGCAGCCTTCACTGAGCACCCACACCAGAACTTGCAGGTCCCACCCCTTTGGTTCTGGAAGTACAATAAGCAACAGGTGCATGTAAACCGGTTGGCTTATTTTAAACTCCTCCTTTCTGCTTTAGAATCAATACTAAGTGCGGATCCAAGACAAAAGAGGAGCAAGGGTTACACAACTGTAGTTAAGTGACTTGCACAGGGTCACACAGCTAGGAAACAACTGAGGCTAAGTGACTTGTCCAGGATCACACATCTAGAAAGTGACTGAGGTTAAGTTACTCGTCCCAGGTCACACAGCTGGGAAACAATTGAGGTTAAGTGACTTCCCCAAGATTACATAGCTGGGAAGTAACTGAGGTTAACTGACTTGACCAGGGTCACATAGATAGAAAGTGACTGATATTAAGTGACTTGACCAGGGTCACACTTCTAGGAAGTGACTGAGGTTAAGTGACTTGTCCAGGGTCACATAGCTGGGAAACAATTCAGGTTAAGTGATTGGTTCAGGATAACACAGCAAGGAAACCACTGAGGTTAAGTGACTTGTCCAGGGTCACATAGCTGGAAAGTGACTGAGTTTAAATGACTTGTCCAGGGTCACACAGATGGAAAATAATTGAGGTTAAGTGACTTCCTCCGGATGACATAGCTAGGAAGTGACTGAGGTTAAGTGACTTGTCCAGGGTCACACATCTAAGAACTGACTGAGGTTAAGTGACTTGTTCAGGGTCACATAGCTGGAAAGTGACTGAGATTAAATGACTTGACCAAGGTTACATAACTGCAAAATGACTGATATTAAGTGACTTATCAAGGGTCACATAGCTAGGAAGTGACTGAAGTTATGTGACTTGTCAACAGGTACTGTATAAATGGAGATTTTGAACCTTGGACTTCATCCCCCATAAGACCCTTAGTTTTCCCAAAATTCCCTTTAATCTCTCCTGTGCCTCCATGTTTGTATGGTCACGTTATTGTTTTATATTTGGCTGTAACTCCTCCCTCTTCCTCTTTGGTTCCTGGGAGCGGGCTGGTTAGTAACCTTTTAGTTAGGTCTCTGTTAGTTTATTATTAACAAACTATTTATAAATATAATATTTAGTATTTTGCATATTAATTTTAATCTCCACATTTTGGCAACCACGAAGGGATAGAATCCTCAAATATTTTTAATAGATTTTCAGTATAGTTAGTAAGTTTGTCCAAGAGCCGAGAGCTGGGGTTCCTTGCTTTCACCCCATCTCAGCCACTGCAGCCGCCAGCCACCTGCTTTCACTGCTACTGCTTTTCCACACTCATCTGCTCCAGCCAGCCTTGCTCACCTCTCTGCCCAGTCTGAAGCCTCAGCTTGCAGTGATTACACCTGCCACAAGACCCAGCCATTCCAAGCTGCTTTTTTTCAAGAGGGTGATGTATAAAAATCTTTCCCTTCCCCCACTGTGGCTTTTCCAGCCTTCACTACCCATTCTTTAAGCCAAAGTTTTAAACCAATCCTGGACTCCTGGCTGAGAGAGACTTACAACTCAGTGGGCAGGAAGGGGACTTCTGCAGTTTTTCTTAAGAGGGCAGAGAGACTAAATCAGTAGATTTGAAGTAGAAGTTTTGGGGATTTTGTCTCTACCTTTTGGCCAGTTCTCTCATATGCAAATACCCTAGTGTTCTCCAGCAAGATCTTGCCTTTTTGTGTTTACTCTATAAACAAACCCCATTCAGCCCCTTCAGGAATAATTCAGTTTCAAAGCATGCTTGAAACTCTGAAACAACAGTTTGAGTTGGAAAAGTTACAAAGTGCTGTTTGGATCTGCTTAATTCTTTGTGTGTGTGTGTGTGGGGGGGGTTGTGCTGATTGAATACCTTGCTGTAGAGAGCTTGACTAATCGTAAGATTCAGGGGAGAAATTCATCTCCTCACCCCCTTTGGCTTTTTAGTTTACCCAAACCTATTACAAGGGTCCTGCACACTATGTTCTGTGCAGGATTTAACCTCACTATGACGAAATTCAGAGCTCTGACAAATGAAATATGAATGGTTGATTTATATGGAGGAGGGGAAATAACCTTAAAAAAAGATCTGAAAGTTTATTGCTTGCTAATTATTTTCAACTTTTCCACTCAAGATAGTAAACAAGCCTGCTGGAATTGGTAAAAAGGGTTTTGACTTCATTGCTTTTATTTCCTTACATTATTGTATTTGCTGGTTTCTTTAAGGTTTAAATTTTTTAAGTTTACCTGCATTAATCTGATTCTGTTATATAAATCTTTATTGTTACTGTTTCCCTATGATTTTACTGAACAACATATCATTGTAAAAGCCCATGAACATCTTACAAAAATTTTTTATCATTGTAAAAAGCCCCTAAGTCTTATGTATCCTGGACTTGTCATTTTCAATATCAAGGTCTCATGCTGCTTGTGCAAGTCTTTTCTTTTGTTAATTGTCACATAGGGTTACAATTGTATACAAGTTTTAAAGAATATAATGACTTAAGAATTTAAATTGAAATTTTTATAAGGGGTTTTTTGAAATGACTTTAAATACCTAGTACCTTCTGAATGAATGAAAAGTTTATATACATAATACATAAAGAATGTTGTCTTAAAAAGGTAGAGCAATTTCCTACCCAGACTCTCTATATAAAAGCAGGAAGCCAAAAAGAGCTCCTGCGTGCTTGATATTTTAACTCTTTATTTTTATTTACTTTCCCATCAGAAGAATCTAGAATTCCTGGCTATATTTTGGAACCAAATAGGTTTTCATTAGCAATTGCCAAGGCTTAAAGATATGCTACATCTGTTGAATTTGTGACAAGTATCCATCAGTTCATAGGTTTTTAAATGTCACACAGCAACTCATGTGAATCCTATATAACAATGGGATTGTTTTCTATTGTCAATAACTGGGCTATTGTGAATTTTGGGAATTTGGTACTTTATTTGAGTGTACATTATTTGCTATATTATTTTTTTTTATAAATCTGTTTTTCTGTAAAAATAATTTGCATTCACAGTAGTTCATGGCAAAGTTTATTTTTTTAAAAAAACCCTTAACTTCTGTGTTCCTCCTAGGTGGAAGAGTAGTAAGGCTGGGCAATGGGGGTCAAGTGACTTGCCCACGGTCACCCAACTGGGAAGTGTCTGAGGCTGGCTTTGAACCTAGGACCTCCTGTCTCTAGGCCTGACTCTCAATCCACTGAGCTATCCAGCTGCCCCTATGGCCAAGTTTAAAAAGGAAATGGATCACATTTTTTGATGACAAATTTTTGTATTCTACCTCTCCTTGGCTGATACAGTGCATCACTGATTCTAAATTATATATTTTTTATTTTTAAAACATTTTTTCTTATTGTTTTTCCCTTGCATTTGCAATATAGTATTTGAGTACTTTGAAGTACATATAAGCAATATTGATCTTTTTTTTATTTTATAGCAATATAAGTTTAAGATACATTTGTTCTAATATTAATGCATACCCCCAAAGACTTTAAACTATAGAATAATGCCATTGATTGTTTAAATAATTATGGGACTTTGCTTAATTATTCTGTCTCATTCCAGAAGAGTATATAAAAAGAGCCACTGCACAGTGCTAAAGAAGCACAAAGCCAACCTGCATAGTGCAAATCGAGCACAAGGTCAAAGAGACCAACTGATCCCAGTGGGATTGATATAATTTTGAGCCAAGACAAGAGGACTTGTTTGGGGTTTGAGGTTGCAGAGCTTAACATATGTTAAGACTCAGGACTTCCTCTGAACCACATTCTATCCAAGCATCTCATCCTGGCTACCATTCTGGCTCCTATAATCTAGTCCCTTTTCTGTCTTTTATAAGTGTGGCAAAATTTCTGTAGTCCTGGCTACTGATTGGGTAAGCACATAATTACTTAAATCACTTTAATAGGGCCCTGATTCAAGGACCTATTATAGTTTTATTTTTCCTTTCCTTAGATTTTTTAGACATACGACTTTAATATTTTCTATTTCATCCACAAGTTATTTTTCTCTTTCATGTGGACTTTTGATGTTTTTGATCTCTTTTGCAATTGATTCCTATACCTAATAATTTAGTCATGTATCCCTGAGTGATCCCTGTTTGTTATTATTTGCCTGAGGGCAGATTTTGTTATTGTTGTGAACTTTGATTTGAATTTAGGAAATTTTAGGCTAAGAAATTTTCTACCTCCCAGAATCCAGACAATGAACCTGTTTGGAGAAGGTGCCATGAAGATGCCTGCAGAGACCACACACTGCATCAGGAAGATCCAGAATTGAACTTTGGGGTGTGAATTTGAATTTTGGGGGGTTGAAAGCATTTGTTTTGAGTGTATACTTTTATGCCAAAGGGGACCACCCCCAAATTGGTCTTTTGTTAATGTAGCAATCATTGATTTTTTTCCTCTCATCCACAAATTATTTATTTTTAATCCCTTAACATCTGTGTATTGGATCCTAGGTGGAAGAGTGGTAAGGTTGGGCAATGGGGGTCAAGTGACTTGCCCCGGGTCACCCAGCTGGGAAGTATCTCAGGCTGGATTTGAACCCAGGACCTCCTGTCTCTAGGCCTGACTCTTAATCCACTGAGCTATCCAGCTGCCTCTTATCCACAAATTATTACAATTTATATGTTGATTTTATTTTTATGATCCATTGGGGAGACTGGTCTCCCAAAGGATCACAGGGGGTATGAATAAATGGAGATTTTGAACTTTGGATTTCATCCTCCATGAGTCCCTTAGTTTTCGCAAAATTCCCTTTAATCACTCCTGCACCTCCATATTTGCATGGTCACATTATTCTTTTAGGTGGCTGTAACTCCTCCCTCTTCCTCTTTGGTTCCTGGGAGCAAGCTGGTTAGTAGCTCTTAGTCTTTTGTTATTTTATTATTAATAAAATATTCATAAACATAATATTTAATATGTTGAATATTAAATTCAATCTCCACACCCTAGACAAATCACTTAAACTCAGTCAGGTCTAGCTTATGTTACTCTCGACGAGTCACTTAACCTCAGTCATGTCTAGCTTTTGTGATTCTAAAAAAGTCACTTAACCTCAGTCACTTCCTACCTGTATAATCCCTAGGCAAGTCACTTAACCTCAGTTGTTTCCTCGCTGTGGGATCCTCAATAAGTCACTTAAACTCAGTCATTTACTACCTGTGGAACTATTGACAAATCACCTAACTTAAGTTATTTTTTAGCCGTGTGACCCTGGACAAGTCACTTAACATCAGTCACCTTTCCAGCTAAGTAATCCTGGAGAAGTCACTTACCCTCAATTGTTTCACAGCTGTGTGACCCTGGACAAGTAACTTAACTTCAGTCACTTCCTTGATGTCCAGATGACTCTGGACAAGTCACTGAACCTCAGTCACTTCCTAGCTGTGTGACCCTGGACAAGTCACTTAACCTCTGTCACTTTCCACTTATGTAATGCTGGGAAGTCACTTCACCTCAATTGTTTCCCACCTGTGTGACCCTGGTCAAGTCACATAACCTTAGTCTCTTCCTAGATGTGTGACCCTGGACAACTCACTAAACATCAGGCAATTCCTAGATGTGTGACCCTGACGAGTCACTTAACGTCAATCACTTCTTAGCTCTGTAATCCTGGGGAAGTCACTTAACCTCAATTGTTTCCCAGCTCTGTCACTCTGGACAAGTAACATAACCTCAGTCACTTCCAAAATGTGTGACCCTGGAAAAGTCACTTAACCTCAATTGTTTCCCAGCTGGTTGAGCCTAGACAAGTAACTGAACCTCAGTCATTTCCTAGATGTGTGACCCTGGACAAGTCACTTAACCACAGTCACTTCCTTGATGTGTGGCTCTAGAGAAGTCCCTTATCCTCAGTACTTTCGTAGCTGTGTGACCCTGAACAAGTCACTTAACCTCAGTCACTTTCCATCTAGGTGACCCTGGATAACTCATTTAATGTCAGTCACTTCCTAATTGTGTGACTCTAGACAAGTCACTTGACCTCAATAGTTTCCTAGCTGTGTGAACCTGAACCAGTCACTGAACCTCAATCATTTCCAAGATATGGAAATCTGGACAAGTCACTTAACCTTCTTCACTTTCCAGTTATATAATCCTGTTATATCACTTAATCTCAGTTACTTCCTAGATGTATGACCCTGGACAAGTCACAACCTCGGTCACTTTCCAGCTATGTAATCATTTAAAGTCATTTAACATCAATTGTTTCCCAGCTGTGTGATCTTGGACGAGTAATTTAACCTCAGTTACTTCCAAGATGTGTGACCCTGGACAAATCACTTAACCTCAGTCAATTCCTAGTTATGTCATCCTGGGGAAGTCACTTAACCTCAATATTTTCCAAGCTGTGTGACCCTGGACGAGTCACTTAACTTCAGTCACTTCTTTGATGTGTGTCCCTGGACAAGGCACTTAACTTCAGTCACTTCCCAGCTGTGTGACCCTGGAGAAGTCACTTAAACTCAGCCAATTTCCAACTATGTAATTCTGGGGAAGTCACTTAACCTCAATAATTTCCCAGCTGTGTGACCCTGGACGAATAACTTAACCTCAGTCACTTCCTAGGTGTATGACCCTGGGAAAGTCATTTAACCTCAGTCACTTTTCAGCTATGTGACCCTGGAAAAGTCACTTAACCTCAGTCACTTCCTAGATGTGTGAACCTGGAGAAGTCACTTAACCTCAGTCACTTCCTAGATATATGAACCTGGGCAAGTCATTTAACCTCAGTCACGTTCCAACTATGTGACCCTGGAGAAGTCACTTAATATCAGTCACTTTCTAGTTGTGTGACTCTAGACAAGTCACTTAACCTCTGTCACTTCCTAGTTATGTCATCCTCTGCAAGTCACTTAACCTCAATAGTTTCCCAGCTATGTGACCTTAATGTCAGTCACTTCCTAGTTGTGTGACTCTAGACAAGTCACAACTTCAATTGTTTCCCAGCTGTGTGACCCTGAACAAGTCACTTAACATCAGTCACTTCCTAGCTATGTCATCCTCTGCAATTCACTTAACCTCAATAATTTCCTAGCTGTGTGACCCTGAATGAGTCACTGAACCTCATTCACTTCCTAGCTATGTAATCCTGTGGAAGTCACTTAACATCAATATTTTTTCAGCTGTTTCATCCTGGACAAGTCACTTAACTTCTGACACTTCCTAGTTGTGTGACCCTGGATAAATCACTTAACCTCAGTCACTTCCTAGATATATGACCTTGGACAAGTCACTTAACTTCAGTCATGTCCTATATGTGTGACCCTGGACTAGTCACTTAACTTCAGTCACTTCCAAGATGTGTGACCCTGTACAAGTCACTTAACCGCAGCAACTTCCTAGCTATGTCATCCTCTGAAAGTCAGTTAATATCAATATTTTTCCTGTTGTTTGACCCTGGACAAGTCCCTTAACCTCAGTTACTTCCTTGATGTATGACCCTGGACAAGTCACTTAACATCAGTCACTTCCTACCTATGTCATCATCTGCAAGTCACATACCTCAATAATTTCCTAGCTGTGTGACCCTGAATGAGTCACTGAACTTCATTCACTTCCTAGCTATGTAATCCTGTGGAAGTCACTTAACATCAATATTTTTCCAGATGTTTCATCCTGGACGAGTCACTTAACTTCTGACACTTCCTTGTTGTGTGACCCTGGACAAGTCATTTAACCTCAGTCACTTCTTAGAGGTATGACCCTGGGTAAGTCATTTAACCTTAGTCACTTTCCAGCTATGTGACATAAGACAAGTCACTTAACCTCAGTCACTTCCTAGTTATGTCATCCTGTGGAAGTCAGTTAACCTCAATAGTTTCCCTGGTGTGTGACCCTGGACGAGTAACTTGATCTCATTCGCTTCCTAGATGTATGACCCTGGACAATTCACTTATCCTCGGACACTTCCTAAATATATGACCCTAATCAAGTCATTTAACCTTAGTCACTTTCCAGCTCTGTTACTCTGGACAAGTCACTTAACTTCAGTCACTTCCTAGCTGTGTGACCCTGGACAAGTCACTTAACCTCAGTCACTTCCTAGCTCTGTCATCCTCCACAACGCACTTAACCTCAACAGTTTCCTAGCTGTGTGACCCTGAATGAGTCACTGAACCTCAATCACTTCCTAGATGTGTGACCCTGGGCAAGTCACTTAACCTTCTTCACTGTCCAGTTATGTAATCCTGTTATGTCACTTAATGTCAATTGTTATGCAGCTATCTGACCCTCGACAAATCAGTTAAGGTCAGTCACTTTTCAGCTATGTAATCCTGTAAAGTCACTTAACATCAATTGTTTCCCAGCTGTATGACTTTGGACCAGTATTTTAACCTCAGTTAGTTCCAAAATGTGTGACCCTGGAGAAATCACTTAACTTTACTCACTTCCTTGATATATGACCCAGACAAGGCACTTAACCTCAGTCACTTCCTAGATGTATGACCCTGGGCAAGTCATTTAACCTCAATCACTTTCCAGCTATGTGATCCTGGACAAGTCACTTAATATCGGTCACTTCCTAGTTGTGTGACTCTAGACAAATCCCTTGACTTTAATAGTTTACGAGCTGTGTGGGCCTGGACGAATAACTTAAACTCAGTTACTTCCTCGATGTGTGACACTGGACAAGTCACTTAACCTCCATCACTTTCTAGTTGTGTGACTCAAGACAAGTCACTTAACCTCATTTGCTTCCCAGATGTATGACCTTGGGCAAGTCACTTAACCTCAGTCACTTCCAAGATATGTGACCCTGGACAAGTCACTCAACATCAGTCACTTCTTAACAATGTCATCCTGTGTAAGTCACTTAACCTCAGTAGTTTCCTAGCTGTGTGATCCTGGACGAGTCACTTAACCTCAGTCACTTCCTAGCTATGTCATCCTGTGGATGTCACTTAACCTCAATAGTTTCCCAGCTGTGTGATCCTGGAAAAGTCACTTAACCTCAGTTGCTTCCTAAATGTATGACCCTGGTCAAGTCATTTAACCTTAGTCACTTTCCAGCTATGTGACCCTGGACAAGTCACATAATATCAGTCACTTTAGAGTTGTGTGACTCTAGACAAGTCACTTGACCTCAGTCACTTCCAAGATGTGTGACCCTGGACAACTCACTTAACCTCATTCACTTCCTAGATGTATGATCCTGGAAAAGTCACTTATTGCCAGTTACTTCCTAGTTGTGTGACTCTAGACAAGTCGCTTAACCTCAGTCACTTCCAAGATGTGTGACCCTGGACAACTCACTTAACCTCAGTCACTTCCTAGCTATGTGATCCTCTCAAAGTCACTTAACCTCAATAATTTGCTAGCTGTGTGTCCCTGAACCAGTCACTGAACCTAAATCACTTCCTAGATGCGTGACCCTGGGCAATTCATTTAACCTTGCTCACTTTTCAGCTATGTAATCCTCTTATGTCACTTAACCTCAATTGTTTCCCAGCTGTGTGACCCTGGACAAGTCACTTAACCTCATTCACTTTCCAGCTATGTAATCATGTGAAAGTCACTTAACATCAATATTTTCCCAGCTCCTGGAGGAGTCACAAAACTTCAGTCACTTCCTTGTTGTGTGACCCTGGATAAGTCACTTAACCTTAGGAAATTCCCAGCTGTGTGACCCTGGACCAGTCACTTAACCTCAGTCACTTCCTGGATGTATGACCCTGGGGAAGTCATTTAACCTTAATCACTTCCCAGGTATGTGACACTGGACAAATCACTTAATATCAGTCACTTCCGTGTAGTGTGACCCTGAACCAGTCACTGAACCTCAATCATTTTCTAGATGTGTGACCCTGGACAAGTCACTTAACTTTCACCACTATCCAGTTATGTTATCCTGTAAAGTCACTTAACATCAATTGTTTTCCAGCTGTGTGACCTTGGACAAATAACTTAACCTCAGTCACTTCCTAGATGTATGACCCTGGGCAAGTCACTTAACCGTAGTAACTTCCAGCTGTGTGACCCTGGATAAGTCACCTAACCTCAGTCACTTCCAAGATGTGTGACCCAGGACAAGTCATTTAACTTTAGTCACTTTCCAGCTATGTGACCCTGGACAAGTCACATAATATCAGTCACTTTATAGTTGTGTGACTCTAGACAAGTCACTTGACCTCAGTCACTTCCAAGATGTGTGACCCTGGACAACTCACTTAACCTCATTCACTTCCTAGATATATGATCCTGGAAAAGTCACTTATTGCCAGTTACTTCCTAGTTGTGTGACTCTAGACAAGTCACTTAACCTCAGTGATTTCCTAGCTCTGTCACCCTGGGTAAGTCACTTAAGCTCAGTCACTTTCCAGCTCTTTGATGCTGGACAAGTCACTTTACCTCATTCACTTCCTAGATGTGTGACTCTGGACAAGCCACTTAACCTCAGTTACTTCCTAGCTATGACATCCTGTGGAAGTCACTTAGCAACAATATTTTCCCAGCTCTTTGACACTGGACAAGTCATTTATCCTCAGTCACTTCCTAGATGTATGGCCATGGACAAGTCATACATCTAGGAAGTAACTGAGGTTAAGTTACTCATTCAGGGTCACACAGCTGAGAACCTATTGAGGTCAAGTGACTTGTCTAGAGTCACAAAACTAGGAAGTGACTGACATTAAGTGACTTGTCCAGGGTCATCTAGCTGGAAAGTGACTGAGGTTAAATGACTTTTCTAGGATCATACATCTAAGTAGCAACTGAGGATAAGTTACTTGTCTGGGTCACATAGCTGGAAAAGATTGAGATTACGTGACTTGTCTAGTGTCACACAACTAGGAAGTGACTGAAATTAAGTGATTTGTCCAGGGTCACACAGCAGGGAAACAATTGAGGTTAAGTGACATAACAGCATTACATATCTGGAAAGTGACAAAGGTTAAGTGACTTTACCAGAGTCACACTTCTAGGAAGTGATTGAGGTTAAGTGACTCGTCCAGGATCACACAGCTAGGAAACTACTGAGGTTAAGTGACTTACACAGGATGACATTGTTAAGAAGTGACTGATGTTGAGTGACTTGTCCAGGGTCACATATCTTGGAAGTGACTGAGGTTAAGTGACTTGCCCAAGGTCATACATCTGGGAAGCAAATGAGGTTAAGTGACTTGTCCAGGGTCACACAGCTGGGAAACAATTGAGGTTAAGTGACTTCCACAAGATGGTCACTTTTTGCCAATCACTTTCTAGATATGTGACCCTGGACAAGTCACTTAACCTCAATCACCTTCCACCTGTGTAATCCTGGGGAAGTCACTTAATCGCAATTGTTTCCAGCTATGTGACCCTGGACAAGTAACTTAACCTCAGTCACTTCCTAGATGAATGCCCCTGGGCAAGTCATTTAACCTCAGTCACTTTCCATCTAGGTGACTCTGGATAAGTCACTTAATGTCAGTCACTTCCTAGTTGTGTGACTCTAGACAAATCACTTGACCTCAATTTTTTCCCAGATGTGTGACCCTGGATGAGTAACATAACCTCAGTAGTTTCCTAGCTGTGTAAGACTGGACAAGTAACTTAACCTCAATCGTTTCCTAGCTGTGTGACCCTGGACAAGTCACTTAGCCTCAGTAACTTCCCAGTTATATCATCCTGGGGAAGTCACTTAATCTCAATTGTTTCCAGCTGTGTCACCCGGACAAGTAACTTAACCTCAGTTGCTACCTAGATGTATGACCCTGGGCAAGTCATTTATTACCAGTTACTTCCTACTATTGTGACTCTAGACAAGTCACTCAACCTCAGTGGTTTCCTAGTTTTTTGACCCTGGGCAAGTCATTTAACCTCAGTCACTTTCCAGCTATGTGACCGTGGGCAAGTCACTTTACCTCAGTCAATTCCTAGATGTGTCACCCTGGACATGTCACTTAACCTCAGTCACTTCCTAGCTCTGTAATCCTGTGGAAGTCACTTAACCTCAATAGTTTCCCACCTATGTGACCCTGGACCAGTCATTTATCCTCAGTCATTTCCTAGATGTGTGAACCTGGACAAGTCACTTAACCTCAGTCACTTCTTAACTATGTCATCCTGTGGAAGTCACTTAACATCAATATTTTCCTAGCTGTTTGACCCTGGATGAGTCACTTAACTTCAGCCACTTCCTTTATGTGTGATCCTGTACAAGTCACTTAATATCAGTCATTTCGTAGCTGTGTGAGTCTAGGTAAGTCACTTGATCTCAGTCACTTCCAAGATTTGTGACCCTGGACAAGTCACTTAACCTCAGTCACTTCCCAGGTATGTCATTCTCTGCAAGTCACTTAAACTCAATAGTTTCCTAGGTGTGTGTTCCTGAAACGAGTCATTGAACTTCAGTCGCTTCCTAGATGCATAACCCTGGGCAAGTCTTTTGACCAGAGTCACTTTCCAGCTATGTGATACTGGACAAGTCACTTTACCTCGGTCACTTCCTAGATGTGTCACCCTGGACAAGTAACTAAACCTCAGTCACTTCCTATTTATATCATCCTGGGGAAGTCACTTAACCTCAATATTTTCCCCACTGTGTGACCCTGAACCAGTCACTGAACCTCAATCACTTCCTGGATGTGAGACCCTGGACAAGTCACTTAACTTTCATCACTTTCTAGTTATGTAATCCAGTTATGTCACTTAACATCAATAGTTTCTCGGCTGTGTGACCGTGAACCAGTCACTTAACCTCAGTCACTTCCTTGATGTGTGACCGTGGACAAGTCATTTAACTTTAGTCACTTTCCAGCTATGTGACCCTGGAGAAGTCAAATAATATCAGTCACTTTATAATTATGTTACTCTAGACAAGTCACTTAACCTTAGTAACTTCAATTCTATGTCATCCTATGCAAGTCATTTCACATCAATAATTTCCTAGCTGTGTGACCCTGAAACAGTTACTGAAAGTCAGTCACTTCCTAGCTATGTCATCCTGTGAAAGTCACTTAACCTCAATAGTTTCCCAGCTATTTGTGCCTAGACAAGTCACTTAATATCAGTCACTTCCTAGTTGTGTGACTCTAGACAAATCACTTAACCTCAATTGTTTCCCAGCTGTGTGATCCTGAAGAAGTCATTTAACCTCAATCACTGTCCAGCTATGTGACCCTGGACAAGTTACTTAACATCAGTCACTTCCTAGATGTGTGACCCTAAACAAGTCACTATACCTCTATCATTTTCCAGCTATGTGACCCTGGACTAGTTAAATTCAGTCACTTTCTTAATGTGTGGCCCTGGACAAGTCACTTAACCTCAATCATGTTCTAGACGTATGCCCCTGGGCAAGTCACTTAACCTTACGCACTTTGCAGTTATGTGACCTGGACAAGTCACTTCACTTCAGTCACTTCCTTGATTTGTGGCTCTAGAGAAGTCCCTTATTCTCAGTAGTTTCGTAGCTGTGTGACCCTGAACAAGTCACTTAACCTCAGTCACTTTCCAGGTATGTAATCATTCTGAAGTCACTTAATCTCAATTGTTTCCAGCTATGTGACCTTGAACAAGGAACTTAACCTCAGTCACTTCTTGGATTTATGACCCTGGGCAAATCATTTAACCTTGGTTACTTTCTATCTAGGAGACCCTGGATAAGTCATTTAATGTCAGTCACTTCCTAGTTGTGTGACTCTGGACAAGTCACTTGACTTCAATAGTTTCCCAGCTGTGTGACCCCAGACAAATAACAACCTCAGTCACGTCCTAGATGTATGACCCTAGACAAGTCATTTAACCTCAGTCACTTTCCATCTAGGTGACCCTGGATAAGTCATTTAATGTCAGTTACTCCCTAGTTGTGTGACTGTAGACAAGTCACTGGACCTCAATAGTTTCCCAGCTGTGTGACCCTAGACAAGTCAGTTAACATCAGTCACTTCCTTGATTTGTGGCTGTAGAGAAGTCCCTTATCCTCAGTAGTTTCGTAGCTGTGTGACCATGAACGAGTCACTTAACTTCAGTCACTTTCCATCTAGGTGACCCTGGATAAGATATTTAATGTCAGTCACTTCCTAGTTTTGTGACTCTAGACAAGTCACTTAACCTCAATCACTTCCTAGATGTATGCCCCTGGGCAAGTCATTTAACTTTACTCACTTTTCAGCTATGTGACCCTGAACAAGTCACTTAACATCAGTCATTTCCTAGATGTTTGGCCCTAGACAAGTCACTTAACCTCTGTCACTTTCTGGCTTTGTAATCATTCTGAAGTCACTTAATCTCAATTGTTTCCAGCTTTGTGACCCTGGACAAGGAACTTAACCTCAGTCACTTCCTGGATGTATGACCCTGGGCAAGACATTTAACCTTGGTCACTTTCTATCTAGGAGACCCTGGATAAGTCATTTAATGTCAATCACTTTCTAGTTGTGTGACTCTAGACAAGTCACTGGACCTCAATAGTTTCCCAGCTGAGTGACCCTGGACAAGTCATTTAACCTCAATCACTTTCCAGCTATGTGACCCTGGACAAGTTACTTAACATAAGTCACTTCCTTGATGTGTGACCCTAAACAAGTCACTATACCTCTATCATTTTCCAGTTATGTGACCCTGGACAAGTCACTTAACTTCAGTCACTTCCTTGATGTGTGGCTCTAGAGAAGTCCCTTATCCTCAGTAGTTTTGTAGCTGTGTGACCCTAAACAAGTCACTTTAACCTCAATCACTCATAGATGTTTGACCCTAGACAAGTCACTTAAACTCTGTCCCTTTCCAGCTATGTAATCGTTCCGAAGTCATTTAACCTTAGTTACTTCCTAGTTATGTCATTTTGTAGAAATCACATTACATCAATAGTTTCCCTGCTGTGTGACCCTGGACAAGTCACTTAAGCTCAGTCACTTTCCATCTAAGTGATCCTGGATAAGTCATTTAATGTCAGTCACTTCCTAATTGTGTGACTCTAGACAAGTCACTTGACCTCAATAGTTTCCCAGCTGTGTGACCCTGGACAAGTAACTTAACCTCATTTGCTTCCTAGATGTATGACCCTGGACAAGTCATTTAACCTCTGTCACTTTCCATCGAGGAGACCCTGAATGAATCATTTAATGTCAGTCACTTCCTAGTTGTGTGATTCTAGACAAGTCACTGGAGCTCAATAGTTTCCCAGCTGTGTGACCCTGGACAAGTCATTTAACCTCAATCACTTTCCAGCTATGTGACCGTGGACAAGTCACTTAACTTCAGTCACTTCCTAGATGTGTGACCCTAAACAAGTCACTATACCTCTATCATGTTCCAGCTATGTGACCCTGGACAAGTCACTTAACATCAGTCACTTTCTTGATGTGTGACTCTGGACAAGTCACTTAACTTCAATCACTTCCTAGATGTATGCCCCTGGGCAAGTCATTTAACTTTACTCACTTTTCAGCTATGTGACCCTGAACAAGTGACTTACCATCAGTCACTTCCTAGATGTTTGACCCTAGACAAGTCACTTAACCTCTGTCACTTTCCAGCTATGTAATCATTCTGAAGTCACTTAATCTCTATTGTGTCCAGCTATGTGACCCTGGACAAGGAACTTAACCTCAGTCACTTCCTGGATGTATGACCCTGGGCAAGTCATTTAACCTCAGTCACTTTCTATCTAGGAGACCCTGGATAAGTCATTTAATGTCAGTCACTTCCTAATTGTGTGACTCTAGACAAGTCACTGGACCTCAATAGTTTCCCAGCTGTGTGACCCTGGACAAGTCATTTAATGTCAGTCACTTTCCAGCTATGTGACCCTGGTCAAGTCACTTAACTTCGGTCACTTCCTTGATTTGTGGCTCTAGAGAAGTCCCTTATCCTCAGTAGTTTTGTAGCTGTGTGACCCTGAATAAGTCACTTAACCTCTGTCACTTTCAAGTTTTATGACTCTAAGTAGTCACTTAACCTCCTCAATTGTTTCCCAGCTATGTGACCCTGGACAAGTAACTTAACCTCAGTTGCTTCGTAGATGTATAACCCTGGTCAAGTTATTTAACCTCAGTCACTTTCCAGCCATGTGACACTGGGGTAGTCACTAAATCTCAATCACTTTCCATCTGTGTGACCCTGGACAAGTCACTTAAGGTAAGTCACTCCCTAGTTGTGTGACTCTAGACAAGTCACTGGACCTCAATAGTTTTCCAGCTATGTGACCCTGGACAAGTTACTTAACTTCAGCCACTTTCTTGTTGTGTAGCCCTGGACAAGTCATTTAACCTCAATCATGTCCTAGAGTATGCCCCTGGGCAAGTCATTTAACCTTACTCACTTTCCAGCTATATGACCCTGGACAAGTCACTTAACTTCAGTCACTTCCTTGATGTGTGGCTCTAGAGAAGTCCCTTATCCTCAGTAGTTTCGTAGCTGTGTGACCCTGAACAAGTCACTTAACCTCAGTCACTTCCTAGATGTTTGACCCTTGACAAGTCACTTAACCTCTGTCACTTTCCAGCTATGTAATCATTCTGAAGTCACTTAACCTCAATTGTTTCTGGCTCTGTGACCCTGGACAAGGAACTTAACCTCAGTAACTTCCTCGATGTATGACCCTGGGCAAGTCATTTAACCTTGGTCACTGTCTATCTAGGAGACCCTGGATAAGTCATTTAATGTCAGTCACTCCCTAGTTGTGTGACTGTAGACAAGTCACTGGACCTCAATAGTTTCCCAGCTGTGTGATCCTGGACAAGTCATTTAACCTCAATCACTTTCCAGCTATGTGACCCTGAACAAGTTACTTAACGTCAGTCACTTCCTAGATGTGTGACCCTACACAAGTCACTATACTTCTGTCATTTTCCAGCTATGTGACCCTGGATGATTTACTTAACTTCAGTCACTTTCTTGATGTGTGGCCCTGGACAAGTCACTTAACCTCAATCATGTCCTAGAAGTATGCTCCTGGGCAAGTCATTTATCCTTAATCACTTTCCAGCTATGTGACCCTGGACAAGTCACTTAACCTCAGTTACTTCCTTGATGTGTGGCTCTAGAGAAGTCCCTTATCCTCAGTAGTTTCGTAGCTGTCTGACCCTGAACAAGTCACTTAACCTCTGTCACTTTCCAGCTATGTAATTGTTCTGAAGTCTTTTAAACTCAGTTACTTCCTAGTTATGTCATTTTGTAGAAATCACTTTACATCAATAGTTTCCCTGCTGTGTGACCCTGGACAAGTCACTGAAGCTCAGTCACTTTCCATCTAGGTGATCGTGGATATGTCATTTAATGTCAGTCACTTCCTAATTGTGTGACTCTAGACAAGTCACTTGACCTCAATAGTTTCCCAGCTGTGTGACACCTGGACAAGTCATTTAACCTCAGTCATGTCCTGGTTGTATGACCCTGGGCACATCATTTAACCTCGGTCACGTCCTAGATGTATGACCCTGGGCAAGTCATTTAACGTCCGTCACGTCCTAGATGTATGACCCTGGGCAAGTCATTTAACCTTGGTCACTTTCCATCGAGGATACCCTGGATAAGTCACTTAATGTCAGTCACTTCCTAGTTGAGTGACTCTAGACAGGTCACGGGACCTCAATAGTTTCCCAGCTATGTGACCCTGGACAAGTAACTTAACCTCAGTTGCTTCCTAGATGCATGACCCTGGACAAGTCATTTAACCTCTGTCACTTTCCATCTAGGTGACCTTGGATGAGTCATTTAATGTCAGTCACTTCCTAGTTGTGTGACTGTAGACAAGTCACTGGACCTCAATAGTTTCCCACCTGTGTGACCCTGGCCAAGTCATTTAACCTCAATCACTTTCCAGCTTTGTGAGCCTGGACAAGTTACTTAACGTCAGTCACTTCCTAGATGTGTGACCCTACACAAGTCACTGTACCTCTATTATTTCCAGCTATGTGACCCTGGACGAGTCACTTAACTTCAGTCACTCTCTTGATGTGTGACTCTGGACAAGTCATTTAACCTCAATCACTTCCTAGACGTATGCCCCTGGGCAAGTCATTTAACTTTACTCACTTTTCAGCTATGTGACCCTGAACAAGTGACTTACCATCAGTCACTTCCTAGATGTTTGACCCTAGACAAGTCACTTAACCTCTGTCACTTTCCAGCTATGTAATCATTCTGAAGTCACTTAATCTCTATTGTTTCCAGCTCTGTGACCCTGGACAAGGAACTTAACCTCAGTCACTTCCTGGATGTATGACCCTGGGCAAGTCATTTAACCTCAGTCACTTTCTATCTAGGAGACCCTGGATAAGTCATTTAATGTCAGTCACTTTCTAGTTGTGTGACTCTAGACAAGTCACTGGACCTCAATAGTTTCCCAGCTATGTGACACTGGACAAGTCATTTAACCTCAATCACTTTCCAGCTATGTGACCGTGGACAAGTCACTTAACTTCAGTCACTTCCTTGATGTGTGGCTCTAGAGAAGTCCCTTATCCTCAGTAGTTTCGTATCTGTGTGACCCTGAACAAGTCACTTAACCTCAGTCTCTTTCCGTCTAGGTGACCCTGGATAAGTCATTTAATGTCAGTCATTTTCTAATTGTGTGACTCTAGACAAGTCACTTGACCTCAATAGTTTCCCTGCTGTGTGATCCTGGACAAGTCATTTAACCTCAGTCACTTCCTAGATGTATGATCCTGGACAAGTCACTTATTGCCAGTCACTTCCTAGATATGTTACCCTGGACAAATCACTTAAGCTCAGTCAGTTTCCAGCTATGTAATCCTGGGGAAGTCACTTAATCTCAATTGTTTCCACCTATGTGACCCTGGACAAGTAACTTAACCTCAGTCACTTCCTAGATGTATGAACCTGGGCAAGTCATTTAACCTTGGTCACTTTCCATCTAGGTGACCCTGGATAAGTCATTTAATGTCAGTCACTTCCTAATTGTCTGACTCTAGAGAAGTCACTTGACCTCAATAGTTTCCCTGCTGTGTGACCCTGGACAAGTCATTTAATGTCAGTCACTTTCCAACTATGTGACCGTGGACAAGTCACTTAACTTCAGTCACTTCCTTGATGTGTGGTTCTAGAAAAGTCCCATAATCTCAGTAGTTTCGTAGCTGTGTGACCTTGAACAAGTCACTTAACCTCTGTCACTTTCAAGTTTTGTGACTCTAGAGAAGTCACTTAACTTCCTCAATTGTTTCCCAGCGATGTGACCCTGGACGAGTAACTTAACCTCAGTTGCTTCCTAGATGTATGCTCCTGGGCAAGTCATTTAACCTCAGTCACTTTCCAGCCATGTGACCCTGGGGAAGTCACTTAAGGTAAGTCATTCCCTAGTTGTTTGACTCTAGACAAGTCCTGGACCTCAATAGTTTCCCAGCTGAGTGACCCTGGACAAGTCATTTAACCTCAATCACTTTCCAGCTATGTGACCCTGGGCAAGTTACTTAACATAAGTCACTTCCTAGATGTGTGACCCTAAACAAGTCACTATACCTCTATCATTTTCCCGCTATGTGACCCTGGACAAGTCACTTAACTTCAGTCACTTCCTTGATGTGTGGCTCTAGAGAAGTCCCTTATCCTTAGTAGTTTCGTAGCTGTGTGACCCTGAACGAGTCACTTAACCTCAGTCACTTCATAGATGTTTGACCCTAGACAAGTCACTTAAACTCTGTCACTTTCCAGCTATGTAATCGTTCCGAAGTCATTTAACCTCAGTTACTTCCTAGTTATGTCATTTTGTAGAAATCACTTTACATCAAATGTTTCCTTGCTGTGTGACCCTGGACAAGTCACTTAAGCTCAGTCACTTTCCATCTAAGTGATCCTGGATAAGTCATTTAATGTCAGTTACTTCCTAATTGTGTGACTCTAGACAAGTCACTTGACCTCAATAGTTTCCCAGCTGTGTGACCCTGGACAAGTCATTTAACCTCAGTTACGTCCTAGATGTATGACCCTGGGCAAGTCATTTAACCTCGGTCACTTTCCATCGAGGATACCCTGGATAAGTCACTTAATGTCAGTCACTTCCTAGTTGTGTGACTCTAGACAAGTCACTTGACCTCAATAATTTACGAGCTGTGTGACCCTGGACAAGTAACTTAACCTCAGTTGCTTCCTAGATGTATGACCCTGGACAAGTCATTTAACCTCTGTCACTTTCCATCAAGGAGACCCTGGATGAGTCATTTAATGTCAGTCACTTCCTAGTTGTGTGATTCTAGACAAGTCACTGGACCTCAATAGTTTCCCAGCTGTGTGACCCTGGACAAGTCATTTAACCTCAATCACTTTCCAGCTATGTGACCCTGGACATGTCACTTAACGTCAGTCACTTCCTAGATGTATGACCCTAAACAAGTCACTATACTTCTATCATTTTTCCGCTATGGGACCCTGGACAAGTCACTTAACTTCAGTCACTTCCTTGATGTGTGGCTCTAGAGAAGTCCCTTATCCTCAGTAGCTTCATAGCTGTGTGACCCTGAACAATCACTTAACCTCAGTCACTTCCTAGATGTTTGACCCTAGACAAGTCACTTAACCTCTGTCACTTTTCAGCTATGTAATCATTCTGAAGTCACTTAATCTCAATTGTTTCCAGCTCTGTGACCCTGGACAAGTAACTTAACCTCAGTCACTTCCTGGATGTATGACCCTGGGCAAGACATTTAACCTCGGTCACTTTCTATCTAGGAGACCCTGGATAAGTCATTTAATGTCAGTCACTTTCTAGTTGTGTGACTCTAGACAAGTCACTGGACCTCAATAGTTTCCCAGCTGTGTGACACTGGACAAGTCATTTAACCTCAATCACTTTCCAGCTATGTGACCCTGGACAAGTTACTTAACGTCAGTCACTTCCTAGATGTGTGACCCTATACAAGTCACTATACTTCTGTCATTTTCCAATTATGTGACCCTGGACTAGTTACTTATCTTCAGCCACTTTCTTGATGTGTGGCCCTGGACAAGTCACTTAACCTCAATCACGTCCTAGACGTATGCCCCTGGGCAAGTCATTTATCCTTACTCACTTTCCAGCTATGTGACCCTGGACAAGTCACTTAACTTCAGTCACTTCCTTGATGTGTGGCTCTAGAGAAGTCCCTTATCCTCAGTAGTTTTGTAGCTGTGTGACCCTGAACAAGTCACTTAACCTCAGTCACTTTCCGTCTAGGTGACCCCGGATAAGTCATTTAATGTCAGTCATTTCCTAATTGTGTGACTCTAGAGAAGTCACTTGACCTCAATAGTTTCCCTGCTGTGTGACCCTGGACAAGTCATTTAACCTCAATCACTTTCCAGCTATGTGACCCTGGACAAGTCACTTAACCTCAGTCACTTCCTAGACATATGCCCCTGGGCAAATCATTTAACCTTACTTACTTTCCAGCTATGTGACCCTGGACAAATCACTTAACTTCAGTCACTTCCTTGATGTGTGGCTCTAGAAAAGTCCCTTAACCTCAATATTTTCCCAGCTGTGTGACCCTGAACAGGTCACTTAACCTCAGTCACTTCCTAGATGTGTGACCCTAGACAAGTCACTTAACCTCTGTCACTTTCCACCTATGTAATCATTCTGAAGTCACTTAACATCAGTTACTTCCTTGTTATGTCATTTTGTAGAAGTCACTTTACATCAATAGTTTCTCTGCTCTGTGACCCTGGACAAGTCACTTAATCTCAGTCACTTCCTAGATGTATGATCCTGGACAAGTCACTTATTGCCAGTCACTTCCTAGATATGTGACCCTAGACAAGTCACTAAACCTCTATAATTTTCCAGCTATGTGACCCTGGACGAGTTACGTAACTTCAGCCACTTTCTTGATGTGTGGCCCTGGGCAAGTCACTTAACATCAGTCACTTTCCAGTTATGTGACCCTTATCAAGTCACTTAACCCCTTCACTTATAGATGTGTGACCCTGAACAATTCATTTTACCTCAGTCACTTCCTAGATGTGTGACCCTGAACAAGTCATTTAACGTCAGTCACTTCCAAGTTGTATGATCTTGGACAAGTGACTTAACCTCAGTCACTTCCTGTCTATATCGTCCTGTGGAAGTCATTTAACCTCAATAGTTTCTCAGCTGTGTGACTCTGGGTGAGTCACCTAACCTCAATCACTTGCTAGATGTGTGACCCTAGACAAGTCACTTAACCTCAGTCTCTTCCCAGCTGTGTGACTCTGACAAGTTACTTTACTTCAGTCACTTCCTAGATGTATGACCCTGGACAAGTCACTAAGCCTCAGTTGTTTCCTGGCTATGTGGTCCTCAATAAGTCACATAACCTCAGTTATTTACTACCTGTATACAGTGGAGATTAAAATTAATATGCAAAATACTAAATATTATATTCATAAATAGTTTATTTATAATAAACTAACAGAGACCTAACTAAAAGATTACTAACCAGCCCACTCCCAGGAACTAAAGAGGAAGAGGGCAGAGTTACAGCCATATATAAAACAATAACGTGACCACACAAAAGTGGTGGCGCAGGAGTGATTAAAGAGAATTTTGCGAAAACTAAGGGACTCATGGGGGATGAAATCCAAGGTTCAAAAATCTCCATTTACTCATACCCCCCTGTGATCCTTTGGGAGACCAGTCTCCCCAATGGATCATAAAAACATAATCAACATATAAATTGTAATAATTTGTGGATAAGAGGAAAAAAAATCAATGATTGCTACATTAACATAAGGCCAATTTGGGGGTGGTCCCCTTTGGCATAAAAGTATACACTCAAAACAAATGCTTTCAACCCCCCAAAGTTCAATTCTGGATCTTCCTGATGCAGTGTGTGGTCTCTGCAGGCATCTTCATGGCACCTTCTCCAAACAGGTTTGTTGTCTGGATTCTGGGAGGTAGAAAATTTCTTAGCCTAAAATTTCCTAAATTCAAATCAAAGTTCACAACAATAACAAAATCCGCCCTCAGGCAAATAATAACAAACAGGGATCACTCAGGGATACATGACTAAATTATTAGGTATAGGAATCAATTGCAAAAGAGATCAAAAACATCAAAAGTCCACATGAAAGAGAAAAATAACTTGTGGATGAAATAGAAAATATTAAAGTCGTATGTCTAAAAAATCTAAGGAAAGGAAAAATAAAACTATAATAGGTCCTTGAATCAGGGCCCTATTAAAGTGATTTAAGTAATTATGTGCTTACCCAATCAGTAGCCAGGACTACAGAAATTTTGCCACACTTATAAAAGACAGAAAAGGGACTAGATTATAGGAGCCAGAATGGTAGCCAGGATGAGGTGCTTGGATAGAATGTGGTTCAGAGGAAGTCTTGAGTCTTAACATATGTTAAGCTCCACAACCTCAAACCCCAAACAAGTCCTCTTGTCTTGGCTCAAAATTACATCAATCCCACTGGGATCAGTTGGTCTCTTTGACCTTGTGCTTGATTTGCACTATGCAGGTTGGCTTTGTGCTTCTTTAGCACTGTGCAGTGGCTCTTTTTAAATACTCTTCTGGAATGAAACAGAATCATTAAGCAAAGTCCCATAATTATTTAAATGATCAATGGCATTGTTCTATAGTTTAAAGCTTTGGGATATGCATTCATATTAGGAAAAATGTATTTTAAAGTTATATCACTGCAAATTTAAAAAAGATTAATATTGATAATGTGTTCAGGTACAAAAGAGAGAAAAAAGAAACTCAAAACTGTATTGCACATACATGGGGAAAAAATAAAAGAACATTTTAAAAATAAAAAATATATAGCTTAGAATCAGTGAAAGGTTTCACACCCAAAAAATGAGATCCAATTTCCTTTTTAACCTTGGCCATGAACTATTGTGAATGTAAATGATTTGTACAAAATAAGATTTATAAAAACAATAATATAGCAAATAATGTACACTCTAATAAAGTACCAAATTCCCAAAATTCACAATAGCCCAGTTATTGACAATAGCAAACAATCCCATTATTATATAGGATTCACATGAGTTGCTGTGTGATATTTTAAAACACAGACTGTTGGATACTTGTCACAAATTCAACAGATGCAGCAAATTGTTCAACCTTGGCAATTGCTGATGAAAACCTAATTGGGTCTAAAACATCACCAGGAATTTCTAGATCCTTCTGATAGGAAAGCAAATTAAAATAGAGTCAAAATATCAAGCATGCAGGAGCTCTTTTTGACTTTCTGCTTTTATATATAAAGAGTTTGGGTAGGAAACTGCTATTTGTTTTCTCTACCTTTTTAAGACAACATTCTTTATTATATATAAGGGTCACAAAGCTAGGAAGTGACTGAGGTAAAGTGACTTGTCCAGGGTCATACAGTTAGGAAACTACTGAGATTAAGTTACTCATCTGGGGTCACACAGCTAGGATGTGACTGAAGTTAAGTGACTTATCCAGGGTAACACATCTAGGAAGTGACTGAGATTCAGTGACTTGTCCAGGGTCACACATCTAGGAAGTAACTGAGATTAAGTGACTTGCCCAGAGTCACATAGCTGGGAAACAATTGAGGTTAACTGACTTGTCCAGGGTCACACAGCTAGGAAATGACTGAGGTTAAGTGACTTTTTTAGAATCACACAAGCTAGACATGACTGAGGTTAAGTGACTTGTCCAGGGTAACATAAGCTAGATATGACTGAGGTTAAGTGACTTGTCCAGGGACATACAGTTAGGAAACTACTGAGATTAAGTTACTCGTCCAGGGTTACACAATTAGGATGTGACTGAGGTTAAGTGACTTGTCCAGGGTCACACAGCTAGAAAGTGTTTGAGGCCAAATTTCAACTGAGTGCTTCCCATTTCTTGGCCTTGCTCCGTGTCCATTGAGACAGCTAAGCAATAGGGTTCTGATTGGGAGAAGAAGATAATAAAATGCCATTTTAAGAAGGTTCTTTTGGTGCTGGTTCACAGGACTGCCAGCTTTCTTTGCATCTACGGCTTCTGTCCTCTGGGGGTTTCAGCCAGGAAAGCTTAATTAAGCACATGTTGTGTACTCCGCACTGTGCTAAGCACTTGGGGTGGCAATAAAGGCTCTCGAACCTCCCAAATAGAGCTCCTGGCCTATCAAGAGACACCGGTGACTACCTCAGGACATACAATCTATATACAGCATGGATAGAAAGTCATCTCAGGGAAGGAGGTTAGCATCTGGGAGGGCTGGAAGGCTTTCTGTTGGTTCGATTTGAGCCAAGTCTCGAAGGAAGCCAGGGAAGCCAGGAGGCAGAAATGAGAACGAGAGGACTGTGGGCATTGGGACAGACTGTGCAAAGGCCCAGAGGTGGGAGAACAGCAAGTAGGCCAGCTTAGAGCAGTGGTAGAGTGAGTGCATGGAAGGGAGTCCTGCATAAGAAGACCAGGTAGAAAGGGGCCAGGTTGAGACGAATGGACAGAGCAAAATGGCATCCCCAAAGGGTAAAGAGATGGTGCATAGCCGGCACTGGAAGGCCGAAGGTGATGCTATGCCCCAGGCAGGTCACATTTCTGGCTGCCATATTTTCAGGAAGGCCATCGCCAAGCTGATCGATGTTCAGAACTGGTGCCCAGCTTTGGGATGGACCCCGAGGCAGGATGAGGCGAAGGAACTGGGAAGGGTTAGCCTGGATGAGCGAAGAGTCAAGGAGTGCCAAGGGCTGCCATTGGGAAGAAGGCTTTGCCTTGTTCTTCTTGGGCACAGTGGGCAGAAGTAGGGGCACTGGACGGGGTAGGGAAAGGGTTCAAAGTAGGGAAAAACAATGTCCCACTCTGAGAATCCATTGTGGCTCCGAAGGGTCGAGGCCGGAGGCCGGGAGGCCAGTTGGGAGGCTTTCGTGATCATATCGGGCAGTGCTGGGAATCGTCACATGGGCTAGCTATCAGGGTTACATCATGGTACATTAAGTACAATAACTTGCGGGGAGGGGCCGGGGATGGAGGGGGTGCATTTGAGGCCCCCTCCCCAAATAGCGCTGGGCAGCACCGCCTGTGCCTCTCCCCTCAGACCCTCGTGAATTCACGTGAAGGCAGCGGGAGAATGTGAGCAGCAGCTGCCCAGCCGCGATCCCTCCTGGGCTTCCCCTGGTCCCTGGGCTGCGAGCACTTCCCTTTCCCTCCTGGCTCTCTCCCCCCATCCACAGAGCACACTCTGTTCTCAGAGGCGGATGCATGAAATCTGGTTTGAGTGAATCACTGGCCCAGGGCCCCGAGAGCTCAGCGCCGGAGGCAGAGGACAGGCAGTGCCAAAGGCCATTCCAGAGAATTCATGGCACATACCCATGCAGATGTGAACACAGGCAAAAACAACAGGTGGTTTGCAAGAGTCACGGCCCTTCTGGGATGCTCGGCTGTTCCAGGGCGACTCTAGAGGGGGAGAACCGTTCTGAGGGCACGAATGGGGCCGCCACACCAGAGCCTACTGCTGTTTGCCCAGTCTGAGGCCGCGTGCTGATGCCACGGTCATCGCACAAATCTAGGAGGCTGAACCCGGCACCGTCCATCCAAGTGCAACAAGCAGTTAGTACATTTCTGCTGGGCTCAGTAACGGGGCTAGAAATGGGTACGAAAAGGCGGTGGCAGGAAAAGGCCCAATTTCTGCCTTCGAGGTTCTATGGGCTATAGAAAAGGGTAGGGCTGCTGAATGGGACTCGGGAACAAAGAGTGAGAGTGACCAGCTGGGAAGACCTGAGTTTAATCCTACCTAAGGCGACTTCATGGAGAAAGAGCCAGGCCCAGAGATGGAGGGGGAGGGGGTTTCCTGGGTTCAAATCTGACATCAGACCCTTCCTAGCTGGGTGACCCTGGGCAAGTCACTTTACCTGTTGTCCAGCCATTTCTTTCTTTCTCTTTTTTTTAAACCCGCGCCTTCCATCTTGGAGTCAATACTGTGTATTGGCTCCAAGGCAGGAGAGTGGTAAGGGTAGGCAGTGGGGGTCAAGTGACTTGTCCAGGGTCAGCCGGCTGGGAAGTGTCTGAGGCTAGATTGGAACCCAGGACCTCCCGACTCTAGGCCATTGAGCTACCCAGCTGCCCCCACCCCACCAGCCATTTGTGCTCGTCTGCCTTGGAACTGATACTCAGTAGTGATTCTAGGATGGAAGGGAAGGGTTAAAAAAAAAGGCTGTAAAGGAATGATGGAGTCTCATCGAGGAGGGTCTTCGAGTGCCCCAAAGCGGGTTCAGTGCTTAATCCCAGAGACAAAGGGAGCAAGTGAGGATTTTTCAAGCAGAGGAAGGAGATTTGGGGCTCAATTCTTCCTGCTCCAGCCATGAAATGGGTTTCCAATAGGCAATGCATAGATAAGTCATTTCCTTCTCTGCTTTGTGTTCCAGATGAGGAAACTAAGGCCAACAGGGTAAAGCAATTTGCCCCCCGGGGGGGGGGGCGCAGCTTCTCCATCCGCCATGCCATGCCGCCTGGATGCCCCTAGAAGGGCAATCCAAGTCGGGGGGCAGCGGGGTGGCTCCGTGGATGGAGGGCCAGCCCTGGAGATGGGAGGTCCTGGGTTCCAATCTGGCCTCGGGCACGTCCCCGCTGGGTCACCCTGAGCCGGTCACCCCCCGTCCCCCAGGGCCCAGCCATTTCCCCGCTCCTGCCTCGGAGCCAATGCTATGGATTCCAAGGCGGCAGGTACTGGTTTTCAGAAAACAAATGACAAAAAACGGTGGCAGGACTTCTACAGGGCCCGCGGAGGGGGCCACAAAGGCGAAAGAAGCACCACAGCGGAAGGATGTGGCCGGCTAGCCCCGGCCATCGCTTCGGCCCTCCGGGCAGAGGCAAGGCACTATGGGAAAGCCAGCTCGCCCAGCCCAGGGTTTGGCAGAGCTTCCCTTTCCCGGCCCTCTGGGAGGATTTGGGCTTCCCGGGGCGGGGGCCCTCCCGGCCGGAGGCAGAGGCCCCAGCGTTCCCGGGCAGCCCCTCCCCCTCGCGCGCCGCGAAATGGCAGCGAGCCTCCTTTCCGAGGCGGGCTGGCGGGAGCCTCGCCCATTGGTCCCGCCGCTCTGCCTGGCCCCACCCAGCCAGGACAAAATGTTCTTTGTGGTTAGACGCTCTTTCCGGGCGGAGCCTCTGCCCAGGCGTGGCGGCGGCTCACACGAAGGCCGGAGTTCGCCCCGCCCACCTCCGGGGCCCGCACATGGCAGTCCACGCTGCCGCCGGCAGGGCGGAGTCAGCCCGAGCGAGCAGCATGTGGGGCGCCATGCGGAGGAGGGTGGGGCCAGTGTGGACTTCAGCCGAAGTTTGTTCTCGGAGCGGAGGGAGGCGGGAGCGGCTGCTGCCTGCACCTTCAGAGGGGCGGCCGGAGCCTTTGGAAGCCGCGGGAGCCAGGTTCGAGTCTCCTCCCCGGTCTTCCTTTTCTCCTCATCCGAAAAGTAGGCGGCTTGACCCAGAATCAGAGGACCTGGGTTTGAAGCCCAATCTAGCTGTGAGACCTTTGGCCAGTCCCTTCCCCTCCCTGGCCTCAGTTTCCCTCTCTGTAGAACGAGGGGGTTGGACTCCATGGCCTCTGAGGGCCCTGCCTGCCCTAGAGCTAGAAACCTGTATGTTCCTGAGACAAGCCCCTTCCCCTCCCTGGCCTCAGTTTCCTCCTCTGTCAAACAAAGGGCTTCCATCTTGAAGTCAGCTGAGGATTCTGAAGTCATCAAAAGCCCTTAAAACCGATCACCTGGCGGGGGGTGAGTGGGTGGGAGGCAGCTCAGTGGATGGAGAGTCAGGCCCAGAGACGGGAGGTCCTGGGTTCAAATTTGACCTCAGACACTTCCCAGCAGGGTGACCCTGGACAAGTCATTTGACCCTCATGGCCCACCCTGACCACTCTTCCGCCTTGGAGCCAATACACAGTGCTGACTCCAAGATGGAAGGTGAGGGCTAAAAAACAAAACAAAACAAATAAAACCCGAGCACCTGGGGGAACCCTGGCAATGGAAGGGACGTGGAAAGGCTGGGCAAGGCCAGTCCTTGGACACCGTGGCCATTCCCTAGCCCTCTCGCCTTCCCCTCACAGCGACCTTCTGAACAACTAGGGCTGTCTCGGGTTCTCTGTCCTGGCAGACTGTCCCTTCACTCCTTGCAGAAACTTAACTTGGATTTTTCTCCCTCAGCTTCCGGATCTGTAAAATGGGGGCGTGGCGTTCCACCCGCTCTTCTACCCTCCATCTGGGATCCTGATTTCCCCGGCTGGGTGACTGTGGCCGAGTCACTTTACCCTCTAGAAAAAAGAAATGGCTGTGGAATGTGGAGGCAGGAGACTGGCGTTCAAAGGCCGGCGCCACTTTGGGGACTTTGGACAAGTCCCTTCCCCTTCCTGGGCCTCCGTCTCCGGGCTCCTAAGCCCCAAAGAATCAGGTGGCCTCCGTTTCCTCTCTTGTAGAGCAAACAAGATGGCAGTGCCGCCTCCTGGAGAAGGGCCGCCTCTCTCCCTTCCCCCAGAAGACTTCTCTCCCGGAAATGGCCCATCCTGGCTGTCCTTGGCTGCCAGCCCCGGGCCTCCTCCCGCCGCTCCCAGCAGGGAGCCTCCTGGGGCACGGGAGCCTCGAACCCGGGTCCCTGGCTGGCCTGGGGAGGGGGGGATGCCTCGAAGGGCCATCCTGGGGCCAGCTCAAGAAGCCGCAGTCAGGTGGGGCTCGGGTGAGGTGGGGGCCCCCCAAAGCGCCGTTGCTAGGCAGCGCTGGGAAACAATGTGGAGCGATAAGGCAGAAGCCCCGGGGCCTCCCCAGCCGCAAGGCCTCCGCCCTTTGTAGTCTGGGTACACCGTGTACCCGGGAGAGCGCCGGGTTTGTGGTTCCTGCCGCTGTGTAAGACACCCGCCCCCCCCTTCCTCCCCAGCCACAAAAACAAGGGCAGACACTCGCCCGGGAGGAATTGAAACCCGGCTTGTAGCAGGGCTGCCCGGCCACACTGGGACGGGGCGGCTGCCCTGCCTTTGCCCAGAAGCCCCTCCGGCCCTCTCGTCGCAGGCTTCCTGCCCAGGGGCCAGCTCCCGGACAGTCTCAGGCGGGCGCAGTGCCAAGGTGCCCACAGCCCACCTCCAGGCCCTCCCTTCTTCCCTTGCCCTCCCGAGGTGACATTATCAAAGCTCTACGTGCCCCAAGCCCATTTCATAGATGGGGCCACTGAGGCTCAGAGAAGGGAAGCAAGCATGCGGCCGTGCAGAGGGTGAGAGCCGGGAACCCAGGCTCTCCGAGCTGTGCAGCATAGTAGTGCAAAGAACAATGGACAGAGGGCCTTGGCTTCAAGACCCGCCTCTGCCACTGTGTGACTTTGGACAAGTCACTTAACCTCCTTGAGTCCCAGCTTGCTCCTCTGTCAAATAAGAGGCCTTGATGGCCTCTGAGGTCCATCATTCTGCCCTGGTGTCTGCCACAGGGGGGCTTCAAGCCCCCGCCATTCGCTCATTCATTTGCCAGTGTGCCCAGGTTGCCCCCTCAGAACTTGGTGAGGCTTAAGAGAGTCTTCTCAGGACAGACCTGCCTGGAGCCTCGATTTCCTCATCTGGAAAAACCAGGCAGTGGGCATCGGTGACCCCTCAGGGTGGCTCCCCTGAGCTCCAGTTTACAGCTCTCCCAGAAACCTTTGCCTCTGGGCGTCCCTTAAGGACTCAAGGGTGATTGGAGAGCCCCAGCAGGGGGCGCCCTCACTTATACAGGCAGAGCCAGCCTTGGGAGGTGGCACAGTGGGCCACAGCAGCCTTGGCCCTGGAGGGGACCAGCTCTCACGTGGGGACACCTGCCCAATTGCTCCAGCAAGCCCCCTGGGCACCGTGGAAGCAGTCTGGACCCAGCTGGCACTGCCCTGCCCGTCTGGAGCTCCGAGGCCACCTGCCAGCCGCTGAGCCGATGCTATTGTTTGGTTCTACTTAGCTAATAAGCCGAATGTTGATATAGTGTGTCCTCTGGACCAGTTTCTCTGCTAAGGACTTTGCAATGAGTGTCTTTGGTTCCTCATAGAAGCCCTGGGAACTAGGTGCTATCATTAAGGCCTGTCTTACAGTAGAAGAAACTGAGGCAACCAAAGTTAAGGTACTTGCTCAGGGTCACACAGCCCATCAAATCTGAACTCGGGTCTTCTTTACTCCAGGCCTAGTGCTCTCTACCTAGCCCTACCTAGGCTGTCTGCACTTGCTTTCTACCTGGCAAAGAGGTTGTGATGCTCTCCGCCACTCCGTGGCACCCTCAATCACACCTTCGGCCCAAACCCTCATCCCTCAGATCTTCTGTTCGGGCTCTGCCTCAGTTGCCCATCTCTCTCGTGAGATTCCCATCGCATCCTGAGAAGTCGGATCACCAAATAATGACAGAGAACAGGAGAAATGGAAGAAAGAAGAGCCTGCCACGTTCCTCAGAGGCCATCAGGGCCATCCCTTCATTTTACAGAGAGGGAAACTGAGGCCCCAGGAGAAGTGACTCTCCCACGGTCATACATAGGAACCAGTGTGTAGAGCTGGAAGGGTTCTCAGAGGTGATCAAATCCAACTTCTTCATTTTGCAGAGGGGGAAACCGAGGCCTAGGGGAAGAAAATGATTTACATAGCTAATAAGTATCAGACGTATTAGAGGCAGCATTAGAACCTAGATTTTCCTGACTCCAGTTCTAGGACCTTACACTGGTGAATCATATTGAGCTTGCAACCCACTCAGACCTCCAGATCTTCTTCAGGTAAACTGCTCTCTAGCCATATCTGCCCCATCTTTTACTTGGGAAATTGGTCTTTTTGTGGCCAGGCGTTAGACTTCAAATGTATCCCTATTAGGTTTCACCTTTCCCTGCTTGGGGTTCACAACCTTTTGTGTGTCATAGACCCCTCTGGTCATCTGTGGAAGCCAATGGACCTCTTCTCAGAATCAGCATTTCTAAAAAGAAGGGCAGGGGCAGCTGGGTAGCTCAGTGGATGGAGAGCCAGGCCTGGAGTCAGGAGGTCCTAGGTTCAAATCCGGCCTCAGACACTTCCCAGCTGGGTGACCCTGGGCAAGTCACTTAACCCCCATTGCCTAGCCCTCACCACTCTTCCACCTAGGAGCCAATGCACAGTAGTGACTCCAAGATGGAAGGTGAGGGTTTAAAAAAAAATAAAAAGAAGGGCAAATGCCATTGGACCCCCAAGTGAAGAGCTGCCCTTGTGTGCTTTTCCCATCATGCAGTATGTTAGCTCTCCATCATCCCAGCGGGTTAGCTACTGCCCCAAATGTGAGTTGTTTTGTTCGTCCTCCATTTAAAGCAAACCCTGCCCTTCCACCTTAGAATCAATACTAGGATCTCTCATATAGATTATTATGATTAAAACCCCGACCTTCTGTCTTAGAGTCAATGGTTCCAGTACAGAAGAACAGGAAGGGCCAGGCAGTGAGGGTGAAGTGACTTGCCCAGGGTCACACAGCTAGAAGTGTCTGAACTTGGGACCTCCTTTCTCTAGGCCTGGCTCTATCCACCGAGCCCCGCTGCTGGCCCAAACCCATCACATTTACATAGTTACTGATTTTTTCTTTAAAGTAAACCCTCACCTTCCATCTTAGAATCAATACTATGTATGGGCTCTAAGGCAGAAGAGTGGTCAGGGTGGGCGATGGGGGTCAAGTGACTTGGCCAGGGTCACCCAGCTGGGAAGTGTCTGAGGCCAGATTGGAACTAGGATGCCCCAGCTCCAAACCACCTTGCTGCCCCCAATTCGGCCTTCATTTTGAAAAGGACCAATGGCATCCCAGGGTGATGTCTTGACTTGTATACAGATTGGATCGAAGTGAGGCAGAGTTGTGCAACATCTTCAGCTTTACTCTCTTTGGCAAGACAAAAGTCAGGATGACAGAGGGTGGCCCTGGAGGCAGGGGATGGCCCTGGCGGCCTTGATGTCTGATCAGGCTCCAGGGCTCTGCAGCGCCTGCTTCAGCCATCTTCATGGCTGGCCATTGGAACAAACTGTCCTCATCTACCCATTCCAATGGAGGGAAGCCTTCGCAAGCTTGGGGTAGACATCTCTCTAATCCAGTGATGGACAAACTACAGCCTGCAGGCCAGATGTGGCCCCCTGAAATGTTCTATCCAGCTGTGAGACATTCTTCCTAATCTGATGGATACAAGGAGTAGGATTCAATTCAAGGAAACTTGGAAAGAGTCGCCTTAGAAACAGACTGACAGAGGAGCATTTCCTTTCCTTTGGCCCCCTCTGTAAAAAGTTGGCCCAGCACTGCTCTAAGTCACTCACAGGTTTGAGGCCCGTCTATTACTCTCAGCCTGGTTTAACCCACCTACCCCGGTTTACCAGGGTGTGGCTGCTGCTCATGCTCCAGCTTCTTGGAGCCACAGGTAGACACCAAAGATGGATGAGCAGTCCTCACATGAGGTATTCGTCTTCCTGGAACACTCCATACACTCTTGGATAAGAGGCTACAGTAGTAGAATAAGAGCTCATTTTTATCTAGCGCTCAGTGGTTGCCAGGGTCCTTTTGCCACCTTGCCCTCGTGTAAAGGCTCTGCAAGCTCTACTGTATTTTATTTACATATGAGCAAATGGAGTCTCTGAGAAGGGAGCCAAAGTCAATCAACCAACTAACCAACAAGCACTTATTAATCAACCTCTATGGAACCCCGAGCCAGGAAGTGAAGAAACGAGTAGCAAGAATGCAATGATTCCTACCCACGAGAGCCTTCCATGTTGAAGGAGAAGCCCAGCTGTATGTGTGTATATATATATATATGTGTATATATTTACATATATATGCACATTTATATACGTGCATGTGTATATATACACACATTTATATACATGCGTGCACATATACACATATTTGTATATATGTGTGTATATATACACATATTTATATATGTGTGTGTGTATATATACATATATATATATATATTTTTTTTTAACAGAAACACAAACTACACCAAGCAGTTGCCTACAAGGGAGTTTGGTGGGGAGGGCACTGGCCCTTGGGGACACTGGGAAAGGCCTCCTGAAGAGCACGGTGCTTGAAGTAAGCCAGGTCCACAAGGCGAAGTCGTGTTCAGGTGTTTTGGAGTGAGGATTCTTTCAGGGGTCGTGGGGTGGGTGAGATGGCTGTGGAGGTCCTTCCAGCTTGGAAATGCTGGTGTTTTCTGCCATTTGGGTGCCACGGCGGGAGCTCTTCTGATCCCAAGTTCGGGGATCTTTGAACCAGGTAGCCTGCTTGCCCAGAGACACAACACCACCAACTTCTAGGTGTGTGGTGTCTTGTTTGGGTAAGCATAGCCACACAGATCAAACTGTTAAGACAGGGGCCGTCGTGTAGACTTCAGAGGTGATGGAGGATGAGAGAGGCAAGGAACCACCTAATTGAGCCCAGATAAGAATCCTGTTATGGAACAGTCTTAGGATGGTGCCAGATGGTTGACGAAGATGGTGTCAGAGAGTCCAACGCTAGTCGGCAGCTTTTCAGGGACCCCAAGGCATCCGGGGATGCCCATTTCCCTTCTTCCTTTTCCCCCAGAGATTGGCAAGGGGAGTCATGGTGGCCATGGTTTGCCTAGGACTATCTGAAAACCATGATAAAAAAATAACAGAAAGTGATATTTTAGCTGGGACTTGAAGGAAGCCAGGGACGAGACAAGATGGAGAAGGAAGAGTAAGATGTCAGGAATCTGGAGTGGGAGATACAGGCTACGTGGCATTTCAAATGCCAGAGTATTTTCTTTTTGATCCTGGAGATGATAGGGAGCCACTGGAGTTTATTGAGTGAGGGGTGACATGGCTGGATCTGCACTTTAACAGCTGGCTGGGGAGAGATCTGTGGAAGAGCGACCAACCAGCAGGCTATTGCAGTAATCCAAGTATGAGGTAATGTGATGAGGGCAGTGTCAGGGGAGATAAGGAAGCATATGAGAGAGATGTGACCAAGGTAAAATCCACAGACTTTGATTACTGATTGGCCATGGGTGATGATTCAAGGGTGATGCCCACACTGCAAGCCTGGATGACTTGGGGAGATGGTAGTACCTTCAAAAGTAATAAGGAGGGGCAGCTGGGTAGCTCAGTGGATTGAGAGCCAGGCCTAGAGACAGGAGGTCCTGGGTTCAGGTCCGGCCTCGGACACTTCCCAGCTGTGTGACCCTGGGCAAGTCACTTGACCCCCATTGCCTACCCTTGCCAATCTTCCACCTATGAGTCAATGCACAGGGGTTAAGGGTTTAAAATTAAAAAAAAAAAAGTAATAAGGAAGGGGGCAGCTGAGTGGCTCAGTGGATTGAGAGGCAGACTTAGAGACGGGAGGTCCTGGGTTCAAATTTGGCCTCAGACACTTCCCAGCTGGGTGACCCTGGCCAAGTTACTTGACCCCCATTGCCCAGCCCTTACCGCTCTTCTGCCTTAGAACCAATATACTGTACTGATTCCAAGACAGAAGGAAAGGGTTTTAAAAAAAAGTAATAAGGAAGGGGGCAGCTGAGTGGCTCAGTGTATTATGATCCAGGGCCTGGACTTGGGAGGTCCTGGGTTCCAATCTGACCTCAGACACTTCCTAGCTGTGTGACCCTGGGCAAGTCACTTAATCCCTGTTGCCTAACCCTTGCTGCTCTTCTGTTTTGGGACCAATCTGCTATATTGATTCTAAGACTTAAGGTAGGAGTTTTTAATAAGGAAGTTAGGAAGAGGGCAGGGCAAGGGGAGGGGCAGGCCACCAGTTTAGGATGTCTGAAAAGCAATTAGATATGGAAGGCCGGAACCTGGAAAAGAGGTTTTGGAGAGACAGATAGATCTGAGCATCCTCAGCATAGGTAGGACAATGGGAGCTGCTATAATCATCAAGAGAATCAGGATAGCTGGAGTGGAGAAAAGGGAACCCTGTGGGACAGCCGCCATTAGCAGGCATGACCCGCGTGAAGGGCTGGCAAAGGAGGCTGAGAAAAGGTGCTCAGACAGGTGGGAGGAGCCCCAGGAGAAAGCAATATCGCCAGAGCCCAGACAGGGAAGATCTCAAGGGAGAGGAGGGTGCTCGGCAGTGTCCAAAGCTGCCACGAAGTCAAGAAGGATGAGGATTGGGGAAAAGCCATGAGGAGGGAGAGGGAGACAGAGAGACAGAGGGACAGAGAGAGAGTGGGAGACAGAGGGAGACGGAGAGAAGGAGAGGGAGACAGAGAAAGAGATTGAGAGACAGAAAAAGAGATAGAGAGGGAGACAGAGAGAGACAGAGACAGGGAGAGGGAGACAGAGAGACAGAGAGGGAGACAGAGACAGAAAGAGACAGAAAGAAGGAGAGGGAGACAGAAAGAGACAGAGACAGGGAGAGGGAGACAGAGAGACAGAGAGGGAGTCAGAGACAGAAAGAGACAGAAAGAAGGAGAGGGAGACAGAGAGAGACACACAGAGAGAGGGAGAGGGAGACAGAGAGAGAGAAGGAGACAGAGAGACAGAGAGAGGGAAAGGGAGACAGACAGAGAGACAGAAAGGGAGAGAGAGACAGAGACAGAGAGGGACAGGGAGAGAGAGAGGGAGAGGAAGAGAGAGAGACAGAGAGGGAGAGGGAGACAGAGAGAGACAGAAAAAGAGATAGAGAGAGAGACAGAGGGAGAGGGAGACAGAGAGAGACAGAGAAAGAG
>NC_058136.1:64136946-64149033 GCF_016433145.1 Gracilinanus agilis | reverse complement strand
AGAAGGAGAGACAGAGACAGAGACAGAGACAGAGACAGAGAGTCAAAGAGAGGGAGAGGGATACAGAGAGATGGAGACAGAGAGGGAGAGGGAGGGAGGGAGGAGAGGAAGTGGAGGCACCTATTGTAGAGTCTCCTCCAGGGCTTTCGCCAGGAAACGGAGAGACCGAGCACAATAGCCGGCCGGGATGGGAGGCCGTTCTGAGGATGGGGGAGACGCGGGAGTGTTTGCGGGCAGCAGCCAGGGAGGGACACTGCAGGCCAGTGCAAGCCTGGGGATGAGCGAGGAGGGCCAGGTACAGGCTACACGCAGCGCAGATCAAGGCGCTTAGGGGAAGGCACTAGCAGCTGGGAGGGAATTCTTGGAGGCCCCGCCTCGAGCTGAATCCCTCTTTTCGAAGGACGAAACCTCTATTTGTCGCCCCTCCCTCTCGGGGACTAGACCAGAGCCCAAGTGAAAACGTGCGTCTCCTCGCGCCTTTGTCTGCGTTCCCAGGCCTCGGGGAGGGGCGCGGCGTGCCTGGGCCTCTGGTCTGAGTTCTTAAATCTTTCAAAGTCACTCGTTTTCCCGCTGCTGTTGCTCGAAGTGGCTCTCCCGGCTCTGCTCGCTTCAGTCGGCCGTCGATTACTCAGGCCTGGCCAGCTTTCCCTGAAGCCCTCCTTTCCCTCCTCTCCCAAGTGGGGGCCGGCTTCGGCTGTGCTCGGCAGGTCGCTCTCGCTTTCGGGCCTTTGCTCCTACAGAAAGCTCCATCCGCAGCGTAGCCAGGTGGGGCCTTCCCCGCTCCCCCGGCTCTCTCCGGGGCGTGGCCCCATCGAGCCGGAGGGGATGCTCCATTTAGAAGTTTCCTTCCCAGAATGGCCAGACTAGTCCACAGCGCCACCTGCAGGCTCCGCCGTGCCTCCCTCCCTCCCCTCCTTCCCGCTTTGGCCGCTTTGCCCCTCTGAGGAGTGAAAGGGAGAATCTCGGGATTCTTTTCATTCTCCCTTGACTCGGAGCGTTTTTCAGCCTAGTATCGCCAACTTGGATCTCTTCCCTTGAGAAGTGCTCTTTATACCCATTTATCGGAAAGGAAAGCCGAGCCGAAACCTAAAAGAAAGCTTAGGGTTTGAAGAGGTAGAGGTGAGGGAGGAGGAGAGCCAGGGCTGGGGGCTGGGCCGTGAGGAACAGCAGGTACTTGCCTTTTTTTTAATTTAAAGAGATTTTGATTTCTATCGTTTTTTTTTAAACCCTTAACTTCTGTGTATTGGCTCCCAGGTGGAAGAGTGGTAAGGGTGGGCCATGGGGGTCAAGTGACCTTGACTTGCCCAGGGTCACCCAACTGGGAAGTGTCTGAGGCCGGCTTTGAACCCAGGACCTCCTGTCTCTAGGCCTGGCTCTCCATCCACTGAGCTACCCAGCTGCCCCACTATCGTTTGTTTTTAAGGCCACCTCATTCTCCTTGCTGGTTTTTCTTTTTCTCTCAGAGACTGATCCCTTATAAGAAAGAGCTCGTGTCTTTGTTTCTTTGTTTGTTTTAAAGAAAAAGAAAGCCGGGAAGAAAAAAATCCACCAAAACTAACCAAACCATGGCAGAGCCATCTCTTCCGATAAAGATTTTATTGTTTCATGAGAAAAAGCCCCCGAAAGGATTCAACACACCAAAACACATCTAACATTAACATGTGACAATGTTGCCCAGCCCGAGACCCTTCCTGGCACTTTCTCCCGTGTCTTCTTCGGGCCCTGCTTGTCTTTAGTCATTTTGCAACATTCCTTTTCATTGATTTTGTGGCCCTTCTTTGTAGTGGATTCACTGAGTATGTTTCTTCCTGGTTCTGTTGACTTCACTTTGCATCAACGCAGTCAAATCTTCCCACGTTTCTTTGTATTCATTATATGAATTGTTTCTTCCGGAACATTCACTCTCGGCCTGGGGCCCCTTCGCGGACAGCCCCTTAGCTGTGGAGCCCTTCGTTCCCCCATGGCTGGCCCCCCACGGCTGGCCCCCCACGGCTGGCCAGCTCCTTTGTTTCGGGCCCTTCGCTGGCAGAAAGCTGCCGCAGGTAGCTTCTCTCTCGCTTAGACTGAGGACAAACCATAGCCGATAGCCGGAGCCAGTTCAATTAAGCTCAGCGAACAGCATCCCCTCAGCTAGAGCTTCCTTGCTGCTCCTGGCCTAGAGAACTGGGGGCCCGACGCTGGCCGCTCAGCTTGTGCCAATATTGCCCTCTGCTGTCCACCGGGACGACACGGGAAATCTCGGAGAACTCCCTGGGCCAACCTCTGCCAAATCCGCCCGCCAGAAAGCAGAGAAGCAGAGAGAAGCCCGAGGGCAAAGGAGCTCGTGAGCCGCGCACACTTGTCATACGGGTCCCTTTGGAGTTTCCTGGGGAGGCGGGCCAGCCTCTCGGGCTTGTTCTGGGCCGCTGGAGCCAAAGCCTTTCGCGAAAGGACGCGCCCCAATAACTGCATAGAAGGGCTCCTCGGTGAAGACACGGGATTGGCGGCGCTGCCTCCCAAGCCAGAGCCCGTTGTTAAATCCTTAGGCTGAGCTTTAGGCCTGGGGAATCCGCAAATGCTACAGCTCAGGGCTTGACTCGTCGCTTTGGTGATCGCTGAGGCTTAGGAGTAATGGAGAAAACGTGAATGAGGCCGATCAAATGGAAGCGGGTCTTGCTCCAGAGAGTCACTTGTTAAACATTTACTGTGTTTGCTTTTACTTTCTGGCACCGGGAAGGTCAGCAAACCTCCCCAGACAGGAGGCTTTTCATTCTGCAGCCAGCCAGGAAGTGATGTCTCGCCTCTGGGCCAATGAAGTCTCCAGGAAGGTTTCACGGCCCTTTGTAGGGAAAAGCGGCTATAATGTTCTTGGAATAGATGGTGCTCCCGTTACCCAGCCTTTCACCACACGCTTCTCCTTCTATTGCTTCTCATCTTATTAATTTATCTGAAAATGATGGCTTCCTACGCCTCCCCATAGTTCTTGGAACTCTGCATGTCTGTAATCTCATAGGGGGCCAATCAGAATCCATAATGTTCTCACATCCTATTTTGTTCCCAGGACCACTGAGGGCTCAAGGGCTGGGCATTTACATGTACTGAGGAGAAAATCTGTTCACCCATTATCTAGCTATTGATCTGTCTGTCTGGGGGCAGCTGGGTAGCTCAATGGATAGAGAGTCAGGCCCAGAGACGGGCGGTCCCGGGTTCCAATCCGGCCTCAGACACTTCCCAGCTGTGTGACCCTGGGCAAGTCACTTGACCCCCACTGCCTACCCTGACCACTCTTCCACCTAGGAGCCAATACACAGTATTGACTCCAAGATGGAAGGTGAAGGTTTAAAAAAAAAGATCTATGTATCTATCTTTATTTCTATCCATCCATCCATTATCTATCTCTTGATCTACCTGTCTTTCTGTCTATCCATTATCTATCTTTCTATCTATCATCCGATCTGTCTTTCTATCTATCTACCCATTATCTATCTATTGATCTATCTCCCTCTCCATTATCTACCAATCTATCTTGCTATCTATGTATCTATCCATCCATTATCTATCTATTGATCTATATATCTTACTATTTATCTATCCATCCATTATCTATCTGTCTTTCTATCCATTATATATTGATCTATCTATCCACCTTTCTGTCTATCTATTGATCTATCCATCTATCTTGCTATCTATCAATTATCTATCTGTCTATCCACCCATCCATTATCTATCTATTGATCTATCTATCTGTCTGTCTGTCTGTATCTATCTATCTATCTTTCTGTCTATCTATCATCTATCTATTGATCTATCTCTCTCTCCATTATTTATCTATTGATCTATCTATTTTCTATCTATCCATCCATTATCTATCTCTTGATCTATCTGTCTTTCTATCTATACATTATCTATCTATTGATCTATCTATCTATCATCTATCTATTGATCTGTCTTTCTATCTATCCATCTTTCTGTCTATCTATTGATCTCTCTCTATTATCTATCTATTGATCTATCAATCAATTGATCTATCTTTCTATCTGTCTATCCATTATCTATCTTTCTATCTATCCATCCATTATCTATCTATCTATCTATTCATCTCTTCATTATCTATTGATCTATCTTTCTATCTCTCCATTATCTATCTATTGATCTATCTATCCATCTATCTTTCTATCTATCCATCCATTATCTATTGAAATATCTATCTATCCATTATCTATCTATTGATCTGTCAATCTATCTATCCATTATCTATCTGCTGATCTATCTTGCTATCTATCTCTCTTCATCTATCTATTGATCTATCTTTCTGTCATCTGTTATCTATCTACCGATCTAACTATTTTATCTATCTATTAATGTCTTTCTTTCTATCTACCCATTATCTATCTATCTCTCTAACTATCCATTATCTATTGATCTATCCATTATCTATCTATCTATCTATCTCTCCATTATCTATCTATCCATTATCTATTGATCTATCTATCCATTATCTATTAATCTATCTGTCAATTGATCTATCTTTCTATCTATCTATCCATTATCTGACTATTGATCTATCTATCTTTCAATCTATCTATCCATTATCTCCCTATTGATCTATCTATCAATCAATCTTTCTATCCATCTATCCATTATCTATCTACCTATCTATCTTTCTATCTATCCATTATCTATCTATTGATCTATGTATCTATCTATCTATCTACCTGTCTGTCTGTCGATCTGTCTGTCTATTTTTTAAAAAGTTAACTTCCTTCCTAGGATCAATACTATCTATGTATTGGTTCCAAGGCAAAAGAGCAGCAAGGGCTAAGCAATTGGGGTTAAGTGACTTGCCCAGGGTCACATAGTCAGGAAGTGTCTGAGGTCAGATTTGAACCCAGGACCTCCCATCTCCAGGCCTGGTGCTCTATCCACTGAGCAACTTCACTGCCCAATGGCATAGCTTTTAACTTATTTTATAACTACATATTACTTTTTGGAAAAGGTTGGAACAATTAAAAAATTCAACACAATATATTACTATAACTATTTTTACTGCAGCTGTAGCCCCATTTAATTTTATCATCTTTTATTATCTCAGACAATTTTATGAAGCAGCATAGGACAGAGAATGGTATGCTGGATGTGCAACCAGGAAGACCTAGGTTCAAATCCCAAATCTTCACTTATTAACTCTGTGACTATAGGCAAGTCTCTCCCCTACCCTGGGCCTCAGTTTCTTCATCTGTAATATGAGAAGATTGAGCTAGATGGTCTCTGAGGCCCTTCCAGCTCTGATTTAGAATCCTTTGTGTCACCTTAGACAAGTCCCTTCTCCTCCCTGAGTGTCATTTTCCCCCCTCTGTAAAATGAGGGGTTGGATGAAGTGGTCTTTGAGGTCCCTCCCAACTATAGATCTAGGATCTTATGAGCCTATGAGAGGGATTAGGTGGAACCACAGAGTTGTTTACATTTGAATTTCTCTGAATATTAGGAATCTATTGAAGAATGACTTTTGTTCATGTCAGTTTTTTAGAAATGTCTGATATCATTTGTTCAGTTAGTGAACATTTATTAAGTCCCTAAAACATGCCAAACACTGTGCTAAGATATGAAGAAAAGTAAAAGACGGTCCTTGCTTTCAAGGTGTTCCCAGACTAATGGGCAAGACAACATGCAAGCAACTGTCCAAACAAAATTTACAACAGAAGAAACTGGAGATGATCCACAATAGGAAGGCACTAGAATGAAGGGAGAGCGGGAAATTAGGCTTGTTGCAGAAGGCAGGATTTGTGGCTGAGACCTGAAGGACATTGGGAAAGCCAGGAGGGAGAAGTGAGGAGAGAAAGTACCAGGGGCATCTTGGATGTCGGCTTCCTAACAGAAATGTCTAACACAAAGCCATCTGGTGCCAGAAAAAAGATGGGAAAATATCCCCATGCAACATAGTGAATAGAAGCAATCTGGAGCCAGATGCATATATCAGTTGGTAAGGAATGTTTTCCTAGTCTTTTTGGCTCTTTCTTACTTTAACTACATTAGCGTGTGTGTGTGTGTGTGTGTGTGTGTGTGTGTGTGTGTGTGTGTGTGTGTGTGTGTGTGTTCACAAAAGCCTTTTCTTTTTAGGTAGGGGAATTAATATATGTTGCCACATGATTTCAATTTATCCCCTCTCCCCACATTTGTGAAGGACAAAACATTCCACGCACCCCCCCTCTAGTTTTTTTTAAATTACTTTAAAAAATATTTAGACCGTTAATCCATTTGGAATGTATTGCCAGCCAATTGCCCCAACAATTTTTGCTGAATAGAGAATACTTTTCCCACTGTTTGGAGAATCTAGATTTATCAAATGTGAAACTCCTGTCTGTAACCGATTATTCTCATTATTACATCATCCCTCTGATAAATGTGTCTCTCTATTTTATCAAGTGCTAGATTGATTCTGAAACTTTCTACTTTGTATAATTTGAAACCAAACAGCATCAGCCTCTCTTCCTCTAAAAAGAAATACTTTTAACCATTATTTCCCTCTATATTCTTGATTTTTGTTTTTCTATAGGAATGTAATATTCTATCTATACCTATATCTAGTTAAATGATACCACAAGGCACAGGTTAATGGACGTAGAGCTAGAAGGAATCTTTTGTTGTTCTGTCTTGTCTGATTCTTGGTGACACCATTTTGGGGGGTTCTTGGCAAAGCCACTAAAGTGATTTTCCATTTCTTTCAACAGCTCATTTTCCAAATGGGGAAACTGAGGCAAACAGGGCTAAGCAATTGACCCAGGATCACACAGCTAGCAAGTGTCTGAGGTTGTATTTGAACTCAGGTCCTCCTGACTCCAGGGTTTATACCCTATCCCCTGCAACACCACACAGCTGCCCAGAAAGGACCGTAATGTGTGTCTAATCCAATGCCATTACTTTACAGAGGAGGAAACTGAGATTCAGAGATGTTAACTTGCTCAAGGCTCCACAGGTAATAAGTGACAGTTCTGGGATTTGAACCCAGCTCTGTAGACTTCAAAGCCAGTGACTGCAATTGACATGACATCAAATATGAATATCTAGGTTAATTAGCATGGTAATCTTTATTAGCTTAACTTAATCGTGCATGCTAAATCACTCTCCAATTTTCCCCCTTAATTTCTATAAAAATTAGTTTCTACTTTGTTATATTTTGTAGGTGAATTATGAGACATTTAATACATTTCCTGGTTATTATGAATGGAACTTATATGGCTTTAATTATTTATTTTGTTTGATTTACAAATGATAGAATTATAAATTATCTATAACATTAAAAGTATAGATAATGTATAAACTATAAATATAAAACATTTCTTTAGATATTATTACATTTATTATTTATTTTGATAAAATTAATTTATTATTATTGTTTTATGGTCATGGATTTTATACAGTTATCTTCTATGTTGTTAATTTGCTAAAGTTGTAATCTTAATTACATTTTTTGGGCTGCTTTTCAGGTTTTCTCATGTTGTCCAGGGACTCTTGAAAAATACATTTTATTGGGGGGTTTTGTCTTTATATTGCTCTTATTTCTGGGGAAACCTACACACACACACACACACACACACACACACACACACACAAATAAAATACTCTTATTCTCTCTCCCAATGAAAACTTCCTTTGGGACAAGAAAAAAATGATTAATTAGAACCATCCAATAGAACTATAACTGCATCCAATCTCGAGGACCACCTCAGTAGCCCTGGCTGAGGATGGAGATATGTTTTCATCTTCTCTTCTCCATTTTAACCATTAAAAAAAAACCTTACCCTCTGTCTTAAAATCAATATAAGTAGGCCTCAGACACGTCCCAGCTGGGTGACCCTGGGCAAGTCACTTGACCCCCATGGCCCACCCTTACCACTCTTCCACCTAGGAGCCAATACACAGAAGTTAAGGGTTTAAAAAAATCAATATAAGTAGGGGCAGCTGGGTGGCTCAGTGGATAGAGAGCCAGACCTGGAGATGGGAGGTCCTGGGTTCAAATTTGGCCTCAGACACTTCCTAGCTGCATGACCTTGGGGAAGTCACTTAAGGCCAATTGTGTGGCCTTTATTACTCTTCTGCCTTGGAACCAATACACAGTATTGATTCTAAGATGGAAGGGAAGGGATTTAAAAAAAGAGCTGCTGTAAATATTTTGTACATGTGGGCCCTTTTCCTCTTTCTTTGATCTCTTTAGAATAAAGACTTAGCACGTAAGTCTGGGGCAAAGGGAATGTGCAATTCTGTAGTTTTGGGGGCCTAGTTTCAAATTGTTCTCCAGAATGGCTGGAGCACTTCCCAGCTCCACCAGCAGCCCATTAAAATGCCTGTTTTCCCACAGCCCCTCCAGCATTTGCCATGTTCTTTTTTTATCACCTGTGCCAATCTGCTGGATGAAAGGTGATCTGCCATTTTTTTTCAACCATTCCCCAGTGGATGGGCACCCAGTTCTGCTCCAGGCCTTTTGTTTCTATGGCACTCTTCTTGTCTGGAACCTTCTTGCAGTATATGCCTAACTGAGGGATTTTGATGGTTTAGTTATTTTTTAGCCTAATTCCAGATGGAGAAGATTTGAATGTTAGTTTCTAATATACATCTCCTGGCTCTGTGTCAGTTCTTTTATTTTACAAAGGTGGAAACTGAGGCCTAGAGAGGAAGGCACAAAGGTGGGTGCTTAGTGTTAGAAGTGGGACCACATTCTTAGCCCAGTACACCATGAAATGGCATCATTCTCTACTTTACTTGATTTCAATATACTCATGGGATCATAGGGCTCACGAGCCAAAAGGGCCCTCAGAGACCATTTAATTCCACCCCTTCATTTTACAGAGGAGGAAACTGAGGCCCAGAGATGGGAAGGGACTTGTCCAAAGTCACGTTAGGATCCTAGATCAGAGCTGAAAGAGGTCTCAAAAGGCAGCGTACTCCTTCATTCTTCAAGAAAAAGAAACTGAGGCCCAGGGAGGGGAAGGGACCTGCCCAAGGGCACACAGATAGTTGTAGGGTGAGATTTGAATTAAGGCCCTCTGATTCCAGAAATAGAACACAAAGTGCTGTTGGCAAGTGTGGTCTGTTAAAACTAACTTTGGGAAAAAAATGTGGCATTTCTCCCCCCTCTCAATGCCTTTCCCTCAATGAGAGACACACTAGAGTGTCACACTGGGTAGGAGTGAGAATTATTAAATGTGTAGGGGCAGCTGGGTAGCTCAGTGGATTGAGAGTCAGGCCTAGAGGTGGGAGGCCCTGGGTTCAAATCTGGCCTCAGACACTTCCCAGCTGGGTGACCCTGGGCAAGTCACTTGACCCCCATTGCCCACCCTTACCACTTTTCTGTTGTGGAACTAATATTTAGTATTGGTTCTAAGATGGAAGGTAAAGGTTTAAAAAAATACCATTAAGTGCGTAGCCCTCTCTCCCCGATGATCTGGGGTAGGGCCTACGAGTAGAGCATTGTGCATTGCCAAACAGAATTGATGAGCTAATTGGTGTTTTTTTCTCTCTCTTTCTTTTATTTTGCTTTTTAAAAAATTCTTACTTTATGTCTTTAGTAACAACTCTAAGACAGAAGAGCAAAGGCTAGACAAGTGGGGGTTAAGTGACTTATCCAGAGTCACCCAGCTAGGAAATACCTGAGGTCAGATTTGAACGCAGGTCATCCTGACTCCAGGCCTGGCACTCTATTCACTATGCTATGGAGCAGCTTCTCTTTCTTTTCCAACCTTTGTTCCAAGAGCTGGCTTGCTGTGGAGAAGGCCGGGAGAAGGATATATTTAGAAATGAAGGGGAAGGCAAAACAAAAGATATCAATAAAAAATAAGATAAAAAAAATGCAGGGCGTTGTATGTAGCCCAGAAGGAGTGAGTCACACAGTGCCATCTGATGGGGAGAAAAAGCCAGGAGGGTCAGGGCATGGAGCTGGGCCAGCCACGCTTTCCCCTGGGCCTTTTCCCTGAGACTCATCAAAACCAAAGCCCCCCTCCACTGCTCCTCAGCGGGGATGAATTCTCTCCTGACCTCCCTCCTTCCCTCCTTTCCTGCCTCCCCAACCACACTTTCCGAAGTCTGCTTATTGAGAGACCCCCCCCCCCGGGGAATTCTCTTGTGCTTGGTGGCACTGTCCACCTGATAGCCTGATGAGAATAGAGGGGGTGTTTGAGGTCCGAAGTGGCGGAATTCCACCTCCAGAGCTGAAAGGGATCTCCGAAATCGGCTGCTCCAATCCTCTCATTTTTACTGACGGAGGAAACTGAGGCCCAATGAGAGGAAGGAAGGTGTCCCAGGTCACCCATGGGATCCTGGATCAGAGCTGGAAAGGACCTCAGAGGCCAGCTAGTCCAACCTCTCATTTTATAAAGGGAGAAACTGAGGCCCATGGAGGGGGGACTTGCCCAAGATCACTCAGGAAAGCATCAGAAGTGGGATTCGATTCCTGAGCCAGTAGCCTTTCTTTGCCATTTGTGTGCCTTTGGGTAAAAGCTACCAAAGCCATTTTGCCCTTAAACATGAGGATAGAGGGATGGGGGGAGGGAGGAGGAGGGTGTTCTGTATTTTTTTTTGGCCTAAACCTTTGATTCCTCAATGACAGACAAAATAGAAGCAACAGTGAATTTCACAAAGCAACAACTTCTGTATTAGAAGGTCAAATCTTCATATTGGGACAGCTTACAAATTACAAAACTTTGGCCTTCTTGGGAAGCCAGGTAATGGATTACCCATGAACACTCAGGGCTAGAGTCTCACCATATTCATCTGAAGTCATCTGTTTGCCCCAGCCTGCTTTCCTTTCCTCACCATGGTCTCTTTCAAAACCCCAACAAGATTGTTTATTGCTTACATTTGGGTTTCTGATGACTTCTGTTTCCCAATCTGTAGCCCCCCCCCCAAAGAGCCATCTCTTAGACCAGTGATGGGCAAACTACAGCCCAGCTGTGGGCCAGATGCGGCCCCCTGAAATGTTCTATCTGGCCTGGTGACATTCTTCCTAATCTGATGAAGACAACGAGTAGGATATGATACAATGAAAGAGTTGCCTTAGAAACAGACTGACAGGGGAGCATTTCCTTTCCTTTGGCCCCCTCTGTAAAAAGTTGGCCCATCCCTGGTTTAGAACAAAGAATTGAAGAGGTTGGGAAAACCAGCCCGTTGGCAAGCAAGGCCACGGCAGATAAGTGAGGAGAGGTGCCTTCTGATCATCTGAATTCAGTCTCAATTGTCTTCTAGTTCTCTCCATTGCCATTGCCCTGATCATTGTGTGTGGTGTGTTTGTACAGTGCCATAGTCTTTATTTAACCCTTTGCTATCTCCTTTTGATGATCCCTTCCCAAATTCATGGGTTCCCTTTAAAACTCTTTCTTCTGCCCTTGACCTTGGAGCGGTGCCTTGTCCCCTTTAAGAGCCAATTCCTGCCTAGAACCCTGTGGGCTTCCCCTCCCCCATGACTGACCACTCCCTCTGGGCAGTCCATTGTGTCATCAGAAGCCCCCGCCCCAGCTCAGAACCTTTGAGTGAGAGCGATACTTAGAATGGGGCAGTGGGAGCCGAAGACTTAGGAGAACCCAGAGTTCTGTTCAGGTTGTTGCCCAGATCCATAAAATCCCCTCCCTCGACCTGGTTGGCAGGAGACCCTTCTGAACACCCGCTCTCTCAGGTACATCAGACACCCTCAAGAGACAAGGATGGCGACCAAGCTGGTGAGATTAAGTCGGGGCCCTCACTTGTTCCTGGGGAGGGAGGGTCCTTTTCCCCAGAGTCCTTTGGGCTGGCCCTTCGAAGTCTGTAGTATAGCTTTCAGATTCTTTTATTTAAAAGTGAACCTTTAGGGAGAGAAGAGGAAGTAGCCATCGATTAATAAAGAGGCCATTGGCCTCACCTTGGCTACCAAGATGGGAGATTGGTGTGGGAAGGGAGAAATGGGGCAGAGTGGGGGGGGGGCTTGTTTTAAAATAGTATTTACAACCAAAGAGCTTACAATTCTTTGTTTAATTCTTTTTTTAAATTTTTTGTTTAAACAATAATAATATGGAATTAGGCCTTGATCAATGATACATGTAAAACCCAGTGGAATTGTGCGTCGGCTAAGGGGGGTTGGGGGGG
>NC_058136.1:64114157-64132380 GCF_016433145.1 Gracilinanus agilis | reverse complement strand
TTGGGGGAGGGGGAAAGAACATGAAACATGTAACTAGGGGAAAATATTCTAAATGAAAATATAATTTAAAAAATCTTTGTTTAAAAACCCACTTAATTATTGTTTTAATTAATGAATTGATGAATGTTTTAATTAATGAATTGACAAATGTTTTATTTAATGAATTAATGAATGTTTTAATTAATGGATGTTTTTCTATGGTTCCATGATTCATGTTCTTTCCCTTCAGGAGGGAGGGGGAGAGTCTTGGGGGGTATGTATGTGAGTAATGGGTGTGAGCGTGTGCCTATGTGTATGAAGATCATTCCAGTGAGGCACTGTGACAGTGGGAGGCTTCCAGTGAATGCCTGACATGGTTTTCCCCACTCTTATTTAACCCCACTCTCACTTTCTTCATACCAATCCCACCATAGGCAAAAGAGAGAAAAGAAGGAGCATCAAGGAGCTTTCTTATTACAGAACCATGGGAAGAAATTCTATTAATGGAAGAAACCTTAAGTGACCAGCATTCAGTGGAAAGGACACAGGTATGATTATCAAAAGAGAAGGGAGGGGGGCAGCTGGGTGGCTCAGTGGATTGAGAACCAGGCCTAGAGACGGGAGGTCCTGGGTTCAAATCCAGCCTCAGGCACTTCCCAGCTGGGTGACCCTGGGCAAGTCACTTAACCCCCATTGCCTAGCTCTTACCACTCTTCTGCCTTGGAGCCAATACACAGTATTGACTCCAAGATGGAAGGTGAGGGTTTAAATTTAAAATAAAAGAAAAGAAAATAATAAAAGAAAAGAAAAGAAAAAAGAAAAAGAAAAGAGAAGGGAGGCTGGAGCCAATAGGCCTTGAGGGAAGAATTCAGAGTTCTGGGGTTGTTGGAGAATCCCAGGGAATCCCTTTCTCAAGCCTCCCACACCTTCCATTGTCCCCTTTCTCTACCAGGTGGACCTCCCCTCCTACTCCACTGAGGCCATCCAGGCCCCTCTTCTCTCTTTTCCCTCCTGACATCACTTTCCCGCCTCCTCTCTCCCAGTCTGGGACACCGAGGTGGCCCTTCTCCTAGCCAAGGCCAGCTCCCCTGCCTGATGTGCCTTTACGTGGGTCCTTCCTCAACTTCTCGGCCAGATCTCTCCATCCTCTAATCTGTAGTGTCTCCTTATCTACTACTTCCTTCCCCAAGTTCTTCTGAGCTGCCCTAGTACAAGTGGCAGCAGCCCCTGCCACCCACTCAAGCTATCTGCCCAGGCTTCCTCTTCTCCTGCAGCCTCAGCCCTTTGTTATCTAGCAAGGTCTAGCTCATATCAATCATATGCAAGTTCAGGATTATCAGTCCAGTTGGTTTTCACATCTTTCCCCTCCAGTGATCTTTTGCCAAATCTGATGGGCTTTTCTCCTTCCAAATGGGCTGGACCCTTCCTTTCCCAACTCCCCCAGCGGATTGCAACCTCCACTATCTCTCCAGCCTCCCCATCCTTAAAAAAGGATCACCAGCCCCTCCCACTAGGCAAACTTCAATTCTTCATTATTCAGTGTGGGGTCCTTATCTCCCTTCACCCTTAGGAGCATCCAGCTGTGGAAGCTTCTCCTATCTGAGGAAGGCCTTCTGCTTTCCCTCCTGCTCTCAACCCCCCCCCCTTACACCTCAATCACTCCTCTGTAGGCTTTCTTCTTTCTGAGACCACAGAGATCACCTCACCTTCCCTTCTTTGCTGGCCTGATGGCTTGCATTATTTGTTTCTAAATTCCAAAAGTGATTTTTTTTAACCCCTCACCTTCCATCTTGGAGTAAATACTGGGTATTGGCTCCAAGGCAGAAGAGTGGTGAGGGTAGGCAGTGGGGGTCAAGTGACTTGTCCAGGGTCACCCAGCTGGGAAGTGTCTGAGGCCAGATTGGAACCCAGGACCTCCCATCTTTGGACCTGGCTCTCAATCCACTGAGACAGCTAGCTGCCCCCCTAGCTAATTCTTTTTTTAAAACCCTCACCTTCCATCTTGGAGTCAATACTGTGTATTGGCTCCAAGGCAGAAGAGTGGTAAGGGTGGGCGATGGGGGTGAAGTGACTTGTCCAGGGTCACATGGCTGGGAAGTGTCTGAGGCCAGACTTGAACCTAAGACCTCCCATCTCTAGGCCTGGCTCTCAATCCACTGAGCTGCCCAGCTGTCCCCTTAAAATGAATTGTTAAATTTAACTACTATCTGTCTTGCTGCCTTGGGTTTTTCTAAAAGAAATCTGTGAGGGGGCAGCTGGGTGGCTCAGTGGACTGAGAGCCAGGCCTAGAGATGGGATGTCCTGGGTTCCAATCTGGCCTCAGGCACTTCCTGGCTGGGTGACCCTGGGCAAGTCATTTCCTCTTCTGCCTTGGAATCAATACATGGTATTGATTCTAAGACAAGTTTGGGTTTAAAAAAAATGAAAGGAATCTATGAATTCTTTCTATTGGAATTACATTTTCCATGTTCTAGCCACTTCCCTTCTATTACTTTCTTTATTGTGTTATTAAGTTTGTTTTGTCCTGTCATGTTCTTCTAGGAGATCTATGATCCTTAGGTTGTCTCTGTGTATTCTTTGAGGTTGACATCTTTTACTTGCAAAGTGAACGTATTTCCCTTCCGTCCATCCCTCCCTCCCTCCTTACCTCCCTCCTTCCTTCCTCTCTTCCTCCCTCCCTTCTTTCCATCTTGGAATTGTAGGAGTAAAAATGAATAAAAATACTCCAGATAATTTTAAATTAAAGGATTTAATAACAAAAATGAGAGGGGAGGGGATTCCTTTAGTCAAGTGAGCAGAGTATAGAGCCTGAGACCCACACCTGCCATACTTTAACCAAAGCAAAGCCCAAAAAGAGCCCCGCAGCGTGGGTCTCAGCCAAATTTATCTCCCAAGCCCCTGTACGTCAAATGAGGATGTACTTAAAAGGATGTTGGGAATGTAGTTCAGGTGTGGCAAATTTTCCATCTGCACATTCCCCCCTATGATCCTTTGGGAAACCAGTCTCCCCAATGGATCATTTTAAACATAAACAACTAAGGTATATACAATATTTACACAGGGAAAATACAACAACTTGGGGATAAGGAAACAAGGGAATCAGGAACAAAACCAATTAGGGGGCAGTCCCCTTTGGTACAATAAAGTACATATAAGCAAATATAACCAACCCTCCAAAGTTCAGTTCTGCACATTCAGTTTGCTCAGGAACTCCTGGAGCAGCGCATGGTCTCTGCAGGCATCTTCGTGGTGCCTTCTCCAAAAGTTCACCTTCTGGATTCTGGGAGGTAAGTCTCTTGTTCTAAATTAAACTCAAGTCTATGGCCATACCACCCTGAATGCACCCAATCTCGTCTAAATTAAACTCAAGGGGGGCAGCTGGGTAGCTCAGTGGATTGAGAGCCAGGCCTAGAGACAGGAGGTCCTGGGTTCAAATCTGACCTCAGACACTTCCTGGCTGTGTGACCCTGGGCAAGTCACTTACTCCCCCCCATTGCCTAGCCCTTATAGCCCTTATTATTCTTCTGTCTTGGAGTCAATACACATAGTATTGACTCCAAGACAGAAGGTAAGGGTTTAAAAAAATGAAAAAAATTTAAACTCAAATTAAAAATTAAAAATTCACAACAACAATATAATTACAATTATAATATTTTACATGATGTTATAATAATAATAATATTTTATATGATATATGATTTTGTTGCTGCTCTCCAGTGGTAGAAAAGCAACCACTGCAGTTCAGCAAGAGGCAAAACTGAGTGCTCAATAATGGCCTCTAGTGGTGAAGAGGCAATGGGGGGGTGCAGAATCCAGGTGGGAGGATGGAGAATCTGGCTACAAAGGCAGGGTTGAGGAGGTTTTTAAGGCAAGGATTTGGGGGCTCGTTTTAGGGGCAAGGGCACCTCTTAGCTGGAGTGGGGAAAGATTTTAGCTAAAAGGAAGTATAGGAAGCAAGCTGGGCTGGGTGAAAAAGGAGTTAGGAGGGAGGACAAGCTTCCTGGTAAGGGAAAAAATGGATCCCCCTCCTCTGGGCTGGGGTTGGGGCAGGGAGTTTAAAGCTTACCAGTAGCAGCAACCTCAGCAGAAAGTTAGCAGGAACAGCCTCTGTGAGGGAGAGACCTGCTGCCCAGCTCTCCTGATGGGCAGGTATAGGCAATAAGTCTGGGAAAGCTCTGAAAGATTTCCCAGAGGGAGAAGGGGCAAGGGAGAAGGGAGAAGGGAGAGGGGAGACCACGGCAGGAGAAGAAATTCTATCCCTTCGTGGTTGCCAAAAATTGTAGGAGTCCAGATAATTTTAAATTAAAGGATTTAATAACAAAAATGAGAGGGAAATGGATTCCTTTAGTCAAGTAAGCAGAGCACAGAGCCAGAGACCCACACTTTAACCAAAGCAAAGCCCAATAAGAGCCTCACAGCTCGGGTCTCAGCCAAAATTATTTCCCAAGCCCCTGTAAGTCAAATGAGGACATACTTAAAAGGATGCTAGGAATGTAGTTCAGGTGTGGAAAATTTTCCATCTGCACAGAATCTATACTAAATATTGATTCCAAGGCAGAAGAGTGGTAAGGGTGGGCCATGGGGGTCAAGCGACTTGCCCAGGGTCACCCAGCTAGGAAGTGTCAGAGACCAGATTGGACCCCAGGATCTCCCATCTCCAGGCCCGACTCTCAATCCACTGAACCAATTAGCTGCTCCTACATATTTTTAATGTTATTTTAAACATTATCTTCTTCTCAGTTGTTCTTCACTTCTATGTATTTGCATTCCCACTCTATCAGTTCTTTCATTTATTTCCTTGGTGAGGTTTGCCTTTGCAGATTCACATTTTGCTATTCTCCCCACTATTTTTTGCTGTGCAGGGCATATGTTTTATACAAAAAATTCTCACTTTTCCTTGAACCCCCCCAGGAACACCAAGTGACTGTATCTCCATGATGCTCGCACCCTCCACAGGTGGGCATCATCACCATGCCTCATTTTACAGTGTTTGTTCGTAGAGGTCTGAGCACACTGTAATCAGGAATCTGCTGGCCAGACTTCCTTCTCTTGTTACTATTTCTCCCATTGATTTAGCTGGTTAAGATCAAAGTCTTTGAGAGAAATCTTCTTGAAGTCTTCAGCATTTTCCATCTTTTTCTGCCCTTATTTTCTTGGTCATTTACTTCCTCGTTCCAGCCACCCCTTCCCCTGTGATTGGGGTTTCCTAGACGCTGGATTTCAAAGCGTCTCAGCCTCCTCCCATACTGGGCAATTCACAGTCGACTAGCCTAGGGCTCTGGTCCAGGTCGCTTTTGGGTGGTCAGAACTTGTCCAGGTTGGGCTCGGCTCTCTTGTCCTGGAGATTGGTGAAGTGTTGCACGGGCTCCTCATGGACACACTGTACCATCCTGCCTCCTCAGTTCTTTGGCCCAGCACCAATTTCGGTAGTGCTCTGACTTCCAGGTGGCAATCACTTGTAGACGTTTGTTCCTGAAAGGCTATGGCCAAGATGGCTGGCTGTCAAGCCATCTTCCACAGCTTGGAGTTGAGATCTCCATGGCACTGGGAAGAAGAAAGGGGGAAGGGAGGGAGGAAGAGGGCACATGGGAGGATTCGGATGTGAGCCTGTGCTGTGGCCTTGGGTCTGCTAGTGGGACCTCCCTGCCAGTACCATGGGAGGGCAGCTAAGTGAGCTCAGGTTCCGGGATCATCAGTTCTGGGCTTTGGTTTAGTTTTTTTCTTCTTTGGGATTCTGGGTGTCCCAGATCATGGACACAGCTGAAGTTGCTGAATTTGTCTGATGGACTTCGAAAAGCCGTGGGAATCAGAGAAAGTGTCATGCTGCCATCTTGTTGTACCTCACTTTCCCTATTTCTATAGAAGGCCTGGCCATTCTTCTAGTCTCCCATGTTTAGAACCTGGTTATTATCTTTATCTCCTCACTCTCCCTCACCTTACATATCCAGGGAGATGCCAAACTTTGCCAGTCCTACCATCACACCATCTCTTCTTACATTGAACTTCTCTGTGCTTGCACAGCCATCATCTTAGCATGGGTCCTTCGGACATCCTCACTATCACCTAAAACAGCGTCTTGATTGGCTTCTCTGCCTCAAGTCTCTCCCTGCTCTAGTCTATCATCATCATTGTCAACATAATTTTCTTATCTATATCTATATCACTCTCAGAATCAGTTCTTATGGGGCAGCTGGGTAGCTCAGTGGCTAGAGATCCAGGCCTGTCCTCAGACACCTCTTAGCTGGATAACCTTGGGCAAGTCACTTAACCCCAATTGCCTGGCACTTATTGCTTTTCTGCCTTGGAATTGATTCTTAGTATAGATTCCAAAATGGAAGGTAAGAGTTAAAAAAAATAATAATTATCAATTCCTGGAGCTACTTGTTGCCTCTCAGGTTAAACATAAACTCCTTTGTTTGGCTTTTAAAACCTATGCAACCTGGCTCCCAGCTATCTTTTCAGCCTCACTGGCCATCACTTCCCGTCCTTCACTCTTTGATCCAGCCATTCTGATCTCTTTGTTCTCATATTTCCATCTCAGTACCTTTGGCTATCTCTCTCATCCTTTCTGCCTCAGAGTCTCTCGCTTCTTTTTTATTTTTAGTTTTATTTTTCTAAAGCCCTTACCTTCCATTTTAGAATTGATTCTAAATATCGGTTCCAAGACAGAAGAGCAGTAAGAGCTAGGAATGAGGCTGAGGCCAGATTGGAACCCAGGACCATCCTTCTCCAGGCCTGGCTCTCTATCCACTGAGCCACCTTGTTGCCTCTCTTTCCTTGATTTTTCTCTTCTTTTAAAAGGCAGCTTACAACATAATAAAAATGGCCCATTCTACCCAAATTAATTTACTCATTTAGCGCCATACCTATCAAACTACCAAAAAACTTCTTTACTGAATTAGAAAAAACTATAACAGAGTTCATTTGGAACAACAAAAGATCAAGAATATCAAGGGAAATAATGAAAAAAATGTGAAGGGGGCCTAGCAGTACCAGATCTTAAACTGTACTATAAAGCAGTGGCCATCAAAACAATATGGTACTGGCTAAGAGACAGAAGGGAGGATCAGTGGAATAGACTTGGGGGTAAATGACATCAGCAAGACAGTGTATGATAAACCCAAAGAGCCCAACTTTTGGGACAAAAATCCACTATTTGACAAAAACTGCTGGGAAATTTGGAAAACAATATGGGAGAAATTGTGTCTAGATCAACATCTCACACCCTACACCAAGATAAACTCAGAATGGGTGAATGACTTGCATATAAAGAAGGAAACTATAGGTAAATTAGCTGAGCACAGAATAGTATACTTGTCAGATCTCTGGGAAAGGAAAGATTTTGAAACCAAGCAAGAGTTAGAAAAAAATCACAAAATGTAAAACAAATAATTTTGACTACATTAAACTAAAAAGATTTTGTACAGACAAAACCAATGCTACCAAAATGAGAAGGGAAGCAACAAATTGGGAAAAAATCTTTACAACAAAAAACTCAGACAAAGGTCTAATTACTCAAATATACAAGGAGCTAAATCAATTGTACAAAAAAATCAAGCCATCCCCCAATCGATAAATGGGCAAGGGACATGAATAGGCAATTTTCAGACAAAGAAATCAAAGCTATCAATAAGCACATGAAAAAGTGTTCTAAATCTCTAATAATTAGAGAAATGCAAATCAAAACAACTCTGAGGTATCACCTCACACCCTGCAGATTGGCTAAAATGACAGCAGGGGAGAGTAATGAATGCTGGAGGGGATGTGGCAAAATAGGGACATTAATGCATTGCTGGTGGAGTTGTGAATTGATCCAACCATTCTGGAGGGCAATTTGGAACTATGCTCAAAGGGCATTAAAAGACTGCCTGCCCTTTGATCCAGCCATAGCACTGCTGGGTTTATACCCCAAAGAGATAATAGGGAAAAAGACTTGTACAAAAATATTTATAGCTGCCCTCTTTGTGGTGGCAAAAAATTGGAAAATAAGAGAATGTCCTTCAATTGGGGAATGGCTGAACAAATTGTGGTATCTGTTGGTGATGGAATATTATTGTGCTCAAAGGAATAAAGAACTGGAAAGACCTCCAGGAAGTGATGCAGAGTGAAAGGAGAAGAACCAGAATAACATTGTACACAGAGACAGATACACTGTGGTAGAATTGAATATAATGGACTTCTCTACTAGCAGCAATGCAAGGATCCAGAACAAGGCTGAGGGACTTATGAGAAAGGAAAGTAGCCATATTCAGAGGAAGAACTGTGGGAGGAGAAACACAGAGAAAAACAACTGCTTGAACACATGGGCTGATGGGGATATTATTGGGGATAACTCTAGTCCAACTATCAATAATATGGAATTAGGTCTTGATCAATGATACATGTAAAACCCAGCGGAATTGTGGGTCGGCTAAGGGGGGTTGGGGGGTTGGGGGAGAGGGAAAGAACATGAAACATATAACTATGGGAAAATATTCAGAATTAAAATTAAAAAAAAGGAAAAATAAAATAAAAAATAAATAAAAAGGCAGCTACCTTGGATTGAACTACTCTGTATTTATTGACGTTATGTTTATGCCATTTATGCTTACATCTGTCCTTGACTTATAAGTGGCAGAGGTGGGAGTTGAAGCCATTCAAGTCTTATTTCTCAGCTAAATAGAGAGAAAGCATTCAGCCTCAACATAGGCAATGCTTGGTACACAGTGAGTGTCCCATTGGAACCCCGAGTCCTCCGCTAAGATTTTCATGGAAGGTGGATGCAACAGCTTCAAGGTCAACCAATGGACCAACCCTTATCTCCTTTCATTTTTCTTCTAGGAAGCAACCAATATTTTGAGCTTTGAAGAAGAGGAACCATCTTCTAAGAGTTTCTCAGATGGACTTGACTCGGACTCACTGGTATGTCTCCTCTGGGAAAGCTCCGAAGATCTAGTGGGAAGCTCCCTCCATGATGCTTCAAGTCCTAGTGAGTTGAGTGTTTCTGTTGGTTATTTCCCTTGTTATCGAACCTCAGAGGACATCTCCAATAGCTCTTTACTACAGATGCCCAGTAATAATGACAAGCCCAGCAGGAGAGCTGACAGTGCATGCAGCAGGAGCAGAGACCTGAGGGATACAACCTGGGTGGCCGAAGGCACACGTATTACTGTGGGCCAGGACAATAAAAACGCTGTTAGTAAAAGCAATACAGACATGCCTAGAGGAGACGCGAAGCCATCAGAGGATCTGGCCACAATGGAGACAAATTTCCAGGAGGAAGACCTAAAGGAGGCCCTTGAACCCAGTTTCCCCCAAATGGGTTTTAACATCCAGCAAGGGACCTGGAGGAAATTAGAACTGAACCATTCAAAGTCATCAAATGAAAGACTGCAGAGGATCAAAAGCAAGGCAAATGAGAGGCACCAAAGGAAGGTTGGCAAGTCAAACGAGAAGGGTAGAACAGAGAGCTGGCAGTGCTCATTGCCTCTGTTCAGTGGTGTGCTTGGATGGGACACTTGGAGACGGTGGGGCACATATATGGTATGGGCCATTGGTGTCTCATGGGGCACTGAGAGAGTACGGGGCAGGGGTCATTTGTGTGACAGTTGGGCAACTAGAGAGTGTGGGGCCCATATGGGGTAGGGGAAATTTGTGTGGTGTGGGACACCTGGAGGGTGTGGGGCACATATAGGGTAGGGGCCATCTGTGTGGCAATGGACACCTGGAGAGTGTGCGCCACATAAGAATATGAGCCATTGGTATGGCAGGGGGCGCCTAGAGGATGTGGAGCACATAGAGTGGATGGGCCTTTTGTATGGCACAGGGCATTTAGAGATTGTGGGGCACATATAGGGCAGGGGCCATTTTTGTAGAAATGGACACCTGGAGTTTGGGGCACATATGGCATATGGGCCATTTGTGTGTTCTAGGACACCTGGAGGGCATGGGGCACAAATAGGGTAGGCATCATTTGTGTGGCATAGGGCACCTACAGACTGTTACAAATATGGAGTAGGGACCATTCGTGTGGCAATGGACCCCTGGGGAGTGTGGGCCCATTGGGTGTGGCATTAGGCCCTTAGAATGGATGAGGTACACATAGAATATGGAGCCTTGATGTGGCAGGGGGTGCCTGGGAAGGCATGGGACCCTTCTACTGGAGAGGGCATATAAGACATTCATGTGGCATGAGATGCCTAGTGGGCATGTAGTACACGTAAGGCATGGGGCACCTGGAGGTTGTGGGGAATATATATGGTATGGGACACTTATGTGGCATGCCATACCTAGAGGGATTGGGGCATGTGTGTGTGACTTGGGGAACATATAGTGTGTAGGGCACTTGTGTGGCAAGAGGCATGTGAAATCTGTCAGGCACAGAGGATGTAGAGTGTATGGGACACCTATAGGATGAGGGGAACTTGGGGAGGGGATGGGGCATCTAGCGGGTGTAGGGCATTCATCGGGTATGGGATACATTTAAGAAAGGAGGCACTTGGGTGGCACGAGTCACCTGGAGGTTTGGGGTATACACAGAGCACTTGGGTGGCACGAGGCACAAAAGGGAGTGGCACAGGACCCCTGGAGAGCATGGGACACATAGTGTAGGGCACCTGTCCAGCATGGGGTGCGTGAGTGTGGGGTACAGGACATCTGGAGGGCATGGGCCCTTGTATGGCAAAGGGCACTTGGAGCACATGGTATACATGTATGATGTGGGACACCCAAGTTGTGAGGCACCTGGAGGGTAGGGACACTTGTGGCGCGCAGAGTGTGTGAGATGTTTTTGTGGTATTGGACATCTGGAGGGTGTCCCCACACATAGGGTATAGGACATTTGTGTGATGGGGGGCATTTATAGGGTTTCTGGCACCTGGACAGTATAGGCACACACTGCGTGGGGTACTAGTGTGGCCTGGGCCACTTGGAATGTGCAAGCCACAAAAAAGGCCAGTGACAGGGATCCAGAAAGAGCAAAGGGGGAAACCAAGGCAGAAAGCTCTTCTTCGGGGCTTTCTGTCTGCAGAGCTGACAGATGAGGCCATGTCAAAGCAGGCAGTTACCTCCTACAAGGGTAGTATGCTTGAGCTGGAAGGTGAGTATTTTGTGGATTGCCTCAAGTCACAGCTTTGTCCTGGGCCCTTACCATCATCTCCTGTCCCTGACCTTCCTTTCTCCCATTTGCAGCTCAATTCCCAAGAAGAAAAAGAAGAAGACCATCGCCATCCTTCAGGGGAATCTCCGAGTAGTAGTCTTGCCTTAACCCAATCGGAATCGGAATCCTCTACCGATTCATCTTCACCTTCACTTGGCCTGGGTTTTTCTCATCTCTTATACTGGGTCCAGCAAGCCTTTTCAAGAACAAGTGTGAACTCCCTGACCCAAAACAAGCAAAAAAATGAGGAGGCAAAAGGAGAAGCTAGACCTTGGGGCTCCAAACTCTGGAGGTGGTTGTTAATGAAGACCCTCAACCTCAGAAAAGGAGTACAATCTTACCCATAGGGAACACAGCAGTAGCTAGCTAGCTACAAGGGCTCCTGGCCCAACACATAATCCCAGTTCTCTTTTCCGAATAAATATTTACCTTCACCAACCTATTTGGACCTCCTGTTTGGGCCTGAAGGCAGTCAGTCAGAGGTGCTGAGACTGAGTTCTTGGCTTTTCCATTTGGGATTATAGATTTGGGGCCAACAGGGACCTCAGAGGCCTTCAATTCCTTCCCTTGGTTCACCTCTCCTGGCCTCAGTTTCCACAGCTCCAAATCTGTGAGCCTTTGTGTGACTATGGACAAGTTGCTTTATATGTCTAGACCTCATTTTCCCCATCTGTAAAATGAGAAGGCTAACTGGACCTAAGGTCCCTTTAAAGTTTTAAATGCATGAGTCTAGACCAGTGATGGGCAAACTTTTGAAAGAGGGGCCAAAGGAAAGGAAATGCTCATCTGTCAGTCTGCTTCTAAGGCGACTCTTTCCAAGTTTTTCACAGCCCGATAGAACATTTCAGGGGGCTGCATCTGGCCCTGGCAGTAGTTTGCCCATCATTGGTCTATGATCATTGAAATGGCAAAGGATTTTAAAAGGACTGGAATGAGGCCAGGGGGCTGAAAGTGAATGTTAGAATCATTGCCCTAAGGAATATCTGAAAGATAATCTTGGTAAGCCTCAGACACAGACCCTTGGTGTTCATTATATACAAAAAAATAGAGGACTAGTAAATGTGGTAGAGAACCATGAATATCTCATTTCCTCTGCCCAATAGCACATGGCCCCCTACTTACCGTGAAAGGTCTGGCCTGTTGCCTTTGGATGATGAGGGGCCATATTCATTTTCCCCATCTGCAGTTTGTTGATTTCCCTTTTGACCTTTTTGTTTTCAGCTAGACCTGACTGTGAGGTTTTGTTGCTTCACATTAGCTCTGTGCTGACTCTGATGTGCAAGGATATGCTGGTGTGGAAAGCCTGTACCAATTGCATTTCCTGCTCTGCTTCTTAAAACTTAGTTTCTTGGGGCACTAAGAAATTAAGTGACTTGTCCAAGGTCATGTGACAGAGGAGGGACTGGCTCTGGGGAAGCCCCTTTATAATCCACTGCACCATCCTTGGCCTCAGTCTCTCCGTGGTTCCACCTAGGCTTCTCTCACTTTAATTCTACCTATTAAACTAAAGGGTTCCTTAAACTCTTGGCCTTGCCTGTTGAAGGAATGAGAATGGGTAGGAGGAAGGTTCTAGTGCCTAACTCAAGGGGCAGACCTGGCCACTGGGTGTGGTTTTCCCACTAGGCACCCGCTTCCATAAAAAGCAATTCTGCTCTCAACCCCTGCCCTTTGAGCCCTTTGGCCCTCCACCAAGGGTTAACTCTGGGAGTGGAAGGGAGGCCTTTGCCTGGCCAAGATGCTAAAGAATGGAAGCAGGCCACCCAAAGAGTCTGGGAGTGGCCGGCTTTCTATCGATATCATTCTTTTACCTGTCCAGAACCTCCAAGAGTGAAGACACTGGAATCCACGTCTCCCCCAGAGCCAAGACTGGTAAACTGAGAAGCTTCGAAGAGACAAGGGGCGCTCGAAGCACCACCCAAGCTGGGGAGTCTGCTCAGTTTTAAGTGGGTAGCTCAACTTGGGGGCCGCCGGTAGCTCCAAATTCCATTATACAGCCTTTATTTCAACTTATGTAACCACATTCACTTTGCCTTTTGAACTTATGGACAGGGTGTGTGTGGAATGAGGCGTACAGGGCTGGCTGATAAGCTGGACTTGATTTACTTGTGACAGGAGAGGGACACAAAGACAGCCTTGCAAAGAGCAAGCCCTTCACATTTGGGCAGTAAAGGCCGAGATGTAAAGAGCAGGGTCAGAAGCATTATTAGGAAAGTCAATTTGTGTCTAGAGCCCCGGTTTTCGAATCGGCCTTATGTGGGGCATCAATGACCAATCAAACCTTTGGGATTCCATTTGGAATTGAATTTCGCAAGTCTGCCTTCCCAGACTGGCTGCCATTAAAATCGACGTTCGACTCCCAAGAGACTCTTTCCCTCCACAATCTCTCCCAGGACCGAGAAATGGGGAATTCTGACCACGTGCTCACAACCGTGTTGGTTCCAGTGTCTTGAGAACTACATACACAGATTCTAAGAATGTGATTTCTCCACGTACGACCTTTCCACCTATGCAGCTCACTTCCTCGCTTTGACTTAGAAGAGGCAGAATGATCCCACTTGACTAAGTTGGCTGGTCCTCTGGGGTCAAAGAGCTCAGCATGTTTGAGGCCTCGTCTTGCTCCTGCCCTTTTAGGCTCCTCTCCCCTGGCAGAACCTTTGAAAACTCAGGGCCAGAGACCTGCTGAACATACGTGTACGTGTGGCAACAAAGGAGAAGGAAACGGCTGCCCACTCTAGTACCCTCCAAGAAAACTCCATAGGCGGTACTAGTGTGCTATGGGTCATGGAAGAGTCGGGCATGACCGAATGACTAAACAACACACGCGAAGTAATAAACCAAACTGTTTTCAAAGTAGGTTTAATTCCTTCACTGAAGTCTTGTGGTCGAGTAGGAATGCCAACATCAAGTCACTTTGGTTCAATGCTGGCTAATGTCTTGGCAGCAAAGCACCAGGAAACTCTGGCTGGAACATCAAAGCATCTGACCGACCCTTCTGCTGGAGATAAATGCCAACATAGGGCACTCACCACAGACTAGCTCTTTCTAGAGTTCTTCCTAGAAATCTCTCCTTTACCAGTCACATCTGTTTACAGCACCCAAGAAGACTCGAGAACATGCAGTTGAAGTTTTTATAAAGGCACCAGGGCCTGAAAGCCCACTATTCAATAATCATAGTTCTCCCAATGTTATCTCCTAAGAAGAGCCCATTTGGATCTCTAAGCACACCAAGGCCCAAAGCACTACAGCCTCTGAGGCTCTTCTTCCCATGTTCCCAGAGCTAATGACTATCGTTGGTCAGACACGAGGCCTTGGAATTGTCAAAGATGCCCACGAGCTCAGGGAGCCTTAGACTGGTGGCGTTTTTACTCTCTCCATAACCCCTATGTCCCAGCGGTGCCACCCATGAAGAAAGAGGAGTACTGAACTATGGAGGAAATCCACTCCAGTGGAGGCCTAAATTATCCCTCCTCCTCCTCCTCCAATCCATTTAGATTTGGAGATGAGAAGAGTGAAGAAATGCCCAAAGATGCTCCCGAAGAGGCCGTCAAGTCCTGCAGAGGAGGGCTTAAAAACGTACCTGGCTCTTAGATTTGAACGTGGAATTTCTGTGGAACGGCAGAAATGGTTCTGGACGAGATTATCTCAATCTGTACGCCTTGGTGGTTCAGGAGAAGATCCAGCCAAGGGCAAAAGGGACTCCATCACTGAACTTGGAATTTGGAGCCCTGGACTACAACAGGATCCACCCCGCAACTTGTGCGGCCTCTCTCGTGGCCCAAAGTGAACCCTCAAACATGTCATCCTTGCACCAAACACCAGGTACCCCTCTCTCTGCCCAGCCCCTTTTGGCTTCTGCCTTGGCGTGCTGTCAATGTGTGGTGAAGTCTTGTGAGATCCCTGAGGGCAGAGGCAGGTTTCTACCTTCTCCATGTTCCCAGGGGAGTGCCCGGCGCTTGGCAGGGTGCTCAAACACTGGCTCGGGGGCCAGGGATGCCGCCGCTAGGGGAGTCTGGGGACTCTGGCTATAGGCTGACACTAGCACAGTTTAACTTTGCAGACTTTTATTTTTTAACACACAATCTAAGCAACCAGAATGGCTGAAATGTGCATGCAGAGTGGCACATCTGTCCCTTCCCTCCCCACCCCTCACCCTTGCCCTTGCCCTCCAAGCCAGACTTCTAGAGTTAGAGTAAAGCTGAAAGGCTCATTTAGAGAGTAATTAAAGAAAACGGAGCCCCTGGAAACTGGATGTGAGCAAAAAAAAAAAGCCTCTGGAGAGCAGGACAAACTAGCAGAGATATCTACTGAACTTCGGGAATATAACAAATAATGGTGGCATAGCAAAGAAATGCCTCCCAAAGGAAAAAGCAGCCTCAATTATAAAGGAACATGGCTGAACAGGTAGGAGACCGACTCGCCATTGTGAGTTCTCCGGATGGCCTCGGCCAGGATCATAGAGATGTCAATCACCTGGAGGGGGGAAGAGAGGAAAGGAGAGGTCTGTGCCAGGAGCCTTTGGCCAAGGAAGCCCCTTCCCTTCCTGGTCAACTAGGCAACCTGGCCAGACTCTTATTCTCCTACAGTGACAGAGTCTCTTCATCCTGAAGCCTCCCATACTAATAAGGTCACAGGGGCTCTCTGCCCTCTCTAATAAGTCCCCAATGTTCCCGCCACTCAAGCTGAAATAGTTTTTGTTTCTACAGGCTAATGAATCCCAGTAACCACTTCTAATTACCCAGTGCTTTGCTCTCCTGTACTTGAGGGATTCTGGCTGGAGCAACACTGGTTTGTCATAAGACCTTCCTTGAAAAGTCAGGCCTCGGGGCAGCTGGGTGGTTCGGTGGGTAGAGAGCCAAGCCTAACGTCTTGGGTTCAAGTGTGGCCTCAGACAATTCCCAGCTGTGTGACCCTGGACAAGTCACTTAACTCCCATTGCCTATCCCTTACCACTCTTCTGCCTTGGAACCAATATACAGCATAAATTCTAAGCCTGGAGGTAAGGGTTTAAAAAAAAGAAAAAGAAAAGTCAGGCCTGGGGACAGCTAGGTGGCACAATGGAAAGAGCACCTGGTCTGAAGTCAGGAGGACCTGGGTTCAAATCTGGCTTCAAAACATTTCCTAGCTGTGTGACCCTGGGCAAGTCACTTAACCCCAATTGTCTAGCCCTTGCCACTTTTCTGTCTTAGAATTGATACTCAGGCAGAAGATAAGGGTTAAGAAAAAGAAAAAGAATAGTCAGGCCTGCTTATGGCCCCTCAAGATCTATGACAAAATCCCATCTTACCTGTATTTTGGGGCAATGCTTCATCTTGTCTTCCTGAGGTATTGTGTTTGTGACAACAACTGCCTCAAAGCAGGCATGGTTAATTCGAGAAATGGCCGGTCCAGAAAATATTCCATGAGTAAGGATGGCATAGACTTTGGTGGCTCCAGCTGACAGGAGTCTAGCAACAGATATGAGTTCAGTGATGAAATGGGCCTAATTGTAAGGAGATGAAGGGTGGGCAGAAGGAAAGGCCTGGGGAAAATGGGGGGGGGGGGGGAGGAAGACCAAGCCAACTTTATGGTGATCTTCTGTGGACAGAGCACAAGGCTGGACTGTCCACTATCATAATCTCAGTGCTTGGTGTGCTATAGACAGAAGTTTGTTAAGGGAAAGAAGCCTGGGACAAATCCCCTTTACCGCTCCAAAGGACACGGCTATCCGAAGCCATGCGTGTTCCCAGACAGCCTACTAAATGCTTTCGTACTAAACCGTAGGGATACTCCTTGACAGGCCCAAGACCTTGAAAGGCCTCACGACCATGTGGGATTTTCCAATGGTTATCCCAATCAATAGAGAGCCAGTCCCTGTCCCCTGACAAATACTGCTCCTTTCCCACACCATCTACTCACTTATCTGCTGCGTGGCAGATAGTACCACAAGTATCAGCCATATCATCCACTAGAATGGCCACTCGGTCCTTGACGTCTCCAACGAGCACCATTCGGTCTACTTCATTGGCCTTCTTACGCTCTTTGTGAATCAGGGCAAAGTCAACATTCAGTCGGTCTGCAATTGAAGTCACTCTGCAGGCACATGGGGTAAGGCAGTTTACAAATTAGCAATAGTTCCGTAGGGAATCAAGCAGAGGGTGTGTGTGGGGGGGAGGGGATGCAGCAGAGGGTTGAATCTTTGAATTGTGGGATGGGGAGGGTTTAGGCTCTATCACCCAAATGGAATGGATCTCCTAATTTAAATTCTACGACCAATCATTCTAGTCTAAGTGCACAAAATATTGCAGGGAAAGAGACGACAGAAAACTGTGAGAGAAACCTGTGAAGAGATATGACTAAGAGCCATTCCCCAATAGATACATAGTCAAACAAAAGTTTTCAAAAGAAGAAACACAAACTCGAGCAGGCACCGCAAATTACTAATTAAATGCGAAGTTAAACAACTTTGAGGTTTCACCTCACATTCATCAAATTGGCAAAGATAACAAAAGGTGGAAATACTCAAAGCTGGAGGGGTTGTGGGAAGACAGGCAACCTGATACACTGTGGGTGGAGCTGAGAATTGGTGTAACCATTCTGGAAAACAATTTAGAATTATTGAAGAAAAAAATCACTAACCTGCTCATACCTTCTGACCCCTGAGAGATCCCACTGCTGCTGGGAACAGACCCCCTTAAAAGAGGTCAAAGAAAGTGGTCCCACATATCCAAAACATTCATGGCATTCCTTGTGGCAAAAAACATACAGGTATACAGGTGGCAACAACAACAAAACAAAGTTGGGGCCATCAATTGGCTGAATTCAGAGAAACATGGGTGTAACTGACAAGGACTTATTACAGCAAAACCAAACATTCTTAATTGTAATCACTATTCTTGACCCTTGGAGGAGCCACTGAGGAAGAGGAAAGCTAAGGGTGCAGGATATTGTAGGTGGCAGTCTGCTGCTCTTGCTCAATTAACTTTGTGTTACAAGGGAAGCAGGCAGATGGGGTGTGAAAGGGGTGTGTGTGTGTGACACACACACAGAGGGAGAGGGAGAGGGAGAGGGAGAGGGAGAAGGAGAAGGAGAGGGAGAGGGAGAGAGAGAGGGAGAGGGAGAGGGAGAGGG
>NC_058136.1:64084500-64094504 GCF_016433145.1 Gracilinanus agilis | reverse complement strand
TTTTTTTTTTCGCCCGCCCGCGCCGCGAGCAGCGGCCCCAGCCACGAGGTGGAAACTGCGAGTATCGTCCCAGCTCGCCGCCCCCTCCATCCCCGTCCCCGCCGGGCCCCCCCCCCATCTCTCTCGGAAGCCCCCCAGGGCCACGGAGCGCGCCCAGCTCCAAACGTTGTCCCAGAGCCACAGTCTACCGATAGCCCAACCGCCAGCGCATGCGCGCGCGCGAGAAACCAACGGACCGGCCGGCCAACTGGCCAGCCCCCAGCCAAAAGCCCTGACCCCCGCCCCCACCTCCGGCCCGACCGCGGTGCTCACCAAGTCTCCTGGTTACTGAATTTCTTGGTGACCACCTTGCCCAGCTCCAGGCCCAGGCGATCGGTGATCTTCTGGGACAGGTCCTGGTGGGAGCTGCCGCTGAAAATCTTGATGTTCGGCATCTTCCTCCGGCGGTCCTCGGCGACCACTGGGGCGGGAGAGCGGCGGCGGGGACGAGACCGGGTCCGGTACCGGCGAGGTGAGGTTGAGGGTAGGTGACTCGGCAGGAAGAGCGTACTCAATAAGACGCCTCGGCCATCTTGCCTTCCCGCCAGGCGCGCGCGTTCTTATATTGTCTGCCGGCTTGGGGGGGCGGAGCCCTAACTGCGCGTCCGGCCCACGCCTTCGTCTATTGGCCGGGAGGTAGTTAGGGGCGCTACCTTGACAACGGCCACGCCCCTTCGCCGGTCACTTTGTCTCGGATTGGCTGAAGCTCAGGGAGGGGGTGGGGAAGGCCGGACGCCGGCTCCCCCGCGCCTGAATGAGGCTAGGGCCAAGTTGGCAGGTGAATCGGCTGCATGCGAGGGGTGGGGAGGACCGATGCGGCAATCTAGCCGCTCGCCCGGGCCGCTCGTGCTCTGTGCGCCCCGGGATCCCCTTCTTCCTAGACCTTGCTCCCCCCGCCCCCACGCCTAGTTTCTCTCAACGATCAGCCCCAAATCAAGTCATCGAAGCAGAAGCCACCTGTTTCTGCAGAGCCCATGAGACTTGGCGGGGGAGGGGGCGGGGAGCATTGGGGAAAATGCAGCTCCGGGTTGTGGCGTTCGAGCGGAATGCAAAGCACTATGGACACAAAATGCAACGCACTTAGCAAGGGAGCCCATTTCCCATGAAAAGAGGGAATAAGTTCGGGGGAGGCAGCTAGGTGGCAAGTGGAAGGAGTCCCAGGTCCAACCTCAGAAGCCTCCTCCTAGCTGTGCGACCCTTGGGCGAGTCACTTAATATCTGCTTCCACCTCAATTTACAAATGAGGAAACGGAGGCAAACACACCAGGATCATACAGCTAGTAAGTGTCTGAGTCCAGATTTGAACTCTGGGAGAGGAGTCTTCTGATTCCGAGCCCAGGGCTTGGCTGCTCCTCAGGGAACAGAGATCTTGGGTGTTTTTTGTTGGTCCAAACCCTTTTTAATTTAATGTAATCAGAATTATTCATTTTACGTTTTGTAAATCTCTTGCTTGGTCTTAAAATCTTCCCTTTCCCCCAGATCGGACAGGTTAAACCATTCTATTTTCACCTAATTTGCTTACAGTTTCCTTCTTTATATTCAAGTCATTCACCCATTTTGAATTTATCTCTGTGTAGCGTGTGAGATGTTGATCTCAACCTAATCTCTCCCATATTGTTTTCCAATTTTTTCCAGCAGTTATTGTCAAATAGTGGATTTTTGTCCCAAAAGCTGGGCTCTTTGGATTTATCATACACTAGGTTGCTGAGGTCATTTACCCCAAGTCTATTCCACTGATCCTCCCTTCTGTCTCTTAGCCAGTACCAAATTGTTTTCATGATCACTGCTTTATAGCAGTTTAAGATCTGGTGGTACTGCGAGGCCACCTTCCTACACATTTTAAAAATTATCTCCCTTAATATTCTTGGTCTTTTGTTCTTCCAAATAAACTTTGTTATCATTTTTTCTAATTCAGTAAAAAAGTTTTTGGGTAGTTTGATAGGTATGGCGCTAAATGAGTAAATTAATTTGGGTAGGATGGTCATTTGTATTATGTTAGCTCCTCCTACCCATGAGCACTCAATGTTTTTCCAAATATTTAGCTCTAGTTTTAATTGTATGGAAAGTGTTTTGTAGTTGTGTTCGTATAATTGCTGTGTTTGTTTTGGTAGGTAGATTCCTAAGTATTTTATACTGTCTAGGGGGATTTTAAATGGTGTTTCTCTTTCTACCTCTTGCTGCTGTGATGTTTTGGAAATATATAGAAATGCTGATGATTTATGTGCATTTATTTGGTATCCAGCAACTTTGCTAAAGTTGTTGATTATTTCTACAAGCTTCTTAGTTGATTCTCTAGGATTTTTTAAGTAGACCATCATATCATCTGCAAAGAGTGATAGCTTAGTCTCCTCCTTGCCTGTTTTAATCCCTTCAATTTCTTTTTCTTCTCTAATTGCTACTGCTAGTGTTTCTAGTACTATGTTGAATAATAGAGGAGATAATGGGCATCCTTGTTTCACTCCTGATCTTATTGGGAAGGCTTCTAATTTATCCCCATTGCAGATGATGCTTGTTGATGGTTTTAGATATTATACTGTTTAAACTCTAGTCCAGCTATCAATAACATGGAATTAGGTCTTGATCAAGGATACATGTAAAACCCAGGGGAATTGTGGGTCGGCTAAGGGGAAGTTAGGGGGGTTTGGGGGAGAGGGAAAGAACATGAAACATGTAACTAGGGGAAAATATAAAAAATAAAAATAAAAATAATAAAATAAATATATACTGTTTATTATTTTGAGGAAAGGTCCTTCTATTCCTATACTTTCCGGGGTTTTCAATTGGAATAAGTGTTGTATTTTGTCAAAGGCTTTTTCAGCATCTATTGAGATAATCATGTGATTTTTGTTTGTCAGCTTGTTGATATGGTCAGTTATGTGGATGGTTTTCCTAATGTTGAACCATCCTTGCATTCCTGGTATAAATCCCACCTGATCATGGTGGATGATCCTCTTGATCACTTGCTAGGATTCTATTTAAGAGTTTTGCATCTATGTTCATTAGGGAGATTGGTCTGTCGTTTTCTTTCTCTGTTTTTGGTCTGCCTGGCTTGGGAATCAGTACCATATTTGTGTCATAAAAGGAGTTTGGTAGGACTCCTTCTTTGCCTATTTTGTCAGATAGTTTGTATAGGATCTTGGGTATTTTTGAGCCCTGGTTTTGTCCTTGAGCTTTTGAACTTAGGAGGGCTTGAGAGAGAGAGAGAGCTTTCCTCTCCCCTGGCAAAGCCTTTGAGAACTCAGAGCCAGGAATCGACTGAACATATGTACACACATGGAGACAAGAGAGAAGGAAATGGCTGCCCACTCCAGTGCCCTTGCCAAGAAAACTCCATGGATGGTATTGATGTGCTGTGGCCCACGGGGTCAGGTAGAGCTTGAGACACAGATGCATCCCCACAACAAAGCTTCCAGGGGGCAGGAGCTGTTTCACAGTTTCCTTGACAAGCCTTAAAATGCTTGATTGGTTTATTGCTTATTGCCTGATTTTTGCATTTACCCAAATGCTATTTTCTAATATTGGGGCAGCCCCACCCTGGGACTCAGTATCCTGCTCTGCACAGTGAAGAATTGAGACTACATGGCCTCTGAGCTTCCTCTGAGCTCTAGATCTGTAGATCTAGATCTACAAGGCATCGGACTTGTAGTCTCACCAGTATAGAGAACTCTGTGCCAAGGATGTTCCTTTCACCAGTGTGGCTCCTGAGTGGGGATCTGCAGTTGAGCTTCTGGTCTCAGAGAGCAGGAGCCGCTCATGCAGGACCCACAGCATTCAAGAGGGTAGCCCGAAGCAGGGTGAAAATGTAATCGGGAAATATTTAACAAAATTAAAATACACTAGAGCACGTTTGACGCCTCTGAGCTAGGCTAACCCTGTGACTTTACAAATGGGGAAACTGAGGCCTAGAGAGGTTAAATCGCTTTCTCTAGGTGGACTCTGGTCTTCTGCCTCTCGCTCTAGTCTTTCCACTGTACCCACTGCCCCAGACAAGGGAGAGAGTTTGGGAACATCCTCCCTCTGCTTTCCAAATAAGACTAGGAGAGGGGGGAAATGGATTAGGTTGTAGCAGTGCTCAAAGTCCACTTCCAGCCTAGGACCTTGATCGATCTCCGTCCCCCTTCCCATTAGTGGCACAAGCAAATCTAAGTCGTGGGAAGGGAGTCCAGAGAAGAACACCTTCCGGTTACGACTGTGGAGAGTAGGCAGAGCAGTATCTTTTGGTGACTGTGAATTCCACAAAATTCTAACATCAGTGTCTAAGCGGTCCAGTGGGACTTGGAAGCTGGTTCTGGACCTGGGACTCCCTCCATGTCCCAGGACATGGAGGCACAAGTTGTCAGTGACTTGTCCAGGGTCACACAGCTAGCGAGCGTCAGCCCCAGTCTTCCTTCAGCCCTGCTTCTTATGGGATGGGACCCTCCGGCTCATTTGGGAAAGCCACCACGTCCATCTTTAAACACAAAGCAGGGGTTGGGGCAGAACAAGATTTCTCCCAAGTGGAATTATTGAAGAGAGTTGGTATTGTTTCACTGCCCAGCTGGAAAGCACTAGACTGTTCTTTCCAATGTGCTCAAATGCTACCTTGGCACAACTTTCCGAGGTTGGGCCAATTACCATCTTGCAAATCTTTCAAAATTCCAGGCAGAATTCCAGCTTAAGAAGCTGGGGGAGGGGACACATAAATTAATATACGAGACTGAGTTCATTAAAATGGAAGGCCATTGCTGTGTTCTATGCCCTTCAGCCCATTCCCAGTCAAATCAGTGATTCCAGATGGAAGTCCATGGCAGTGAGTGGGTGGAGAGGTGAAGGGCACGATAAAGAGGAGACCGAGGCACTGGGAGTATCTCATGTCTCCTGGGACAGAAGGATCAGGGATAAGGAAAGATGGAGACCAGAGCCCGTGGCCAATCAGGGGAGTGGGAACTAGGAAGAGAATCTGGTGTCCGTCTGTCCTTGAGTAGTCAGTGTGTGTGTGTGTGTGTGTGTGTGTGTGGCTTGTGACTTACCAAGAATCTGGGCTTTCAAGCCTGATGCTCTGGCAGGTGGTTTGCCTAGAATTCCTCTCCTGACCTCTAAGCCCACTTAGTCACAGACCCTCTCCTCCATCTGGATTCCTGACGTCTGCTGGTCCTCTCTCCTCCAGCTTCTTTCTCTTGTACCGGCTCAGATTCTCTCTGATTTTGGCTGGTATTTGGATAAGGGGGTGGGAAGTGCTAGTGATTTCCCAGTATATGAAGACCTGTCCCATAGAAGAAGGAAGCCATGGGGGGAAGTAGCCAGGAGCTAAATTTAGGTTTGATATCAAGGGGGAAATTTCTTTTTGTTTTTGTTTTTAATTTTTTAATTTTAATTTTGAATATTTTCCCATAGTTCCATGTTTCATTTTCTTTCCCACTCCCCCCCCCACTGTAGCCGACCCACAATTCCACGGGGTTTTACACGTACCATTGATCAAGGCCTAATTCCATATTATTGATAGCTGGACTAGAGTTATTGTTTAGCATCTCCATCTCCAATAATATCCCCATCAGCCCATGTGATCAAGCAGTTGTTTTTCTTCTGTTTTTCTCCTCAAGGGGGAAATTTCTAAAGATAAGAATTCTCCAAAATGTCACGAGCCCCCATGAGAGAGAGCGAGTTCTTCCTTACAGGAGGTGTTAAAGCAAAGACTGGCTGTCCACCTGTCCTATATGCTGTGGAGGGGACTCTTGGTCGCTAATGGCATGGACCAGATGGCCTTTAGGATCCCTTCCGCCTCTTGTGATTTGGGGAACTGCATTGGGAGTCGTGGAACTAGAGTTGAAATCCTGTTTCTTCAAACTTAGTATCTATCCGAGGCTGACTTTCCTCTTTCGTAAAATACTCATAATCTCAAAAGTCCCCCTGGGCTTGAAAGCCGAGGTCCTCGGACTCCATATCTGGATTCCGTTCTGAAACTTTTGAAACATAATATCCGGAATTATTTTGTGAGATATTTGTTTCCTTGTATAAAAGTCTTTATCACACCGGGAAATATGGGTCACTTGGCTCTGGCTACTACTGCCTGAAGCAGTGCTGGGCACCTTCTGGTTGCCAAGCTTTGCAGCTGCCTATCTCAGCAATGATCATTCTGTAGCTCAGAGCCCCTTGCCATCATCCCCTGTCCTCCCAGTGAAGAGCGTTACCCTATGGCCCAAGCCTAACATCCATTTCATAGGCGGAGGAGCTGCAGGCACTTAAGAAATGTTGTCCACCGAGGGACCACCTCACACTTATCAGATTGGCCAATAAGGCAATAAAGGAAGGTGGTAAATGTTGGAGGGGAGGGTGGCAAGATTGGGACACTGATGCATTGTTGGTGGAGTTGGGAACTGATCCAACCATTCTGGAGGACAATTTGGAACTATGCCCAAAGGGCTATGAAACTGTGCCTACCCTTTGATCCTGTAATGCCAGTACTGGATCTGTACCCCAAAGAGATCATTTAAAAAGGGTGGGCGGGGGCAGGGGGAAGAATCTACTTGTACAAAAATATTTGCAGCAGCTCTTTTTGTCGTGGCAAAGAATTGGAAATTGAGATGGTATCTCTCAATTGGAGAAGGGCTGAACAAATTGTGGTATCTGATGGTGATGGAATACTATTGTGCAGTAAGGAATGATGAGCAGGAGGACTGCAGAAAAAGCTGGAAAGACCTCCATGAACTGATGCAGAGCGAAATAAGCAGAACCAGGAGGCCATTTTACACAAGAACAGCAGTATTGGACAACGATTATCTGCGAAGACTTGGCTAATCTTAACGGTGCCGTGATCTGGGACATTCCCGAAAGACTTATGGCCGGGAGGGTTCTCCACCTCTGGAGAGTTTTTCCCATCACTGCATTTAGGGTTTTTTTTTCAGGTTTCCATTACGTATGACGTTGCTCTTACAACAATGGAAGTGTGTTTTGCCTGATAATAAAAATAAAACTTTAAAATGATAAAGAAAGAGCTGTTGCTCACTGGGTTCAATGAGAATATAAGCTCCCAGGGGGCAGGAGGTGTTTCATTTTTGTCTTGTAATCCACAGTACACAGCGTGGTGCTCGGGGCAGGGTAGGTCCTCAGCAAATGTTCTATCACTTGTTCTACCTCTGCTCACTTCACTTTGCAGGGCTTCTTCAGGTCTTTCCAGGTTGCTTGGAAACCTCCTCCTCCATCACGTTTTATGGCATGCCGGTATTCTGTCAGCCATTCTTCGATCGATGGGCATGTCCTCAGTTTCCATTTTTTTGGGTCATTTAATAGGGGTGGAGCCACTGACCCCATCAGCCCTTTCCCTTACGATTGGAACATGGATTTAGAGCTGCACTGCTCTACGAAGACACCTAAGTCTGTCCCACCCCCAACGTACAACTGAGGAAGCAGAAACCTAGACAACGTAGAAGGGTCCAAAGGTTTGCCCAATGATACCCAGCTAATGAGGGTGTGAGGGAGGAATCAGAGCCTATTTTTCCTCATTCCAGATAGATCCAGGAGCCCATCTGCCATGCCAAAGTGCTTCTGTCCTCTCTCACTGCCCTCTTTGGTCTCCCTCTGCCCTCCCCCCCCCCACGCAAACTCCCCCCATCCCAAACAATGGTGACAGTTTCTCGAGTCTTTACTCCTCACCGAGCTCAGTGGTGCTGTGGGGGAGGATGGTGGCCCCGGCCTGGAGATGATCTCTTTGGCTGGCTTTTCTTTTTCAGTCCTTCCCATCTTGGGCACCCTCTGCCCTGCCACGACGGCGTGCTCAGCTGGAACGGCAGCCCATCCCGGGAGCAGCTCTTTCCTTTTGGACCCCACCCCAAAGTGGGGCTTTGCCCTCAGTATCGCCGCATAAAAGGCCTCCTGCTTGGCACGGCCATGACAAGGCCCCTTTTCTTTTGACTTTGGGATGAGGACCTGCTGAAGAAAGAACAGGGGAGGGGATGCTGGGTAGGCAGATCATGGCAGAGGCCGGGGGGGGGGGAGGGGGGAGGCAGAGTCGCTGGTGGGAAATACGTCAAACAGAGAAAATAAGCCAGCAAACAGCACGTGAGGAATCTCTAGGAAAGGTCTGTTTGCAACAGCTTAGACGCCAGGAGCTGAGCGGAGCTCACGGGGCAGCTCGGGACAACTTTGCTGAGACCCCACCCCACCCCCAACAAGCATTTATTAAGCTCCTACTGAGGCTCAGGTGCCATGAGAGGAAGATGAGGAGAGGCGAGGACAGGGCCCGCCCTGAAGGAGTTCACACTCGTGTCTGTGTGTGTGTGTGTGAGAGACACACAGAGAGACACACAGAGACACACAGAGAGAGACACACAGAGAGACACACAGAGACACACAGAGAGAGACACACAGAGACTCAGAGACACAGAGAGACACAGAGAGAGAGACACAGAGAGAGACTCACAGAGAGACACACAGAGAGACACAGAGAGAGAGACACACAGAGAGACACACAGAGAGAGACACAGAGAGACACACAGAGAGAGACACACACACAGAGACACAGAGAGACTCAGAGACACAGAGAGAGACACAGAGAGACACGGAGAGAGACACAGAGAGAGACTCACAGAGAGACACACAGAGAGACACAGAGAGAGACACACAGAGAGAGACACACAGAGAGAGACACAGAGAGAGACACACAGAGACACACACACACAGAGACACAGAGAGACTCACAGACAGAGACAGAGAGACACACAGAGGGACACACAGAGAGAGACACACAGACACACAGAGAGAGAGACAATGAGAGACACACAAAAAGACAGAGAGAGAAACAGAGACAGAGAGAGAGACAGAGACATACACAGAGAGAGACACAGAGAGACACATAGAGAGAGACACACGGAGAGACACACAGAGAGACACACAGAGAGAGACACAGAGAGAGACTCACAGAGAGACACACAGAGAGACACACAGAGAGACACACAGAGAGAGACACACAGACACAGAGAGAGAGACAATGAGAGACACACAAAAAGACAGAGAGAGAAACAGAAAGAGACAGAGAGAGACAGAGACAGAGACATACACAGAGAGAGACAAAGAGAGAGACACAGAGAGACACACAGAGAGAGACACACGGAGAGACACACAGAGAGAGACACAGAGACAGAGAGACACAGAGAGAGACACAGAGAGAGACACAGAGAGAGACACACGGAGAGACACACAGAGAGAGACACAGAGAGAGACACAGAGAGACACAGAGAGAGACAGAGACACACACAGAGAGACACACAGAGAGACACACAGAGAGACACAGAGAGAGACTCACAGAGAGACACACAGAGAGACACACAGAGACACACACACAGAGACACACACACAGAGACACACAGAGAGAGACACACACACAGAGACACACAGAGAGAGACACAGAGACAGAGAGACAGAGAGACACAGAGAGAGAGACACAGAGAGAGACACACGGAGAGACACACAGAGAGAGACACAGAGAGACACACAGAGAGAGACACAGAGAGACACACAGAGAGAGACACAGAGAGAGACTCACAGAGAGACACAGAGAGAGACACACAGAGAGAGACAGAGACACACAGAGAGAGACACACAGAGAGACATAGAGAGAGAGACACACGGAGAGACACACAGAGAGACACACAGAGAGACACAGAGAGAGACACACAGAGAGAGACAGAGACACACAGAGAGAGACACACAGAGAGACACAGAGAGAGAGACACACAGAGAGACACACAGAGAGAGACACACAGAGAGACACACAGAGAGAGACACAGAGACAGAGAGACACAGAGAGAGACACAGAGAGAGACACACAGAGAGAGACACAGAGAGACACAGAGAGAGACAGAGACACACACAGAGAGACACACAGAGAGACACACAGAGAGACACAGAGAGAGACTCACAGAGAGACACACAGAGACACACACAGAGAGACACACAGAGACACACCTCCAAAGGCTACACACACACACACA
>NC_058136.1:64073822-64084465 GCF_016433145.1 Gracilinanus agilis | reverse complement strand
ACAGAGACACACACACAGAGACACACACACAGAGACACACACACAGAGACACACACACAGAGACACACAGAGAGAGACACACACACAGAGAGACAGAGAGACACAGAGAGAGAGACACAGAGAGAGACACAGAGAGAGACACACGGAGAGACACACAGAGAGAGACACACAGAGAGAGACACAGAGAGACACAGAGAGAGAGACAGAGACACACACAGAGAGACACACAGAGAGACTCACAGACAGAGACAGAGAGACACACAGAGGGACACACAGAGAGACACAGAGAGAGACTCACAGAGAGACACACAGAGAGACACAGAGAGAGACACACAGAGACACACACACAGAGACACACACACAGAGACACAGAGACAGAGAGACAGAGAGACACAGAGAGAGAGACACAGAGAGACACACAGAGAGAGACACACGGAGAGACACACAGAGAGAGACACACAGAGAGAGACACAGAGAGACACAGAGAGAGAGACAGAGACACACACAGAGAGACACACAGAGAGACTCACAGACAGAGACAGAGAGACACACAGAGGGACACACAGAGAGAGACACACAGACACAGAGAGAGAGAGACAATGAGAGACACACAAAAAGACAGAGAGAGATACAGAGAGAAACAGAAAGAGACAGAGAGAGACAGAGACAGAGACATATACAGAGAGAGACAAAGAGAGACACACAGAGAGACACAGAGAGACACAGAGAGAGAGACACACGGAGAGACACACAGAGAGAGACACACAGAGAGAGACACAGAGAGACACAGAGAGAGAGACAGAGACACACACACAGAGACACACAGAGAGACACAGAGAGAGACTCACAGAGAGACACACAGAGAGACACACACAGAGAGAGACACAGAGAGACACACACAGAGAGAGACACAGAGAGACACACACAGAGAGAGACACAGAGAGACACAGAGACACACAGAGAGAGACACACAGAGAGACACACAGAGAGAGACACACAGAGAGAGACACACAGAGACACATAGAGAGACACACACAGAGAGACACAGAGAGAGACACAGAGAGATACAGAGAGACACAGAGAGAGAGACACAGAGAGAGAGACACAGAGAGAGCCACACACAGAGAGACACAGAGAGACACAGAGAGAGAGACGCAGAGAGAGAGACACAGAGAGACACACAAAAAGACAGAGAGAGATACAGAGAGAAACAGAAAGGGACAGAGAGAGAGAGACAGAGACATACACAGAGAGAGACAAAGAGAGACACGCAGAGAGACACAGAGAGAGATATAGAGACACACAGAGAGACAGAGAGAGACAGAGACACACACAGAGAGACACACAGAGAGAGAACACTTATGACCAGCACAAATGAGAGCATATAAACAAAAGACAACTAGAAGTTGTTAGAGAACATACCATAATCAAGTGGTATATTTAATGCTTAAGTATATTCAGTGCTTACTGGTTTCCAGGCATAATGCTAAATTCTGAGCAAAGGGATGCAAGCAGAAAGACAGTTCCTGAACTCAAGGAGCTCACTTCTCTTCTGTCTTCGCATTGGTACTAAGTGGGGCAGCTCGGTGGCTTGGTGTCCCAGCCGAGTGACCCTGGGCAAGTCACCCAGCCCCAGTTGCCTAGCCCTTACTGTTCTTTTGCCTTGGAACCAATCCTAAGATACAAGGGAAGGTTTTTAAAAAAGAATTGATCTTGAGTATTGGTTCCAAGGCAATTGAGTATTGGCTAGGCAATGGGGGTCAAGTGACTTGCCCAGGGTCACCCAGCTGGGAAGTGTCTGAGGTCGGATTTGAACCCAGGACCTCCCGTCTCTGGACCTGGCTCTCCATCCACTGAGCTACCCAGCTAACTGCTCCTGGGAGCTTCCATTCTAATGGAGAAAGACAGGGAGGCGCCATGGCCGTACATGTACATTAGGAGGGTGAATTTGGCAGCTGAGTGGGAGAGGAGCTGGAGGCAGCCGGAGGCACCAGCAGAGCTCTCCGAGTGACCAGGGGGACCCTAACCACGGGAGAGGAGGGGACATGTGGGAGAGTCTTTCTGAAGAACCATCAACAGGTCTTGAAAACAAGGTGGATAAGGAGGAGGAGAGAGAGGAGGGCCGCCCGCTTCATAGTAATGGGGAGGTTAGGAAGGAGGGCGGGTGGGTGGGGAGCCATGAGTTCCCTTTTGGCCATGCTGAGTTTAAGGTGTCTACAAGACCCGGCTTTCGAGATGTTTGATTGGCGCGTGGAATGTCCAGGCCGCCCACGATTCCCTCAAGCCGCCATCTGTACTCCCAGGTCTTGTATTCATCTTATACCATCCAGCCACCCCACAGTTTCCCATGACAAAGCTCGGGAGACATGTCAGGGCTGGGCCAGCACGCCTGAGAATCATCTGCATAGGGAGGATAATGGAATCCATGGAAACCGTTGGCATGGACAAAGAAAACAGAATGGTGGGAGAAGGGGTGAACTCCCTCTAGTTACAAAGGTCCAGCAGAGAGGGAGAAGGACGGGGCAGACGAGGAAGCGGAGAGTCCAGAGAGAGTGATGGCTCCAAAACCTAGAGGAGAAGCAGGTACTAAACAAAGGCTCCAGAGTGGGCACGAAGGATTGGGGGGGGGGCACTGACACAAAGATCGTGGGCAGCCTTCTCAAGGGGTTTGGCCGCCGGTGGGAAAGACAGAGGAGGACAGTTGTCAGGCTGATGCTTCTCTGAGGATGTGGCAGACATGGGAGCATTTGTAGGCCGCCAGCGAGCGACTGAACATTAGGGACCAAATGGAGCCCACAGAGGGGCCAGGCTGCTGGGGAAGATGGGACGGGATCCAATTTTTTGTGTATACAGAGGGGTATGCTTTGGCAAGGAGAAAGGCCGTAGCTTCCTGTGAGAGAGAGGTGAGGGAGGAAAGTCCAGGATCCCTCCTGGCCTGCCAAGCGGCTGCCAGGGATGGGGGGAAAGTGTCTGAGTGGTCTAAGATGAGAGGAAGGGAGAAGAGGGAGCTCACGGGGAATTGGCCTCGATTTTTCCAAAAAAATAGGAGTCCAGGTTCTCAGCTAGGAGGGTGTGGGGGAAGGGAACTGTGGCAGGCTTGAGGAGGGATAAGCAGGGTTAGAAGAACCGATTGCTCGAGGGAGTTGAATTTATTAGGGTAAAAGGATTGCCTTGCTGCAGTGAAGACCCAGTGAAGGTTATGCAACATAAAGTTGTAGGAGAGCCAGTAAATATGGATTCATCATTTTCTCTGGCTTACATTAGCAACACTGTGACTAGAAACTAAGGTGGGAGTAAGCCATGGCTGGGCTGTGGCAGGGTCAGTTTGTGGTAGAGGATTGTATTTTTTTTTTAACCCTCACTTTCCATCTTGGAGTCAGTATACTGCGTATAGGCTCCAAGGCAGAAGAGCGGTAAGGGTGGGCAATGGGAGTCAAGTGACTCGCCCAGGGTCACACAGCTGGGAAGTGTCTGAGGCCAGATTGGAACCCAGGACCTCCCGTCTCTGGGCCCGGCTCTCCATCCACTGAGCCACCCAGCTGCCCCCTGGGGTAGAGGATTGTAGAGAAGGGGAGAGTGGCGAACTGAATGGATCCACCAAGAGATCAAGTCCAGGAAAGGATGAGAATGTCCAGAAGCAGATGGCTTGGGAAAGACGGGAATGGTGAAGGAATTGGAGGTCCTGGAGAAGACAAAGAATAGAATTAGGGACTATAAGGCAGAGTGGGTGGAAAAATTATTATTATTGTAATTATATTATAATAGAATAATATAATATAATTGTAAGATTATAATATAAGATGATAAGCAGATGAAGGAATTTCGGAGTCCATGATCGTGGAACTGGCACGTGTGAGGTTAGGGGGCAGGGGATGACGACTATCTATATATGTGTAAAGTGGACAACCGAGTCCTGCGAAGGAAATGAGAGAAATTGAGGAACTGGAAAGTTAAGAGACTTTGAGGGAATGTCAGTATGCATGTTGAGATACCCTGGAATGAGGGTGGCCACTGGGGAAGAGAGACAAAGATCATGAGCCAGGCCTGGAACTGGCTAAGGAAGGAGCGAGCTGGGGGTCAATAGAGGCAACTAGGTGGCACCATGGGTAGAGAATTGGTTCTGGAATCAGGAAGATCTGAGTTCAAATTGAGATTCAGATACTTATTAGCTGTTTGCCCCTGGGCAAGTCATTTCACCTCTGTCTGCCTCAGTTTCCTCAACTGTAAAATGGGGATCACAAGAGCACCCGCCTTGCAGAGTTGTCGAGAGGATCAGATAAAATGCCATTTGCACAAAGTGCTGGGCACACAGTAGGTACTTAGTACATGCCTAATCCCTCCCCTTGCCTGTGACTACCTGAATTTTGATTGGATGGTAAATATAGATTGAAGACACCCGGAAGAAGGACAAGTTACTGAGTGATGGTGCTAGAAGAGGGACAGTCTAAACGTAGTCCCGGGGAGCCTCAGCAATGCCTCACCTCTGTCAGAGAACAGTGGGAAACTGTGAGTTTGGGCAGATGGCGGGTCTGGGAGAGAGGGTGGGAGAATGCTCACCGTGGAGGAATGAGTTCAGGCAAACGATCATCTTCGCCAGGGGTCCGGTGTGAGGCAGGATGCGAGAGTGGCAGGTTCCTGGCAGGGACTCACCACTTCAGGGGGGAAGCCATCTTGCTCAGTGTGCTGGGAGGGCAGAGAAAATGGCCGGCTTGGCCAAGGACCCTGCTCTCTGGTCACAAGATGGGGGACCAACAGGAAGAAAGGGCGTGATCTGGTCCGTATAATTGACGTATTGTTGGCCTTCTCAATGGGGAGGGCCCGAATGTGGAGTCGAGAAGATGATCACGTTCCAATCAGTTTGTAGACGGGAAAGGCTAAAAAGAAGAAAAAGCCAAGTGGAAGAAAGGGCGCAGGAAGCGGGATCGCTGGGCAGAGGGCTACTCTGGGACCTCTCGGCAAAAGCTATTTCTCCCCCAAGATGGGAAGGGCCTTCTGTCAATAGGCGACACATAACGCTGACAGGGAATCATAGGATCTTGGATTCAGAGGGCCAGCGAGCCTCAGAGGCCAAGTACCCAGTCCAACCCGTCCATTTTAGTGGAGGAGAAAACTGAGGCCTAAGGAGAGGAAGGGACTTGTCCAAGGTAGTAAGTGGCAGAGCAGGGATTCAAAGCCAGGTCCCCCGCCTCCAAATCCGGTGGTCTTTCCAATGAACGAACATGCTTTCATCACAGGTCTAGTAATCTCAAGGTGCCCTGGAGCTCCGGGCGAAGTAGGGGGTGGGAGAAGCCAAAGGGGCTCACCCGGATCCAAAGGGGGTCCCGGGTGTAGACTGCGACTCACTTGAACTTTGTTAAACAAACGTTGACGTAAGCTAAACACCACGTTAGGTGATAGTGTGAAAAAAAAAAAGGAGATCCACTTCTTGCCCTCCGGGAGCTTCCATTCTGGGGGAGGTGGAGGGAGCTGAGCTCTTCTCTTCTCCCTCTCCCGCTTCACTTAGGGATCTCTCAGCTCCCCCGAGTTTCACTCGCTTCTCCACTTTGGTTCTCACTTCAGCCCTAATCTCTGCTGATCTCCGGGCTCCCGGCTCCAGCTGCCCATTGGACATCCCTGAGCAGCCGTCCTGTAAGTTCCAGCATCCTTCCCCTCTTCCCTCCTCTGCGGGGTCTCCCCCTTCCAGGCACTTTCTCAGGCTGGCCCCCATAGCTGGAATGCTCTTCCTCCTTCTCTCTGCCCATGAGTTTCTCCGGCTTCCTTCAGGCTCCCCACTGAAATCGGAAGCCTTTCCCAATTCCCTTGGAAGCTTCCCTTTGTTACCTCAGTTTATTCCGTCTATAACTACCCCGTACGGTACACGGTACGTAGCCGCTGGCATGTACATTCAACTAAGAGCTCCTTGAGGGCAGGGACTCTCGGTTGCCCTTCTTTGAATCGGTAGCACTCAAAGGTAGTGCCTGGCACATAGTAGGCCCCTTATAAATGTTTAACTGACTAATTTGAGAAGATAGAGAGCACTAATTAGATGAAATGAGGAAGTCAAGAAAGGCTTAGGATGGGGGCAGCTGGGTGGCTCAGACCCAGAGACGGGAGATCCTGGATTCAAAGCTGACCTCAGATACTTCCTAATTGTATGACCCTGGACAAGTCACTTAACCCCTCTTTGCCTAGGTCTTCTGTCTTACAACCGGGACACAGCGTTGATTCCAAGAAGGAAGGCACGGCTAAAAGAAACAAAAGGCTGAGGAGGTAGCACCAGTATGGAGCCTTGAAGTAAGATAAAAATTCTGAGATTTATAGGTAAAGCAATAACCCCAATGTGGTGGATAAAGAGACGGACTCGGAGTCGGGAGGACCTGCGTGCAAATTCAGCCACTCACTTCCTTGCTGTGTCATTCCAGATTTTAGTTCTTTCCCTATAAAATGGAGGCTTCCCAAGTCCCTTCTAGCTCTAGAACTAGGATCGTACCTGTGACCTTGAGTAAGCCCCTTCCCCTCCCTGGGCATCAGTTTCCTCCTCTGTAAAAGAAAACTAGATGATGGCCTCCAAGGTGCTCACTAGCTCTAGCTTTTCTCCAAACCACGGAATGGAATGAGTTTGGAGAACAGCCAGCAGAATAGTTTGGCTAGAACAGAGTGTGATCAAGTTGGAAGGGAAGGTCAGAACGAACCGATCGTGGAGGGCCTTGTTGCCGGGCTAAGGATTTGGGATTATGGGGGCAGCGAGAAAGAATTCTGAGCGGAGGAGTGGCATAATCAAATCTGGGCCTTTTGAAGCTTGTTTTCACAGCTGCCTCGCAGGTCGCAAACCTGGGTGACTGGAAGGCTGACGAAGCTCTCCGAAAAGGGGGAACTTTGAAAGAAACCGAGTCTTTCCAGGAGGAAGGCGGCAGAGTCCACTTTAGACACACTAAGTCCGAGATGCTAACATAATATCGAGGGAAAGCTGGCCAGGAGGCGACCAGCGATGGTAGACTATTATTCAAGTGAGAGGTATCACTTGCAGGAGTCACCTCTGTATAAATAATTGAACCCAGGGGACGGAAGGAGAGAGCTCACCAAGGGAGAGTGTTTAGAGAGAGAAGAGAAAACGGGGCCCAAGACAGAGCCTATGGGGACGCTTTGAGCCAGTCGGAGATGGACCACGATGACTCAGCAGAGAAGCCTGATGGGTCAAACGAAAGGAGGCCGAGGAGAGGCCAGCAGTTGGGGAAGGGAAGGGAGGAGAGGCCACCCAGCAGGAAAGGTAGATGGTCAGCAGAATTCAAAGGGGATGAGAATCCAGAGAGAGGAATCGTGTGAGCTGATAGTTTCAGTAGAGTGTCCATGGTCTGCCAGAGACCAGAATGCCTAGTGAAGGGGTGTGGAGGAAGTCCAGACAGTGAAGGAACTCTTTTTGGAAGTGAACTTTTCAAGGGGCCTGGCATTGCTGGAAGGGAGGAGAGCCACAAGATGGAGAGCCTGAGGAGATGGCGGGGTGAAGGGCCAGGTTTCTAATGATGCCGAGACCCTAGCAGCAGGGGTGTGAGGGAGCCAGCTCGAAGCAGCTCTTGAGAGCTGATGATTACATTTTCACTGTGAGCATCTGAGCACACACACCTCGGAAATGTGCCAAATGACACATCAGGGCTTGACTAATTGTCATACCACATTTCATTTGCTTTTTCTTTCAGTCACGTTTAGAGATGTGGATCTTAGAAGCCATTTTTGTCTACCCACTTCCTTTTACAGGTGAAGAAGCTGAGGCTCAGCAAGGTTAGGGGACTTATCCGGGGTCATACACCTAGGAACCACCCAAGGTGGCATTGGAACCCAGGTCTGCCTGACTCCAAGTCCTATGCCTGATCCACTATACCAGTGATGGGCAAACTACGGCCTGTGGACCAGATGCGGCCCCCTAAAATGTTCTATCCGGCCCTAATCTGACAAATACAACGAGTAGGATAGGATACAATGAAACTTGGAAAGAGTCGCCTTAGAAACAGACTGACAGAGGAGCATTGCCTTTCCTTTGGCCCCTCTTTCCAAAGTTGGCCCAGCACTGGCCTAGACTAACAATGTGTAGATGTGTGCATATTATATATACGTATACATGTGACATTTTCTCACTGCGGCATCCTTCAGGCTACATCAGTTGACGCACATTTTTCCAAGCTTCTCTGTATTCTTCATATTCATAATTTCTCATGACACAGTTATATTCTAGGGCAGTCATGAATCAAAATTGGTTTGGCCACTCCCCCAAATGATGGGCATCGATTCTGTTTCTACTTTTTTGCACCCCTAAAAGTGCTGCTCTGAATGTTTGGGGGATGACTGGATATATAGGAGGCCTTTTTGTCTTTGACTTCCTTGGCATTTAGGTCTGGCAGGGACATCTCTGGGTCAAAAGGGATGGGCATTTTTTGTCACTTTCTTTGTGTAATTTCAGATTGGTTTCCAGAAGAATCGGAACACTTCACAGCTGCTCTTCCAACAGTGTCCTGGGGCAGGATAGCAATAGGAGCTGGGGCCATTTGCTATGAAAGAGCCATTGGGGTGCCACTGAGAGCAGGAGAAGAAAGGAGAAAGTCTGAGCCAGCCACTATAAAGAATGTGATAGAGGGGGCAGCTGGGTAGCTCAGTGGATGGAGAGCCAGGCCTAGAGATGGGAGGTCCTGGGTTCAAACCCGGCCTCAGCCACTTCCCAGCTGGGTGACCCTGGACAAGTCACTTGACCCCCATTGCCCACCCTTACCACTCTTCCACCTAGGAGCCAATGCTCAGTATTGACTCCAAGACGGAAGGTGAGGGCTTAAAAAAAAAGAATGTGATAGAGTCGGGCAGTTAAAGATGAAAAGAATTGCCCTTGTAGCATTGAGATTCCGGAAAATAAAAAGTACACGCAGTGACCCCAGCAATGTCTAGCAACTTGGGAATAGGAGTGGAGAAGGTAGATGGCGGGTGAACAGGGTTGAGAGCTAGGATGGCATGAACAATGAAATAGAACAAGGGGGCGATGGATTTAAGGCCAGATGCTGGCGTGCCGTTGAACTGGCACACTATTACCAGACAACTTGGCACTGTTTAATTGGCACACAACTACTGGACGATAGGCTACCGTTGAAGTGACGTGCTATTACCAGATGCTGGGGTGCCACTGAACTGGCACACGATTACCAGACAATGGGGCACCAATGAGCTCGTACCCTATTACTAGACAATGAGGTACCGTTGAAGTGGCACTCTGTTTCTGGATGCACTGGCACACTATTTCAAGCACTCTAAAATGTAAGTTTATTTTTCCAGCTTACAAGCATGTGTTTTCCCTCTTGAGACCCCCTTACAAATACGCAGCGTTCTACAGATATACATGTATGGAGAGTTCCTTTCAGTGTGGAGCACCTGGGAAGGAAATTCCTTCTACCAAAGCAGGTTTGCACTTTCTCTGCTTCCTCTCTTTACATTTCGATATATCACAGTATATTGATGGCCTTAGAGAATGGAGTGGTAAAAAGATTAAGTGACTTGCCCAAGGTCATATAGTCAGGCAGGTCTTGTGGACTCTGAGGTTGACTCTCTAAGCTCTGAGCCTGTGATGGCCAACCTATAGAATGCATGCCAGAGATGTCACACATAGACCTCTCTGTGGGCATGCATGCCAAGGACCCTGGGCCCCCATTCCTGGAGCATAGAGGTCACCAGAGTTCCTAACTAGATAGCCAGAGGAAGGCCCAGCTGGGCTGCTCCCCTCCCCCTCTCCCCAATAGGAGGTCACAAGCAGGTCTCTCCCAGACAGCATCCCTGGCAGGACAAGATTGTCCCACCCCATCCAGAACCCACCGGCCTCTTCATTACCTTTGGCCCTAGTGAGACAGAAACAACTTATGTCTTTCTTATCAGAAACAACCAGTGACTTTTCTATACAAAGTATTTGGGGCATTTGGGGATGTATCTTTTGAGTCTGTACTTTCAAAACATTCCAAACGGGAGTCTAGTGACTTAGGAATATGTTTTATGACCCGAGCCTCCGAGAGCAGCCTCTTCGCTGTTCCACAGCTCCCCTCCCCAGTTTCTTTCACAAGCCAACTTGGGCTTGATTTGCCTTCTTCTTGCCCTCACTTCTTACTAGCCTGGGCAATTTGCATTCAAAGGGGTGCCTGCCTGAGGGAGAACAGGTGGGCTAGAAGCTCTAGAAAACACAGTCCTGGCTAGTTACTCTTCCATTCAGCCCTGCATGCAGTTTAAAACCTGACTTCAGTCCTTGACCTTTAGCTAAAAAGGTTCATTTGGAGGAGACCCCCTTCAGGAAGGCTGGAAGGTGATGGGGTGAATGTGTCAGAATGATGACATTTAACCTGAGGTTTCTATTTTCCCATAAATAAGGGGTTTTCTTGTAAGCTGGGGATTTTTTCCTTTATTTCCCCCCTAGGTTGATGGGATCATAGCTCACATAACTAGAGGGGAGCAGAATGCTTGCACCCCTCACCTCTCCCTCTCCCCAAGCCCGATTACATCACCCGCTCCCCTGCCCAGCAGTCCAATGGGAGTACTTCCTACCTCTCCCAGGTGGAGTAAGTGGGGGGGAAGCAGTCCACTTGGCACTCAGTGGGGGAAGGGGCACAGAATGTGGTCTCTTGGGGGGCATGGGCACAGCACTTGGT
>NC_058136.1:64067823-64068971 GCF_016433145.1 Gracilinanus agilis | reverse complement strand
CTTCCTTCCTTCCTTCCTTCCTTCCTTCCTTCCTTCCTTCCTTCCTTCCTTCCTTCCTTCCTCCCTCTTTTTTTAAATAAACCTTTACCTCCTTTACCTTATTATATATTAGTTCCAAGGGAGGCAAGCAATAAGGGCTAGCCAGTGGGGATTAGTTGACTAGCCCAGGATCAGACTGTTCATTGTTCTTCCATGAAATAGCTGTAATCCATGCTAGCTCTGCTTTTTTTTAAACCCTTGCCTTCTGTCTTAGAAGGATACTAATTTATCAGTTTTTTTTTAATTTTTTAAACCCTTAACTTCTGTGTATTGACTTATAGGTGGAAGATTGGTAAGGGTGGGCAATGAGGTCAAGTGACTTGCCCAGGGTCACACAGTTGGGAAGTGTCTGAGGCCGGATTTGAACCCAGGACCTCCTGTCTCTAGGCCTGGCTCTCAATCCACTGAGCTACCCAGCTGCCCCTATCAGTTTTTTTTAATTAAACCCTCACCTTCCATCTTGAAGTCAATACTGTGTATTGGCTCCTAGGTGGAAGAGCGGTAAGGGCTAGGCAATGAGGGTCAAGTGACTTGCCCAGGGTCACCCAGCTGGGCAGTGTCTGAGGCCACTTTTGAACCCAGCACCTCCCGTCTCTAGGCCTGACTCTCCATCCACTGAAATCCCAGATGCTCTAGCTCTGCTTTTAATAGGATGACAAGGGGCAGCTGGGTGGCTCAATGGATTGAGATCCAGGTCTGGAGTTGGGCAGTCTTAGATTCAAATCTGGCCTCAGACACTTCCTAGCCGTGTGACCCTGGGCAAGTCACTTGACCCCATCGCCCACCCTTACCACTCTTCTGCCTTGGAGCCAATACACAGCATTGACTCCAAGAGGGAAGGTGAGGGTTTAAAAAAAAAGAAACATGAATATGAATGTAGGCTTGAGGCTGTGTTCTTGGCCAGGAGCAGGAACCAGACCACTTGGGTGCTTGCATTTCCATGAGCTCCCTTCCTATAATTCCAGGGTCCTGTTGAGTTGGCAGGATATTGGGACCAAAGACTTTCCCCACCCAGAGGAACTCTTCTGGAACTTGAGAGGTTGTCTAGTCCTCTAAGCTGACCCCGTTAAAGAGCCCTCCCACCCCCCACCCCCCCGCTTTTCCTTGGA
>NC_058136.1:64054959-64067789 GCF_016433145.1 Gracilinanus agilis | reverse complement strand
CCCCCCGCTTTTCCTTGGACACCATTAACGACTAACACTGTGAAAGTCCTCGGCGACTTCTTATTGGCATTTGGTCGTTTCCGTCGTGTCAGCCTCTTCTTGACCCCATTTGGGGTTCTCTTGGCAAAGATACTGGAGTACTTTGCCATTTCCTTGTCCAGTTGATTTTATAGATGAGGAAATGGAGACAAACAGGGTCAAGGGACTTGCCCAGGGCCACACAGCTAGTGAGGATCTGAGTCCAGATTCGAACTCGGGAGGATTTGTCTTCCTGACTGACTCTAGGCCGGGCACACCACTTAGCTACACTTCGGCCCGACTACCTGGCCAAGAAACAGTATCAAGAAGAGACATCAGCCCTGCTCCGACTGAAACAGCAAGAAAAGGAAATGTGGCCATCTAGATACGATTGTGAAGGAGCCAGAGTGAAAGTGCTGCTCAGCTGACCTTGCCCGCACCGCCCCCTCCACTAACGCAGAGCCCAGCGGAGCGCCAATATTGTCAGCTTCGAAAACACACCAAAAACAAACAGGAAAGATGGACTTTGGCAGTCTAGAGCAGCTTGGAATTGTAGAAAAACTGTACAATTTCTTGACTGCGGTCCAGCCCACTCCCCTGTCCCACTGGGGACCCATCACCAGCTTCTGTCCACAATACTGTATCCATTCGACTGCACAGCAGGTCTTCGGGGGACACAAAATTGCTTGGGGAAGTGGCCTGATCACGCATTGAATCAGCAGCAGGGCTGAAATTAGAGCTTGGGGTCCTGATTCGGAATGAACTATTATTTGGCTCGTTCGTTCCCACAGGACTCCTGTGGGCATGGCCGCTTGGCTTAGGACCTTGTATATCTGGAGGGAGATGGGCAGTTTCTCATAGAGTAATCATCGAATCATAGAATGCGGTGGGATTCGAATTCATGTCCTCAGGCTCTGTCTGGCGCTCTCTGTGATACCATCCACTATATTCCGTAAGCCTGGGCTGGGAAAAAGAATTAAGACTCTGGTACCCTAATTGGCCCCCCATCTGCCCGGGCCTGCCCTCCTTGGCCTAACTCAGCGGTTCCCAAACTCTTTTGGCCTCCCTCCCCCTTTCCAGAAAAAATATTACTCAGCGCCCCCTGGAAATGATGAAACTATTTATTGAACGCAGAATAGAATGTAATACAAAAAAAAAAATGTGGCCATCACCGCCCCCTGGATCGCTGCAGCACCCACCAGGGGGCGGTGGCGCCCACTTTGGGAATCGCTGGCCTGGCACCTTCTTCCACTGCCTCTCCACTCCAGCTCTCCCAACTGAAATCTGTTTGCCTCATATAACTCATTTCCCAGATTTCCAACATGGCACTCACTTGCTAGATAGTCCGACGGCTTTCTTTGTGATGAGAACTAGAAGACGTTCTCAGGGAATACACGGGTAGCATCCCTTTGGGCTATGGTTCTACCTATCCCCCAGACTGGTACTCACGGGTCTCTGTGGATGAGGAAATCTATAGGTCTGTACTTCTCAAACTATAGCTTAAGGGTCTCTGCTGCTCAGGGGATAGAGAGCCAGGCCCGGAGACGGGAGGTCTTGGGTTCCAATGTGGCCTCAGACACTTCCCAGCTGGGTGACCCTGGGCAAGTCACTTGACCCCCACTGCCTACCCTCACCACTCTTCTGCCTTGAAACCAATACCCAGTATTGATTCCAAGATGGAAGGTAAAGGTTTAAAAAAAACAATACATGGGTACCAGAGGCATCTAGGTGACTCAGTGGATTGAGAGCCAGGCCTCTGGCTCTGGGTTCAAATCTGGCCTCAGACACTTCTCAGCTGTGTGACCCTGGGCAAGTCACTTCACCCCCATTGCCTAGCCCTTACCACTCTTCCACCAAGGAGCCAATACACAGTATTGACTCAAAGGTGGAAGGTGAAGGTTTTCTGAAATAATAAAAATTAAGGAAGTCAGACCTTCTAAGAGGTGAGGAAGGAGAACATGCCAGGTATGGGGGCAGCAAGTACGAAAGCATAAAAAAAGAAATCAAGTCAGTCAGAATGTATTTCTGAAGCCTTTATTCCATGCCGGGCACTGTGCTAAGTGCAGAAGCTACAAAGAAGGGCAAAAAAACATGGTTTCTTATCCTCAAGAAGTTCCTGTTCTGCCAGGGAAGAAAAGGCACAAACAATTAGGTACATACACGAGGTCTATAAAGAGAACCTTAGAGGGGAAGGCAGCAATCAGGGGAACCAGGAAAGGCCTCCTATGGAAGAAGGAATTTGAGTTGAGTGTTGAAGGAAACAAGGGAAACTCAGAGGCACCGGGAAGGAGGGGCATCATTCTGGGCATGGAGGAAGGCCAGCACACAGGTGGGGAGGGTGGTTGGCGAATGGAGCGCCATGTGCAAGGACCAGCCAGTGGGCCAATTTCAAGCAGAAGACTTTCAATTTTATGCTGAAGACAACCCACTTCCCCAAATCCCTTGGTTGTGGCCCTCTTCCCTGACCGTAATCCCACCGTCAGAAACTTGGCCTTGTCCCTGGTTTCCCTGCCTTTCTAGGCCCTGGGACTCCATGCAGCTTTCCTTCCGCCTTTTGGCCATGTACCCTTCTTCTATATGCCAATGGCCAAAAGAGAACGTGCACAAAGGATGGGGAGAAAGCAGTGAAGAGATCTGGCAGGGGATTCGCTGGCTGTTAGATATCCTACATATCGGATGAGGGGGAACGAGAAGTAGAGGAAGACACCGAGGTTGTAAGCTGAAGCCACTGGGAGCATGGCGGGGTTCTTGATGTTCATTAGGGAAGTTCAGAAGAGAGCTGGGCTGGGAGTGGGATGGAGAAGGGGCATGGAGAAATAATGAGCTCCGCTCTGTACATGTTGATCCCGAGATACCCATCGGGCAGATGGTTCCAAATGCTTAATGGACAGTAGATGGTACAGGCCGGGGGCGCAGAAGAGAAATTAGGGCTTGGAGTCATTAACTATCAACCTGGGAGTCATCCGTAGAGATAGGATCGTCGAGCCCTGGGGAGCCGATGAAGTCACCAGATGGGATACGATTGAGAGAAAAGGGAAGAGTGGCTTCCATAGAGCTTTGGAGATGGCCATGGTGAATGTACATCACTAGGATGGAGATGCAGCAAAGGTGACTGAGTAAGAGTGGTCTAATAGGCAGGAGGAGAACCAGGAGAGAACTGTCATAGAAAGCCCCAAAGGAGAAATGATCTAAGATGAGGCCAGCAGTGGCTAGTGGTACAGTGGGGCCTAGAAGGAAGAGGATTGACAAAAAACCGATAGATGTGGAAATTAAGAGATTATTGGAGGGGCAGCTGGGTGGCTCAGTGGATAGAGCATCAGGCCTCAGATACTTCCTAGCTGTGTGACCAGAGGCAAGTCACTTAATCCCAACTGCCTAGCCTTTATCACTCATCTGCCTTGGAACCTGTACTTAGTATTGACTTTAAGACGAAAGTGAAGAGTTTTTGAAAAGCCAATCAGAGGGAGCAGCTAGTGGGATTAGATGCCCTCCAAGATCGCCACCAACTCTGGAATTCTGTGATTCTAATACAAAGAAAGAAGAATGGGAAACTCCATCTATTTCCTGGGCCATGATATGCCCCATAGAGATACAAGGAGCAGGGAATAGTGGACAAAGACTCATGCCTCTTTTTTGTTTTTAATGCCCTTTTTTAACCCTTAACTTCTGTGCATTGGCTCCTTGGTGGAAGACTGGTAATGGGGGTCAAGTGACCTGCCCAGGGTCACACAGCCAGGAAGTGTCTGAGGCCAGATTTGAACCTAGGACTTCCCGTCTCTGAGCCTGACTCTCAATCCACTGAGCTACCCAGCTGCCCCAGACTCATTCCTCTTGATATATGCAATTATATTTCCACTGAAGTCATTCCTAAAGGGTAGTTCTCCCACTGGAAGCTGTAGATCCTGTATGAAGAATTAGAACCATAGTGAGTGGACCATACCCAGGGATGAGGGGAGAGGTGATCGTTTGAACTGCAGAAAATGAACAAGGGGGCCTGCACTTGGGATCCTACGTTTCTGTGTGGCCTGTAAAGCACTAGGAAGGGTTTAGAGACCATTTAGTGGATGAGGAAACTGAGGCTGAGAGGTTAGGCGACTTGTCCGGGGTTGCAAAGTTGTCTGAGGTGGGGATTGACCCCAGGCCCCCTTGACTCCAAGGCCAATGTCCTTTCCACTGGGTCAGTCTGCCAACCCAGCCCTTCCCATTCCCACAGGAACTCACCACAGGCTGGATCCCAAAGGACAGTGCAACTGTGACCCAGCAGTAGCACTACTCGGTCTGCATCTCATAGAGACACAAAGGGGGAGAGGAACCGATTCATACAAAACTATTTACAGCAGCTCTTTTTGTGGTGATAAAGAATTGGAAACTAAGGGGATGCAGTCTCTCCACTGGAGAATGACTGAACAAGTCAAGGCCTACGATTGGGATGGAATACTTGTGTGCTATGAGGAATGACAAGCAGGATGGTTTCAGAAAAACCTGGGAAGACTTACATAAACTGATGCAGAGCGGAGTGACCTCAGTGAGAACACTGTACACAGTAATAGCAGTTCTGGACCATGAACAACTGTGAATGGCTTGGTTACCTCCAACGGTCCAATGATCCAAGACAACCCCAAAGGACTCATGCTGAAATCTGCTCTCCACCTCCAGAGAAAGAACCGATGGAGTCTGAACGCAGATCTAAGCGGGCCATTCCTCACTTGATTTACTCTGTGGCCTTCCACATCACGATGAATATGGAAGTGCATTTTGTACAATAGAACATGTATAACCAATAGCAAATTGCTTACCATCTCAGGGAAGAAGAAAGGGAGGGAAGGAGGGAGAGAATGTGGAACTCAGAGTGAATGTTAACAATCCTTTTTGCATGTAAGTGGGGAAAACAGAACATTACTAACCAAAAAATGCAAAAGGACTGCAAAAAAGGATGACTGGAAGGTCCATCTTCTTGTCTGATTCAGCTCAGAAGAGGAAACTGAGGCAGAAGAGGGGAAGGAACTCGATTAGGGTTAAACAGTAGTGAGTGACAGATCCAGGATTCAAATCTAGGATATATCACTTCAAATCTAGTGCAGAATGATGAGCTGAGCATCCTGGAGACCTTCCTCTTCAGGGATGGACTAACTTTTTAAAGAGGGGGCCCAAGGAAAGGCAATGCTCCTCTATTAGTCTGTTTCTAAGGTGACTCTTTCCAAGTTTCATTGTATCGTATCCTACTTGTGAAGAATGTCATGCGGCTGGACAGAACATTTCAGGGGGCCGCATCTGATCTGTGGGCCATAGTTTGCCTATCACTGCTCTAGGTTTTAACCTTCTAGAAATATCAGCTCAGCCTTTAGACCAGGGGTCGGCAACCTTTTTGGCCGTGAGAGCCCTAAATGCCACATTTTTAAAAATGTAATTTCGTGAGAGCCGTACAGTGCTCACAGTGCTGCTCCTGTAACAGCGCCTGAAAAAAAAATGGACTTGTGGCTCCTGCAGAAAGAGCCATCTCTGGCCCTCGAAAGAGCCAGATATGGCTCGAGAGCCATACGTTACCGACCCCTGCTTTAGGCTATCCATCTGGTTTTCCTCAGTCTCCTGTATACACGACTGGCCCATAACATTCTTTGGTCATTTGTCTCTGCCTCTATAATGACTCATCCAAAGTCCAACTCAACGTTCCTTTCGGGGAGGCTGAGACAAAGAAAAGAAGACCCCGATATTGGAAGGAGTTCTATCTATCACACACTGCTGTTTGCTTCACAGGCCACCCAGGAAATCCTTTAACCCTATGGAGGGGGTCATCCCACTACACACCCCAAACATGGCCTCCTACCTGCAGAATGGAGTGTGGCCTGGTATTATTCCAACTGCCAAATGGAAGAGGGCAGTGTGGTATGATGTAAAGGACCCTCTCCTAGGAATCAGGGAACCCGGACCAATAGCCAGGTAACCCTGGACCTCCAGCATCCCCTCTCTGATGGGTACCAGCTGCCAAAGAAGGGAGAAGGATCAGCATACTTGCCTGTCCTTAACCTGAAGGGGTGCTGGTGGAATTAAGGGTGTCTGTGAAAGGGTTTTGAAAACCCTCCGTCCCCTTCCCTTCCTCATAAAGATGGGTTGCGGGAGAGCGCAAACGGCTGGCAGACTTTTCCGCTAAGGGTTCTGCGGATCTCTTGGCATCTTTTTACTCTTTGTTCTAGGAAATCGCTCCCCTGGATTGGGGCAGGGAAAGAGGGAGAGGGCCCTGGCCAGGAAGGCTGATGGCAAACCAGAGAGCCCTGCAAATTTAGAGAGCCAGCTCCACAAATGTAAGGGATAATCCTGGCCACTTGGGGGCACCTGGCCAATGCCAATGTTGGCAACAGGAAGGCGAAGTTCCACTGGAAGCAGCTGTGGGAATTTCCTTGTTGGTCTATCCAGAATGAAGCAGGTTGTCTTGGATTTGTTAGGGTCCAAGCCCAGGAGCCCAGTCACACCCCTTCCCCCATCCCCAGCACTGAGTCTCTCCATCCCCGGCTCCCTTTGTGCCTTTGCTGGTTTCAGATCCTTGTTCGGGTCCGTGGGAGTCATCTGCTCCATGGGGGAGTCCAGTTGGGCGTGGTAGGTCGAAGCGGAGGGGACACTAACAGAGAGCTGAGAGTGACCTCAGCTACTGTGGCCAGGGTGGGGAGACAAAGGGAGGTGTCAGGCACGCCCCAGGAGTTCCCCAGATATTTATAGCCCACTAGCTAGATCAGTAGCCGCCCCCCCCCCCCGCCCCAGAGCTCACGCTAGGCCAAGACCATGTTAAAAGGGCCCATTCTGAGGGAGTGCCGAGTCCCGCTGTGCTTCTACCCTGCTCCCACCACGACCAGACAAGGTGCCACAGATTGGGATCTGTGGAGCCGGGAGGAGCCCTGGGGGTCACCCGGTCTGACAAAAATCACCTCTATCTTTCCTTCGTGGCTCCTTCAAGGAGGACCCTCACACTCCCCCAACTCCCGAGGCCGCCCGGTCCACTTTGGGCCAGCTCCAGCGGCCGGGACATTTTTTCCTAATTTCCGACGGACATTTGCCCCTTCCATCTTCTTGTTCCAAGCTCTGCCCTCGAGCCAGTTTGTTTTCCAAATGACAGACCCCTTTGAGCACTTGGACAACTACTAACTGTTCCCCCTACCTCCTTCCCAAGGCTCTTCTTCTCTAGGCAGGCTTCACGTCCTCCGGAAGGCCAGCCACTCTCCATGAGAGTTCATCCAATCGCTCAGCCTTGACTGTCACCAAATCCCACAAAAGGGGAGAAAGGGCCGTGCTGGGAGCTGGGAGTCACCCTCCCTGTCAGACGTGCTCCCTGGGCTTCCTGAAACATCTGAGGCCAAACAGAAATCCTATTCGCTATCATCTATCTATCTGTCTGTCTGTCTGTCTGTCTGTCTGTCTGTCTGTCTCTCTCTCTCTCTCTCTCTCTCTCTGTCTATCTACCTTTATCTCTATCTATCTGTCTGTCTGTCTATCCATCCATCTGTCTGTCTGTATCTATCTATCTATCTATCTATCTATCTATCTATCATCTATCTATCTATCTATCTATCTATCTATCTATCTATCTACCTTTATCTCTATCTATCTCTCTGTCTGTCCATCCATCCGTCTGTCTCTATCTATCTCTATATCTCTATATCTATCTATCTATCTATCTATCTATCTATCTATCTATCTATCTGTCTGTCTGTCTGTCCATCCATCCGTCTGTCTCTATCTATCTATCTATCTATCTATCTATCTATCTATCTATCTATCTATCTATCTATCTGTCTGTCTATCTGTCTATCTACCTCTCTCTCTCTCTCTTTCTCTATCTACCTTTATCTCTGTCTATCTGTCTGTCTGTCTATTCATCCATCTGTCTGTCTGTCTGTCTGTATCTATCTATCTATCTATCTATCATCTATCTATCTGTCTGTCTGTCTGTCTATCTACCTCTCTCTCTCTATCTATCTGTCTATCTACCTTTATCTCTATCTATCTATCTCTGTCTGTCTGTCCATCCATCCATCCGTCTGTATCTATCTATCTATCTATCTATCTATCTATCTATCTATCTATCTATCTGTCTGTCTATCTGTCTATCTACCTCTATCCATCTCTATCTATCTGTCTGTCTGTCTGTCCATCCGTCCGTCCATCTGTCTGTCTGTCTATCTGGGCCCTTCACAGCTTTCCCCAGGTCCTCTAGGATCCAAGGACGATGGCCTCCTTGCTATCCCTCAGGCACATCATTCCATCCTGCTGTCCCCTGTGCCTCCACCTCCTGGCTTCCCTGGCTTCCTTCAAAACACAGCTCAAATCCTACTGTTCCCCGTCCCCCAGGTGCCGTGTCTTCCTTCCCTTTGAGATTACTCCCATCCGCACTGTCGGCGTGTTGTCTCCCCCACTGCCTGTGCCTTCTCCGAGGACACCGTCCCAGCCGATGGCTTCCTTTGGATACTCATCGGCTGGCACCGTGACCGGAGCACCGCGGGCTCTTGGGAATTCTCGTTGGTGGGCGGTAGGTGCATAGCTTAAGGTCTGCGTGCTGACCTGGAAACCAAGGAAACCAAGAGTTCCAAATCCGAAGGGCTTGCTTAATCCCCTCTTGGGAGCCTGGCGACTCTCGGCGGCCCTTTCTGAGTGTGGAATTTCCTTTCCTTCACTCGTGGGAGCGCTCTTTGTTCGGGGCCGGGAGAAAACTGACCTGGATGTCAAAGTGACGCTCCGGGGACCCCTGGAGTCCTTCCGGCGTTCCCTGCATAGAAAGGGCCAAGTGGAGGAGTTTTGGCCCAACCCCAGCTGGGTGGCCGCATGTGCTGAAGGAATCCTGGAAGATGTTTCACACAATTCAACATGGTTTCTCATTGCAAGGGCCAGACCGCTTGGTTTCCCACCCGAAGAATGAGGGAGACTTTCTGTTGGCTCCCGAGGCCTGTCGGGTCTCTTTGCCTTTTACTGCTGGCCCCGGATTAAGCTGAGCCTGTGAACGTGGGCACACGGGAGGAGGAGAGGGCCGGGCACTCTGTAGCTCCCCCTGGACCTAGTGCTGCTTTCCACGTTGCAGCCCTTGGTAGAAGGGCCCAACTTTGGCGGGAGAGAGAAAGGGCCAAGGATCCCAGCTGACCTCTAGCCAGCCGGCTGGCGTCACTACCCAAGTACCGAGCCACGTTGGTTTGCTTTCTTCCTTAAAGGCATGGGGGGGACTTCTAGTGAACCCCAGGGCCCCAGGCCCAGTGAGCAGACTCCGATGGGCTCCGGGAACTCCCCGAGGGAGCGGGCTTCCTTTCAGAGAAGGGACACTCGGTTGTCTTCGCATGACCCATTAGGACTTTGCAAATCGACGTGTGTCAAGTTGGACGACTGCATTTGGAAGGGCGGGAAATACATAGCTAGTTATTTGAAATCAATTGGAAAATGGGAACTAACTAGCTAGGGATGTGATGGACCCCGGAGGCCCCCAGCTTCCCCCAGACTCTCTAGCACAAGGCGCTGGGCAGGCACTCAAAAAGAATGCTAGAGCACCTCCTCCAATCGATCGGGAGCTGCCCGGAGTTGGGTACTTTGGCCTTTGCCACACAACTGCTGTCGATTGGCTGAGGACGGGCAACGGCTAAAGCTGGGAGGAGAGTGAAAGGTGGGCATTGAGTCAACCCATCGGGACAGCTGTAAGTAGGTGACGGGATGCCACGGCCTGACGCCTGTGTCAGGTGAGAACAATCGGTGAGCCAGAAGTAGAAAAGGAGGTGCCGAGAGGCCCCGAGACTCCATCAAGCAGCCACAAGCTTTAGACTAGGCGCGAGAAGGCCTTGATCGATTTTGTCATTTTCGGAAGCCACTGGCCGACCTGGAGTTGTGTGGCCCAGAAGCAAGCTCAGATCCCTTGAGGAAACTTGGGCACGAGAATGGTCCCAACATGGGTCATGGGTAAAATAGCTAGATGGTTTCCAGCCATCGGGGGTTGAGCAGCTTAGCAGTAGAAACCTTCCACCAAGCCCCTGAGAAGGAATCATTTAGGGCCCAGGATTGGGGGGGGGAGGGGGAATGTAGAGGGCCCCTGCCTCAGTTTCCTTCTCTCCTCCCTCTGGAAGTTGGGGAGACTGAAGGATTTCCTAGCAGCATCTCTGGGACTTTGCCTCTGTATTAGCCATGGCAACTGGCCATGATGAGGAGAGGCAGGTTCAAGACCCCCCAGGAGGTCCAGCAGAAAAGCTCTGCAGTTGTACCTAAAGGGAACACCTTGAGGATTTCCAAGAGCTGTGAGTTATGCCTTTGCTATACGTGCTCTAAGCTCTGAGCCTACTCCTTTCTGAGCTCTGTACGTACTGTACTGGTGGGAGAGTATGTCATAAACTTGGAGGGGGGGCAGGAGCAAATAATTTCTACCAACTGTACCATCATAGTTAATACTCATCTCTAAAAGTTAAGTCGCCATAGGCAAGCCATATCTTTTTTTCTTAAACCCTTAACTTCTGTTTATTGGCTCCAAGGCAGAAGAGTGGGAAGGGTGGGCCATGGGGGTCAAGTGACTTGCCCAGGGTCACCCAGCCGGGAAGTGTCTGAGGCTGGATTTGAACCCAGGACCTCCCTTCTCTAGGCCTGGCTCTCAATCCACTGGGCTACCGAGCTGCCCCCAAGCCATATCTTTATTAGGAGATCTTTAGAGGCATGAGGATGAGTGTATCCGCCTGGACTATTGGGATAACTTGCTAATTTCTCCTCTCTCCAAGCTATCTTTCACAAAATTGTTTAAAGGGGACATTTCTAAAGCACAATCTCAACAAGTTGCTTCTCTTTTGTATTAGAGACAGCTGGTGACATAGTAGATAGAGTGTCGTGCCTGGAATTAGGAACTGAATCCACGCTGAAATCAATGATAATCATGGTTTGGGGAAAGGGAAGCACACTTTGAGGGACTCTTGAGTTGTTTGTTTGTTTGTTGTTGTTGTTGTTGTTGAGTCATTTTAGTCATGTCTGACTCTTTGTGACCCCGTTTAGGGTTTTCTTGACAGAAATTCTGGAGTGATTTGCCATTGCTTTCTCCAGCTCATTTTCCAGATGAGGAAACTGAGGCTAACAGGGTGAAGTGACTTGGCCAGGGTCACACAGCTAGGAAGTCTCTGAAGTCAAATTTGAACTCAGGTCTTCCTGACTTCAGACCCAGTGCTCTATCCATTGCAGCTCCACCTAGCTACTGCTCTTGAGCTACATGACTAGAAACCACGTCCCCAACCCCTCAGGATCTCCTAGAACCCTGAAAGAAAATGTGGTAGTCACCCCCTAGGCACCCAGAGTGGGGATCGGGAGAATAATTCCAGAGTATTCTCTACACTCAATACCCTTCCTCAAATGTAGGACCCAGAACTGGAGTCAACGTGGGATTGTCTGGGAGGGAGCAGCCCAGGACTAGCACTCAAGTTCTGGATACTAGGCCTTCCTTAAAGCAGTCTAAGAGCCTAATTTCCTTTTGGCTGCCATTTTATACTGCTGACTCGTGTTGGGCTTGTGAGTTCATCAGGCCCTTCAAGCCTTTTCCAGTGTCTAGTCACATCTTACCAACCATCTTGTACGTGTAAAGCGGATATTCTGAACACATGTAGACTTCACGTTCATCGCTATTTGATTTCTTTTAGATTTGACCTGATGCTCTAGCCCGTGGAGATCTTTGGGGCTCTTGACCCTATCTTCCAACGTTCATGCTCGTGATGCCTTTAGAGAAGGCATTTTTATTTATTTCTTTATAAAACCCTCACCTTCCACCTTAGAATCAATACCATATATTGGTTCCAAGGCAGAAGAGGGGCCAGGCAAAGGAGGTTAGGTGACTTGCCCAGGGTCACACAGCTAGGAAATGTCTGAGGCTGGATTTGAACCCAGGACATCTGGTCTCTAAGCCTGGCTCTCTATCTACTGAGCCATCTAGCTGGCCCCCTATAAGGCATTTATGTAAAAATGATTCTTTTTTCAAAGCACAGATCCCTGCTTCATTACACTTGGAGACTTCCTTCTGGGTTGAAATAGAACCAGACGCTCTGGGTTCAGAAATCCAAATCATATCTCCTGACACCAACTTCTTCGGCAGCCCATCTTCAGTTCCCAAATCTGGCTTTCGGCAAAGGGGCAGATTTAAGCTTGACGTAAGAACTTAAGAAGAGTGAGAGCTGTAGCGCTGTGTTATGGGCTCCCTTGGGTGGCACTTACTACACTGAATCTATATTATGCTCCCTTTTAGATGGCAGAGTGGATAGAGTGCTGATCGCAGAGTCAGCTGGTTCTTGCCTCAGAAGCTTACTAGCCGTGTGACCTTCGACAAGTCACCTCTTGCCCTTTGCCAGAAATATTGTGGGGATCTTATGAGATAACATATACAGGGTGCTTTGCAAACTCTAAACTGCTAGATAAATGCTAGTGATTATTAATATTTTTCCATATATTTTAGTATCTTATTTGTATAGAGTATATTTTTTTAGTACTTATTTATGGTATATTTGATATCTAGTATATAGTATATTTGATTGATGGGATATCAGGATTTTCTCTTGTGTTTTAGTACTTATTTATGGCATATTTGATATCCAGTATAGAGTATATTTGATTGATGGGATATCAGGATTTCCTCTGGTGCTTTAGTATCTTATTTATGGCATATTTGATATCTAGTATAGAGTATATTTGATTGATGGGATATCAGGATTTTCTCTTGTGTTTTAGTACTTATTTATGGCATATTTGATATCTAGTATAGAGTATATTTGATTGATGGGATATCAGGATTTCCTCTGGTGCTTTAGTATCTTATTTATGGCATATTTGATATC
>NC_058136.1:64052376-64054913 GCF_016433145.1 Gracilinanus agilis | reverse complement strand
TTTAGTACTTATTTATGGCATATTTGATATCTAGTATAGAGTATATTTGATTGATGGGATATCAGGATTTTCTCTTGTGTTTTAGTACTTATTTATGGCATATTTGATATCTAGTATAGAGTATATTTGATTGATGGGATATCAGGATTTTTTCTCGTGTTTTAGTACTTATTTATGGCATATTTGATATCTCGTATAGAGTATATTTGATTGATGGGATATCAGGATTTTCTCTTGTGTTTTAGTACTTATTTATGGCATATTTGATATCTCGTGTAGAGTATATTTGATTGATGGGATATCAGGATTTCCTCTGGTGCTTTAGTATCTTACTTACGGTAGATCTGATGTATGTCTAGTATAGAGTATATTTGTAGTTTTCCTTGGGTTTTGGCAGCTTATCTGTGGCATATCGTGTATGTACGTCTCGTGTGTGGCCTGATTGCTTTCGAGCATCTTGGTGGTTGTCCTGGTGTGTGGCCCGTCTCCCCACAGTAGGTAGACGCAGGCTTCTTGGTTTTCCTCCTCACGTCCTCCATGCCCACCGCAGTGGGAGTTTCGGGGTGGTTTTCTATTGAATTCCAGCCGATCCCTCCCCATTCTGCTCACTGTCCTCTCGAAGGCCCTCCCCCCCAAACGAATCGCTCCGTGACCCATCACGGGTGGCCGTCGTGGCCGGCCACCACAGAAGCGGGCCTGCCGGCTAGCGTTCCCACCACAAAAGGCACACCGAGGGCCAGTTAGGATAGTAAGAGGAATAGATTTAATCTTTCTTTCTTATTTGTAAAACAAGACACGTTGCATATATAATGTATATATCTTATTTGTATATATACTATATACAGACATTAAAAAATGGTTCCTCTATGAGGATGAGAGGCAGATGAAGGGAGAACCTGGAATGCGACAGGCACAGAACAGGGAAGGTGTGGAAGAAGGATTCGAATGGGGAATCTGTGGCTATGAAAATATGGGAAAGAGGAGAGACCAGAGACCACGCGTGGCAGCTCTCTCGCCTTCTGTGGTCACGGGGGGAGAGGTGTCCCCCGCTGGCAAGCTCCCTCTGATCCATTTGGCTACTTGGTCTTGGGGGGGGTCAGGTAAGGGGCAAGGGGCGTCCCTTCCGGAGAATTCTGCCCTCTTGCCCGTTGCCGGAAGTGTTCACCACTCAGGGAATCTTATTGCACTGGGGCATTGGGGGCGGGGCGGGCGGTGTAAAGCACAGTGTACATTCTAGAAAAATCATGAGACGGGGGCGGAGGATCAGACGTGGGCTTCTAGAACACTCATAAAAAAAAGAGGCTGATGGCTGTGGATGGGTGGACAGTAATTGATCTATGCAGGAGGATAAAGCCACTCTGTTTCATCCCTACGGTGGTAGGGAGACGTGGGGGACTTTGGGGTTCCACTCCTAAAGGGCTGGGAAACTGGGACGTATATTGGAGGGGAGGGTTTGGAACAGTGTCAAGTCTGCTCCAGGTTTTCCTGGAGAGAGGGAGGTGCAGGGATGCACCAGATAAGGCTCTCAGTTCCTCAGGGGCTCTCATGCTGACGCCCAGGAGCTTAGAAAAAAACCCACCCCCCTCCCCTCCCCTGGGTGCCCCCCCTCCCGGTTGGATCCTATGGGCACTGTGTCTGAAGGAGCCGCGGAGAGATGGCATCTCGGCCGCCGGTAGGGGCTGGCCCTTCTGGGGGGACCGAGAAGGGGGCTCCGAGGAGTCACACATTCGAACCAGGTGCCGTGGCCAGAGTAAGGGAGTAGATTGATAGCTGTTAGCTCACTAAGGGCCTGGGAGTTGCTCTGCCCGGTGGCCACCGGGCGGCATGCAGGCCTGGGCCAGGGGGCTGGGCACCCCTGCTGGGGCCAGGGCAGAAGGGCTCCCTCCGGCTGCTAGCCGGCAGCTCAGCTTCTGGCTCGTGGGCAAGCGGGCACCAAGTAGCCAAGGAAGGGCCCCTCGAGGGGCCACGCCAACACCCATCCGTTGGACTTCAGGGCGGCCTGGCTATATCGGGCACCGAGGCTTAGCGACCTTGGGACGTGTTTCCCGTCGGTCTCCCCACGTGATGGTGTGGGTGCCCAGCTTGCTCGGTGCCCGGCTTGGTGGCACTCTGCTCCCCACCCCCCGTGGCAGTTAGCGATGCCTTGCCTCTGGGTGGTTCCCAGGCAGGGGGGGAGGCATGGGGCACTTATTTGTGGGGAGCCTGGGACTCGGTAGCCAGCCCACTTTCCCATAGGATAAGGCCCCTTTAGGCTTAGACAAAGGGCAGGAAGTGAGATGGGTATCACCTCTCAGAAAGTGACCTCCCTGGGAAGGATTGGGGGTGGCTGGGCATGGGGAAGAGGGCACCTGGGCAGCAGCTGCCTGGAGGCTCCAGGAAAAGCCTTGACCAGGGTGGGGACTGGATCTTGTCTCCCTGACACAAAGAGACCGACCCTCCGCTTGTGGTCTGGCCTGGCAGACGCTCACACAAGGACTGCACTCCCTCCTACTGCCAGGCTGCTCGGAGGACCGCTGGTCATCGGGCAGCTCAGCAGG
>NC_058136.1:64038878-64051876 GCF_016433145.1 Gracilinanus agilis | reverse complement strand
GCGTGGATGTGTGCGTTCACCAGCAGATGGAGGGCGTGTGCACACACACAGGCGCGCGCCTCTGAGGACGGGGGCGCGCGGCGCGCGCGCGCGAGCACACACACACACACACACACACACACACACACACACATCAATCAAGGCAGAGCTAGGCACATTCCACAGTCCCTGATGGATAGGCTGAGGGCTTCTCTCCTGGACCTGGAGGGAATACTAAAAGCGGAGGCTGTAAGCACCAGCTCTCCGGGGGCCCCACGCATCCCTACATTACCCTGGGCAGGGTAGCTTTGGGAGCCACCAAAACAGACTGGGCTGCCTCACTAACGTGCAAGGAGTGGCACTGGAGGGAAGGAAGCGTGGCAACGTGCCAGAAAGAAGGGAGAAGCTGGGGCAAGCAGAGGAGCGTCTGCTGCTACCAGACAAAGGGTGGCTATTCCCGAGTGCCACAGCCACCCAAAAGAGACAGCTAGCTCGCGCATTGGGGAATGTGGGCCTCCTCAGGGTTGAAAGGTCGAAAGGCTCTTTCCCTCGGCTCGTTCCCGCTGGGGAGGGGGTTGTCAGGGAAGCTGGTTCCCGCCTTCGGACCTAATTACAATATTTTCTCAAATGCCCATCCCCGGGGTCTCCCAGCTGGCCTGAGGCCCCCTTCCGCCTCCAAGTCCTTTGATAGATGGTCCTATGCAGATGAAGTCCAAGACTCCTTAAGAGGGCCCCGTCCCAGACCACGGAACTGAACTATGGGGCCAGGTCTCTGGCCTCTCCTCCCCCCGCCCCCCAGCTGGAAAGCAGCAAGGGGAGCTAAGCTGGCTGGCAGCTGTGGCGGGGCGCTGCACACCCAATCCACTAATGCCTCCCTCCGGGGGCACTCCTTGCATTTGAGAGAAAACCACTGGGCATCGGGGGAAAAGGAACAAACAGAAAATGAATGGAGTCAGCGCTTGAGTGGGAGTCGGAAAACTGTGCATGGATTAAAGGCAGCGGACACCTAGACAGCCGCTGTACATTCCAACACATGCGACGACGCGCTGCCAACGACCCTCACACACGGCCACACGGATGCACAGACTGAGTGCACAGGCTCCCAGAGAAATGGCAAGACAGAGAATGACTCAGACTTCATTTCTAATCCCTTCACAGGAGGGAGACGAAGAGCAGACCTCGCAGGTCCCAGGGGATGAGGGGGAGCAGCTGCCCAGGCTGGCTAAGGTCACTAGGAGGCAGGCAACTCAGTCACAGGCTGGTGCAGGGATCCCCTGGGGGAAAGGCAGAAAGCTACAAGGTGGAGCCCCTCCCGCCTCTAGAGACCGCCTCCTGCATCCCTTTGGAGGCTGCAGGACTTATGCCTTCATTATATTAATAACACACCGGCAAGTCAGTTGAATATGAGTTATTGCAATAACTGAAACGGATGCGTTTGGCTCCGAGCATATGCCGAGGCTTCAGCCTCGCTATCTGCTTTGTCACCGAGCACCAACAAGAAGGAGGGGCGGGAGAAAGTGGACGTTTGTCCGGAATGGCCCCGGTGGGGCAAGGCTCCCGACTGTCTGCTAGGAGAGGGATGGACGCATTGTGTGCGATTCAGATCCGAGGCAACTTGCCATTTCCACGAACTTCGGGGCAAGTCACTCCAACCCCTCCGTCTCAGTTTCCTTCCCTGTAAAACAAAAGCGTCGGGCCAGGCAGCCTCGGAGGTCTCAGGTCCCTTCACACATGGCCTCTCCTCTATGCACAAGAGGGGAAGCTTCGCCAAAGCCCAGGGCTGCTTGCCTTCCGGTCTGACCTTGGGGAGCCAGCACATACCAAGGATCACGGCCAGCCCGTGCCGGGCATTTCATCCTTCCACACCCCCAGAGCTCTCTTTTGAGGCTCTCGCACAGGTGGAGCGTCCCAGGGGTGTCCACTCCCCAAACTACGGCTCCCAAGTCCCTGCAGATCCACAGACCAACCCACCAGTGAATTTACATTCAATGGTCAATCAACTGACAGCCAGCTCCCGGCAAAGGCATTAGGCGGAGAGAAAAGCATGAAGAGCAGTAGCAAAGCGGTCCCTCATTAACCTGAGGCACCCCCGCCCCAGAACCCACCGCACCAGCAAGAGGGAGCGCGCGCACACCACACACACACCACACACACACACACACACACACACACACACACACACACACACACACACACACACACACACACTAACCCAGACTACACCGACACAGAAGGCAGGCACACTTGGAGCGAACACCTGGGGCCAAGGTAACTCACCCCTCTGATGCTGCGGGGCGCCGATGGTATCCTATTCCTTCTGGGGCTATCTTCACACTGCTCTCCTCTGGGCATGCCATCTCTGCTGGGCAGGCCCTCAGCTGGGCTCCCCGGGTCTGCTCCTCTCCACAGCTCAGCTCTCTCTTCCCACCTTCTTGCCTCTTCTTCGTGCCAATTCACTTGACTCGCAGCAGAGATTCTTGCTCCAGTGGGTGCTGCCAGGGAGGGGAGAAAGAAGTCCCCTCTCCTCCCCGCTTTTCTCCTGTCCTGCCTTCCCTCCTCTCTCGAAGTCTTGCCAAACTCTCTCCTTTCCGGTACAGGTCTTCTACTGACTGACTGGCTTCTTGGAAAGTCAGCTCCAACTGCAGAGCTGGCTGCCTTTTTATAAGCCACCAGGGGTGTGTCTAAGCCTTAGCTAGCCAATAGCTAGGAAGCCCTGCAATGCCCGCAGATTGATAAAGTTTCTTATTTATGCTTAAAGGAGCAGCGCGTCTTTTGCAAGTTGTGACTGAATCAGTTCACTTTGCAATCTGCAAACAGATTATAAAAACCGGGATATGAGGGAGCAGCTGGGTGGCTCAGTGGATTGAGAACCAGGCCCAGAGATGGGAGGTCCTGGGTTCAAATGCCGCCTCAGATGCTTCCTTAGCTGGATGATCCTGGGCAAGTCACCTAACTCCCATTGCTTAGCACAGGGGTTCCCAAACTTTTTTGGCCTACAGCCTCCTTTCCAGAAAAAATATTACTTAGCCCCCTAGAAATGAATTTTTTTAAAAAAAATTAATAGCAATTAGTAGGAAAGATCAATGCACCTGTGGCCATCACTGCTACCCTGGATTGCTGCAGCACCCACCAGGGGGCGGTGGCGCCCACTTTGGGAATCACTGGCTTAGCCCTTCCCACTTTTCTGCCTTGGAACCAATACACGATATTGATTCTAAAATGCAAGGTAGGGGTTAAAAAAAATAAACAGGGATATGAGCCGCCCAATGTCTCACACCCTTTTCAAGGTGCTCCAGATTGGAAAGGAGGGAGACTCGACACCCTTAATGCAACCTGACTACTACATCCTATAATCTCCTCAAGTAAGTGGGGAGACTCAGTGTTTTGGGGGCACCCTGATCAGTCCCCCCAATCATTTCAAATGGAGACAGAGGGCCCCCCGAATTTCATGATGGATAGATTCCAACAAGGATGTTCTGGAAACAATTTCCTATTGCAATTATTAAAATGAAAATGAGTAAATGGAGTGGGAGGATGTGGAGGGGGGGAATGGGTTTCCAGCTTGGAGTACGCATATCCCCAGGGGGCATAAGAAGCTTACACAAGGATAGGGGCAATGTTTAGTATATAGTTATAGTTTTCCTCTTGAAATTCTCCAGAAAAGTGATGGTGAGGGGAAAGAAAACATTCCATACCAAATGAAATTTTCTTTTTGAAAAACTCAGTAAGCTTTATTTTATTTCTTCTGTGTATATTCATCTCAATGTATTTCCTTTCTCATTTATGTTTTTTTAACCCTTAACTTCTGTGTATTGGCTCCTAGATTCTCATTTATGTTTTTAAAAGCATTTTTGGAACCTTTACCTTCTGTCTATGTATCGGTTCCAAGGCAGAAGAGTGAGGCAATGGCAATTAAGTGACTTGCCCAGGTTCACCCAGCTAGGGAGCACCCGAGATGAGATTTGAACTCAGGACCTCCATTCTCTAGCCCTGGCTCTCAGTCCACTGAGCCACCTAGCTGCTCTCTAGAGTGGTAAGGGCTCGGCAATAGAGGCTAAGTGACTTCTCCAGGGTCACACAGATAGGAAATAGCTACGGTCAGATTTGAACCCAGGCCCTCTCATGTCCAGGCCTGGCTCTCTCTCTCTCTCCACCGAACCTCCTACTTCCTTTCTTATATATAGCGGGTAGGGAAAGATTTGCTGAAAACCAGAGGGGACCAAAAAGGTTGGGAACCCCCGATGTAGGGCAATGTTTTTACACCAGAATCTTCATCCCTTAACAAGGAAATAGACAACTCCCTGATGAGTTGGAGAAGCTAGCCTTCCCCTAGTCTAGAAACCAGGCTTCAGGGAATTGGGGGATATTCAGCTCTTTCTGGGGAGAAGGGAAAGGAAAGGGAGGAGGTCAGCCTGCATGATCTCTGAGGCTCTTTCCTGCTCACACACTCCCTCGAGCCAAGGCTGGCCCCTAGAGACCCTCACAGATCTATTTCTAGGCCTTTTTTACCTCCATGGATGTGACAGGCATCTCTGGGTAAACCTAACTCCTCCTTAAGAGCAGGCACAATCCTGAAATATCTCTACCCCTGGGTAACACACTGATCCAGTGGCACCTCAGCAGATCAGAAAGGGCGGGGGCTGGCTCTGTATTCAGAGGGCCTGAATTCAAATCTTCCCTCTGATACTTAGAATGGGTAGAACTTCTGTCAAGCCAGATCTCCTTGTTTCCAAGTCCAAGTCTCCACTAGCTGGCCCTCCCAGTTTTCTGTTGGACAAGTCATTTTAACACCTCTTACCTCAGTTTCTTTTTCTATAAAATGAAGGCCTGGAGAGTTGGACGAGGCGACCCTCAAACCTAGATTTGAGGTTAGAAAGCTGAAAGTTTAAAGCCCGCCTCAGACCACACTTAACTGTGCTGTGCCTCAGTTTCCTCATCGGTAAGATGTAGATAATCATAGCAACTCGTCCACAGGGTTGTTGTACAGTTTCAAATGAGATGGAATATGCGAAGAAAGAACTCTAAAAGTGCATCTGTGAGACTGGGCAGACTGGCACCTAGGCAACTTGGCACGTGGAGGACAGGTTGGAGAGGGGAGACACTGAGGCAGGCAGCCAGTGGAGTAGTCCAGGAGACAGGTGACAAGGACCTACGTGGTGGCCTTTTGAGTGGAGAGAAAGGGAGCGATTTGTCAGAAGTTGAGTTTGTGTGGGGGGAATGTGGTGTGGTCAAAGGTGACTCAGAGATTGTGAAGCTCAGTGGGAGACTACTGGTACCCTTAAAAGAAATCAGTAACTGGGGGAGGGATGAGGCTGAGATAACAAGGCCCATCTTGATCATGTGCAATTTGACATGGGATTCCATTGGGGCAGGGAGTTTTCCAAGGGACTGCTGCTTTAAATAAAATCACCCTCTGTCTTAGAATCAATACTAAATATCAGTTCCAAGGCAGAAGAGCAGTAAGGGCTAGGCAATGGGGGTCAAATGACTTGTCCAGGTTCACCCAGCTAGGAAGTGTCTGAGGCCAGATTGGAACCAAGGACCTCCCAACTCCAGATCTGGCTCTTTATCCACTGAGCCTCCCAGCTGCCCCTGACTATTCACAGTTAATGCAAACATTTTCTTTTTTTGGAGGGGGGGAGATAGCAGAGAGAAAAATTCCTGATAATGTGGGGTAGCTAAGTGGCTCAAATGGATTGAGAGTCAGGCCTAAAGATGGGAGGTCCTGGGTTCCAATGTGGCCTCAGACACTTCCCAGCTGGGTGACCCTGGGCGAGTCACTTGACCCCCATTGCCTAGCCCTTACCGCTCTTCTGCCTTGGAGCCAATACACAGTATTGATACTAAGAGGGAAGGTGAGGGTTTTTAAAAAAATATTTTTTTTTGACACAGTCATCGTGTGACTTTATTTTCATTGACTATGACTATTTGGTAAAAAGAGTTTATTTTACTTTTTATTTTATTTCTTTTTATTGTATTTTTTTATTTCAAAAAATTTTATTTAATTAATTAAGGGACATGAATAGGCAGTTTTCAGATAAAGAAATAAAAACTATCAATAAACACATGAAAAAGTGTTCTAAATCTCTTATAATTAGAGAAATGAAAATCAAAACATCTCTGAGGTACCACCTCATACCTAGCAGATTAGCTAACATGACAGCGAAGGAAAGTGATAAATGTTGGAGGGGATGTGGCAAAATTGGGACAATAATGCATTGCTGGTGGAGTCTTGAATTGATCCAACCATTCTGGATGGCAATTTGGAACTTTTTGCCCACTTATTAATTGGGGAATGGCTTGGTTTTTTGTACAATTGATTTAGCTCCCTATATATTTGAGTAATCAGACCTTTGTCAGAGTTTTTTGTTATAAAGATTTTCCCCCAATTTGTTGTTTCCCTTCTAATTTTGGTTGCATTGGTTTTGTTTGTGCAAAACACTTTAATTTAATGTAATCAAAATTATTTATTTTACATTTTGTAATTTTTTCTAACTCTTGCTTGGTTTTAAACTCAAAAATAATTTTTTTTAAAAGTAAATTGGGGGGCAGCTGGGTAGCTCAGTGGATTGAGAGCCAGGCCTAAAGACGGGAGGTCCTGGGTTCAAATCTGACCTCAGACACTTCCCAGCTGTGTGACCCTGGGCAAGTCACTTGACCCCCATTGCCTACCCTTACCATTCTTCCACCTATAAGTCAATACACAGAAGTTAAGGGTTTAAAATTAAAAAAAAAAGTAAATTGGGATGTACTTGAAAAAGCACTGGATGTAAAGCTGGAGAACATAGGCCTCAGATATTTTTGACCTGTGCGAACATTAACTCCCCAGCCCTGGTATTTACAGATTCTAGGACATTTGCTTATCATTCTCTGGTGCAGGAGTTCTAAATCTTTTTTGTGTCCCAGATCCCTTGAGGAAGCCTAAGGAAGCCAATGGATCCCGTCTTAGAATCATATTTTTCTAAACATAAAATAAAATACATTGTATTTGAAAGGATACCCAATATGTTAAAATATAGTTCTCAAAATATTTTAAAAGTTATTTTATTTTCCCGATTATGTGTAATAACAATTTTCAACATGTTTTCCAAGATTATAAGATCTAAATTGTGTCCCTCCCTCCCCTCTCCCAGAGATGGTAGGTAATTTGATCTGGGTTATACATGTATCATCATGTAAAGCATACTTCCATATTGGTCATTGTTGTAAGAAAACACTCAGATAAAACCAAAATCCCAAAATAAAAACAAATTAAATCAACTAGAGTAAAAAATAATCTACATTCTGCCTCCACCAGTTCCTTCTCTGGAGGTGGATTGCATTCTTTGTCCTAAGTCCCTCAGAATTATCCTGGGTCATTGTATTGCTGAGAGTTGCTGAGTCTATCATGGTTGATCATTCCACAGTACTGCTGTTACTAAGTACAATTTTTTCCTGGTTCTGCTTATTTCACTTTGTTATCAGTCTATATAGGTCTTTCCAGTTCTTTCTGAAATCATTCTGCTCATTATTGCTTATAGCACAATAGTATTCCATCACCATCATATACCACAACTTGTTCAGCCATTCCCCAATTAACAAATGGTGAAGGGATATGAATAGGCAGTTTTCAGATGAAGAAATCAAAGCTATATTGTGAAAAAATGTTCTAAGAGGGGAGCTGGGTAGCTCAGTAGATTGAGAGCCAGGCCTAGAGACAGGAGGTTCTGAGTTCAAATCTGGCCTTAGACACTTTCCAGGTGTGTGACCCTGGGCAAGTCACTTGACCCCCATTGCCTACCCTTACCACTCTTCTGCCTTGGAGCCAATTACACAGTATTGACTCTAAGACGAAAGGTGAGGGTTTAAAAATGTTCTGAGTCCCTCCTGATTAGAGAAATGCAAATCAAAACAACTCTGAGGTACCATCTTATACCTAGTAGATTGGCCAATATGACAGAAAAGGAAAGTTATTAATATTGGAGGGGTTGGGGCAAAATTAGGACACTAATGCATTGCTGGTGGAGTTGTGAATTGATCCAACCATTCTGGCAGGCAATTTGGAATTAAGTCCAAAGGGCTTTAAAAGAATGCATGCCTTTTGATCTGGCAACACCACTACTAGATCTGTATCCCAAAGAGATAAGAAAAATGGGGAAGGACCTATTTGTGCAAAAAATATTTATAGCTGCACTTTTGGCAGTGGCAAAAAATTGGAAACTAAGGAGATGCCTCTTGATTGGGGAATGGTTGAACAAATGGTGGTGTAGGATGGTGATGGAATACTATTGTGCTGTAAGGAATGATGAACTGGAGGATTTCAGAAAGAGCTGGAAAGATTTCCATGAACTGATGTGGACTGAAATGAGCATAACCAGGAGAACATTATACACAGTAACTAAAACATTATGGGACAATCAAAGGTAATTGACTTCGCTACTAGCAGCAATGCAATGATCCAGGACAATTCTTTTTTTTCTCTCTTTTTGTCTGCATACCTTTTAAGTTGGGTTCAGCTGGAGGATCCCCCAGCTCTTTTGTGTTGTCAGATGTGGTTTTCTGTTCCCTCGGAGCCCTTTGTCCTTGATTGGTGGTGAAGGGCTCTCCAGATCTATTTATCATCTCTGATAATCTCATAAGGACAGTTTAGTTGATAAGGAAATAAGGGACACTGAACATCTTTTAGCTCATGCTTCCAGCTCTGTCTCCAGGAGCATGGAGTTTATTATATATATTTCAAGACTCATTTCACACAAAAGAACCCCCCCCCACCGAAACTTCACAGATGCGCAGAAGTTACAAATTATGTCATATCAAAACACAAAAGGTCTCATTGGCTTCAGAATAGAACAAAGCCAAGGCTGAATTTTGACTGGGTTCTTATCAGAAAGCCAAGTCGGGGAATATTTTTCTCAGGGTTTAATTGCCCCTGCTGAGGTTTTGGCCTTGGCTATACTAGGCAGGTGTATTCCTGTCCAAGGGGGAATAGTGTTAACCCTTTTAACTGCTGGTTAGCTAGGATCTTAAAGCTTTTGAATAAGACCATAATACTTTTCAATAAGAAATCACAAGGATCACAAAAGGGGTCAAAAGAAGGTTCTCAGATTTTTATCTATTCTCTTATTGGCTTCCCACAAAGGACTTTATGGAGGTCTGGAGCCTTGCTGCTTCTACGCCACCATCTTCCCAGGATCCAGGACAATTCTGAGGAACTTATGAGAAAGAACGCTATCCACATCCAGAGAAAGAACTGTGGGAGCAGAAATGCAGAAAAAAACCCATGATTTATCATTTGGTATGCAGGTATAGGACTGGGAGTTTTGGTTTTAAAAAATCACTATTACAAAAATGAATAATATAGAAATAGGTTCTGAGTACATGTAAAACTCAGTGGAATTGTGGAGTTGTCACCTTCAGGATCAGGAAAAGAAGAAGGGAGGGAGACAACAAGAATTGTGGGACCATGGAAAACTTACATACGAATCTGTTACTGGAATAAAATCAAGAACATTTTTTTTAAAAAATCAGAGAGAGTCGTGGGTTATACTGTTCTGGTTGTTGGCCTTTGTACTCTAAGAGGACCAAAATGATCTCATGATTTCAGAGTTGATAAACAGTATATCCATTTGTGATTGATCAAACCAATCTGAACTTGGAAGACTACCGCAGGCCTGGCACTAATAGTCTGCATGAACATTTGGGATGGAGAGCTCTCTAAATTTGTGCATCTCACTATGGGAAAATATTCAAAATCTAAACTTAAAAAAATAAAAACTAATTAAAATTAATTAAATAATATTTAATAAATATATCTGTTTATATTATACATAAATATATCATATTTATATTTTATATACAAATATATTAATATATAAATAAATAATGATTAAATAATACTTAATAAATATATTTGTTTATATTATATATAAGCATGTCATATTATATATTTATACATGATACATTAATAAATTAATAAATTAATAAATGAAAAATGATTAAATAATAAATAATTTTTAAAAGTGCATCTCGCATTTCTTTTGAGCTACTGCAATTCTGCTTTGCTCATAGAGCATCGTGGCCATCTTTGGTGTGGGCACGTCATGCAGCTCGGCCCTGTGCCAGGGTCTCCCATGTCTCACAGTCAATACCAAAGTGCTTCAAAGAGACCTTGATAGTGTCCTCGTATTGCTTCTTCTTCTGGCCTCTGTGTGAACACTTTGCCTTGTGTGAGTTCTGCAGAAGATTGTCTTGGGCAGATTCTGAAGATCACCTGGCAGGACAAGGCGCCAGACTCTGAGGTCCTCTCTCGGGCTGAACTGCCGAGTATTCAGACTCTGCTGCAGAGTGTGTGCCGATGGGCTGGCACATTTACCTGAAAGGACTCCACCATTCTAGAACAATGGTGGCTGGTAGCCAAGCATTGGGTAATGTTGGCTAAGGCGGGATCCAAAGTGGCTACTCTCCAGAGTAAGATGTAAAAGAATTGCCTTTTAGGAGGCAGCTTATCTCCCGCAGAGGCTACTTTAGCTAACTTAATCTCTCCAGGCTCGCCATGTCCTATTCCAGAATGCTTCAAGAAGTAGACAGTTAACGGTTTAGGGTACTCCGTGTGCCAGATTCTCCACCAGGGAGGAGGATGCTCCCAAGAATCCGAACATAAAGAGGAACTTTTCCACCTGCTCTATTTACTCGAACCAACTCCCTCCAGGGCCCTATGAAGCAGCCCCCAGAGAAGAGACATGATTGGCCCAAGGCCTCAGAGGAGATGGGTTGGGAAGGGCCACATGAGAAGGGAGCCAAGTTGCCAGCTTGTTCCTGGCCCCCAAGGCAGCCCAGCTGCCATATTGACCACGGTGGTCAAATAAAACATTCTCTTGGCCCCATGTCTCACTTAGCCAAAGCTAAGGCCAGGCAGATTTCAGGTCTGCCGGCCCCTGCCACACAGACTTTGAGCGCTCTGAAAACTCCAGCTGCCATGCCGAGTAGTGGAATCCTCACCAAAGGAAGCATTCAAGCACAGAATAGATGGCCACTTGTCAGAGATACAGTGCCGGGGATTCTGACGCCGAGGGCGAGGTTAGATTAGGTGACCTCTGAGCTTCCTCCTTATATCTCTCTGATGACATTTTGACTGGCTCGCTCCTTTGCCCTCATCAGCCACTTGTATTTATTTGTGCCTTGAATGAATGAATGAAAAAATGAATGAAAAACGAGTTAATAATTACTTACTACATATCAGGCACTCCAGCTCTCAAGGAGCTCACATTCTTTCTTTTTTTAAGCCCTTCCCTTCCATCTTAGAATCAGTGCTGTGTATTGGTTCTGAGGCAGAAGAGTGGTGAGGGCAGGCAACGGGGGTCAAGTGACTTGCCCAGGGCCACACAGCTGGGAAGTATCTGAGGCCAGATTGGAACCCAGGAGCTCCCATCTCAAAGCTGGCTTTCAATCCACTGAGCTACCCAGCTGCCCCTTCTCCTTATTGTTTTTTTAATCCCCATCTTCCATCTTAGACTCAATACTATATATTGTTTCCAAGGCAGAAGTGCAGTAAGGGCTAGGCAATGGGGGTCAAGTGACTTGCCCAAGGTCACCCAGCTAGGAAGTATCTGAGATCACATTTGAACCCAGGACTTCCTGTCTCTAGGCCTAGAGCTTACATTCTTTTTTTTAAACCCTCACCTTCCATCTTGGAGTTAATACTGTGTATTGGTTCCAAGGCAGAAGAGTGGTAAGGGCTGGGCAATGGAGGTCAAGTGGCTCACCCAGGGACACAGCTGGGAAGTGTCTGAGGCCAGATTTGAACCCAGGACCTCCCGTCTCTAGGCCTGGCTCTCAATCCACTGAGCTACCCCGCTGCCCCCGAGAGCTTATGTTCTAATTAGAGGAGGTAACACAAAGGATCCCCCCAAGAAAGTTTGCCAGAAGTAGAGACTTCTTCCCCATTTTTGTTTTTCTATCACCAAAGCCTAGCACAATGCCTTTTCAAGGAAGCATGTAACAAATGTTTGCTCGATTGAATTATATGCCTTACCCCAGTGGTTGCCATCTTGTGGGCTATAAAACTCCCCGAGGGATCCCCGAGTCTCTATTCCAATCCATAAAGAAGCAAACACACATTCTGCAGACTGGGAAAATGATACGTCTCCCACGCCTCTGTAGGATTCATTTGCAGGAGTACGCAGAGAGCGCTATGCTTAACAAAATAGAAGTCCACTTGAAGGCATTACTGAATTCAGAAGGGCTTTTTACCCTCATATATTTTCTTCACCAACAAATATTAATTGAAGAGAATGCCTAGAGACTCCGGATCCCCATCGTGCTCAGGGAGGAGAGTCTCACTCACGGGGGAAACTTCAGACTCCATTTCTTTTTGGTTTGTTAATGGATTCAGAGAACACTTTTATTTACACAATAAAGGCCCCAGAATGGACTCTTGTAAGTCAGTAGAGAGTCATGGGAATGCTCCATCACTGGAGGGCAGGGCCCTCACGCAGGGATCTGTCTGGTTCCTGTAACTTACAATAAGGGTTGTGCTGGAGTCGGCCCATACCAGGTCGGGAGAGCTGGTTGTTGAATCTTCAGTGTGGGCCTTTACACCCCAGAAACTGATAAACGTATGGGGGGAGGGGAAGTAAAAACATGAATCATGGAACCATGGAAAATTTTTCTAAAAAAAAAATATGAAATTAAAAAAAGGAACTGATAAATGCTACAAATCAGGGCTTGACGTAATGTCTTGTTGGGAGTCTGAGCTTAAGAAAGAAAAGGAGAAGAGGTAGCTGGGTAGCTTAGTGGATTGCGAGCCAGGCCTAGAGGTGGGAAGTCCTAGGTTCAAGCCTGACCTCAGACACTTCCCAGCTGGGTGACCCTGGGCAAGTCACTTGACCCCCATTGCCTACCCTTACCTCTCTTCTGCCTTGGAGATGGAAGGTAAGGGTTTAAAACAAAGAAAGAAAGAAAGAAAGAAAGAAAGAAAGAAAGAAAGAAAGAAAGAAAGAAAGAAAGAAAGAAAGAAAGAAAGAAAGAAAGAAAGAAAGAAA
>NC_058136.1:64013149-64029022 GCF_016433145.1 Gracilinanus agilis | reverse complement strand
GGAGGAGGAGTCTGTGCTGCAGAGCCTTGGCTAGAATGGGCTTTCCTCTCCTTCCCAGAATGCAGTTCTCTGCCCCAGACACCAAGCTCTTTGGAACACAGAGCAGAGCCATCCCTTGCGTTTCCGGTGGAAGTGTGGCATCTCTGAGCGGAGCCTCTGGGTCAGGGGCAGAGAGCCCCTGCGTTTCCAGGGGCCAGCCGGCCCCCCTTTCCGCCCTGCTCCTCAGGCCAAGGACCTCCCCGGGGTCCCCTCTCTCTCAGTTCCAAAGCTCTTCTGTTCCTTAGTACAGGTGGATGTGGCTGGCGTCCCGGCAGTCCCTGCGTCCCCACCTGCAGTCATCATTGCTTTCCCAGGTTGCTCTGCGGCGCTCAGCAATGTTCTCTGGGTCCAGAATAAGCCCCCTGGACCAAAGACCGTTGCTGACAGCGTCTGGCGCTTGGCCCTGGCCTGGGCTGCGTCTCAGGCTGCTGGACTCATATGCTCAGCCAGGATGGCACCTTTTGCAGGGAAATCGGTGCCAAATTCACTTCTCCAGCAAGACCTCATCAGCTCTAAGAGCTTTGGCAAAAGTCAGCCACTGTTGCACTGAGGACAAATGCCTCATTCGTTCAACGAGCGTCGATTCCAAATCAAAGTCCCCACCTCAGTGACCTTGAGCCAGGCTTTTCCAACTTGCCTGGGCCTCAGTTTCCTCCTCTGTAAAATGAGAGGGTTGGACTCGCTAGCTTCTGAGGTCCCCGACAGTGGAGTTACACTGCTCTGCTGAGACAACCTTCTGGCCCCAAGGCCGAGAGGAGGCTTAGTACAGTGAGGCCTGAGCCTGCTGGGAAGAGACTTGGGTTCAAGTCCTGCTTGCCTCTGATATATTTTGGTTGTGTGATCCTGGACAAGTCATTGACCTTCTCAGTACCCCAGGCGACTCCCTGAAACTAGAGAAGTTGTCCCCTGGCATTGGGAGAGGGAGTTTCCTTACTGGGTGTTCCCTACACAGGAGAAATCAGAAATCTGGCCCGGCGGGGACAGGATCTTCCCCACTTGCCAGCCCCACGGAGTGGTTAGCAAGATCCCAGGAGGCCATTGCCGTGAATGTATTCTGCAAACCCTCCTGGGGTTTTGCCAGCCTTGTTATGATGAAGTGTTGAGCATCGTGTGTCCTTGCCTTCCTGGGGGGGGGGGGTGGACCGCACAAAGATGTTGTTCGGCTTCAGGTCTTCAGAGTTACCCACGTACCCTCCTCTCTGCCCCCCTTGCTGAGAGAAATAACATTGGCCCAAATTGTGATGACGGCTAACTGGCTCGATGGCCCTCCTCCACTCTTCCATGGCCTTCTCTGTCCCCGGCCAGGGCTTCCAATCTTCCAAACCAGTGTCAGCGCCCTGGACCGTCCACCCCCACACTGACGACCATCCATCCTTCCAACACGGATCTAAGACTACTGATTAGAGATGACTTGTTGGTCTTCATTAGTAGACTAGGACTTCCCTTCACTGATGAAGTCATAGGTTCAAACCCCCTTTCCTGACCCCCCCCAAAAATAGTGCGTGCCGAGCCTAGCACTCAGGTCCCACCCCTAGGAAAGCAGGCTTGTAAGTCCATTCACACTGAAGTGTTTACATTCAAACCACAGGAAGACTTGTGACACATAAGACCTACTGAGGGGGCAGCTGCGTAGCTCAGTGGATTGAGAGCCAGGTCCAGAGACAGGAGGTCCTAGGTTCAAATCTGGCCTCAGACACTTCCCAGCCGTGTGTCCCTGGGCAAGTCACTTGACCCCCATTGCCCAGCTCTTCCCACTCTTATGCCTTGGAGCCAATACATAGTATTGACTCCCAGACAGAAGGTAGGCATTTAAAAAAAAAGAAAAAAAAAAAGAAATGCTTGAGGGGGCAGCTCAGTAGATTGAGATCTAGGCCTAGAGACAGGAGGTCCTGGGTTCCAATCTGGCCTCAGACACTTCCCAGCCGTGTGTCCCTGGGCAAGTCACTTGACCCCCATTGCCCAGCCCTTACCACTCTTCTGCCTTGGAACCAATACGCGGTACTGATTCCAAGACAGGAGGGAAGGGTTAAAAAATAATGTACATAGGGCAGCTGGGTAGCTCAGTGGAGTGAGAGTCAGGCCTAGAGACAGGAGGTCCTGGGTTCAAACCCAGCCTCAGCCACTACCCAGCTGTGTGACCCTGGGCAAGTCACTTGACCCCCATTGCCCACCCTTACCAATCTTCCACCTATGAGACAATACACAGAAGTACAAGGGTTAAAAAAAAAAATAATGTACATAAAAGACATGTGGAGCAGGGGACAACTAGATAACAGAATAGAGTGCCAGGCCTAGAGATGAGAGGTCCTGGGTTCAAATCTGTCTTCACACACTTTCTAGCTGTGTAACCCAAGTCAAGTTGCTTAACTCCACTCACCTAGCCCTTACCGCTCTTCTGCCTTGAAACATACTTACTATTGGCTCTAAGACAGAAGGTAAAAGGTTTAAAAATAGAAGCAATGGAGAGCCATAGCTGCTTCTTGAGCAGGGATATGATGTGGCCAAATAAAGGGACACTTCTGAAAAATCACCTTGTCAGCTGAGTAGAGGATTGACTGGAGAGGGAAGAAACTAGAGACAGAAAGACCGAAAAGGACAATAGCCAGGGTAGCAGGTGGAGGGAAGGGGATGGATGTGTGGATATCGTGGAGGTAGACTTAGGCTCAGAAGAGCAGAGGATACTTGACCTATTGATGGAAAGGCTGCCTAAGGTCGTCTAGCCTGGTCCCTTCATTTTGCAGAGAAGGAAACTGAGGCCCAGAGCAGTGAAAGTGGCAGGACTTGGTAGCTGATCGCACATGGGAAATGAGGGAGAATCGAGGGGTAGAAGATGACTGAGGATGTGGCCCTGAAGAATGCTGGTGCCCTTTCCAGTGTGAGGGATGTTATGTCACCTATATTAGGGAGGGAATTCTTATTCCAATAGGGGTTGACTGGATGGCCTTGGAGATCCCTTCCCAGTCTGAAGATTCTGTGATTCTGCTGGCAAAGGTTGCATCTCCCGCCCCAGCCTCATTCAGGGTTGAGGTGGAGAGTTCTCCTACCCCATAGCCAACCTCTACTGCCTAGAATGGATACTGCAAGTATGTATAGACAGGTGGAAGTCAGGGAGGGGGCAGGAGAGTGTCAGGCCTAACCACTCTCAGCCCCTCTGCCCCACCAGTAAAGAACAGCACATCTACCTCTTAGAACAGGATGTGTCATAGTACGGTGAGCTAACACTGAGTCTAGGGGGCAACTAGGGGACTCAGTGGATAGAGCATTGGACATTAGACAATAGACAAGCATTAGACATGGGGGTTCCTAGATTCAAATTTGGCACTGGATACTTCCTAGCTGTGTGACCCTGGATAAGTCACTTAACTCCCATTGCCTCGCCCTTCCCGATCTTTTGCCTTGGAACTGATACTTACTATTGATTCTAAGACAGAAGGTAAGGATTAAAAAAATAATTATACCATACAGGGCAACTAGATGGCTCACTGGATAGAGAGCCAGACCTGGAGACAGGAGGTCCTGGGTTCAAATCTGACCTTGAACACTTCTAGCTGTATCCCTCCACAAGTCACTTAACCACCATTACCTTGTTCTTAATGCTTTTGCGCCTTGAAGCCAATACACAGTACTGATTTAAAGACAGAAGGTGAGCCTTTAAAGAAGAAAAGAACACTGAGTCTAGATTCAAAGGACCAGGGTTCAAATCCCACCCAGAGCTTTCTGCCCATGTGACCTTGGGCAAATCACTTTCATGGTTTGCTTGAATCTATGACGGGGTCATTAAACAAGGTCATTTCTGTCATATTTTTGAAGGAATATTGAATGATTTCACATAGGGATGGGAAATGTAGCATTTTCTTCTCTGGAAGCAAGCACTTTCCCATAATCAACAAACACGCTATATAAAATATTATATTCTCTCCATTTGCAGTCAATTAGAGACCAGTCACAGAGGGACAACTAGGTGGCACAGTGAAGAGGACTCCTGACATGGAGTCAGGAAGATTCATCTTCCTGAGTTCAGATCTGGCCTCAGACACTTATTAGCTGGGTGACCCTGGGCAAGTCATTTTACCCTGTTTGCCTTACTTTCCTCATCTGTAAAATGAGCTGGAGAAGGACATGGCTCTGCCAAAAGAACCCCAGATGGCGTCATAGAGAATCAGATGGCTGGAAAGAGCCTGACAACAACTACAACACATGTCATAATGGAGAGAGTGAAATAACCATAAATGGGTACAAAATAAGTATTGTAGCATTTTTTTTTATTTTAAACCCTTAACTTCTGTGTATTGATTTATAGGTGGAAGAGTGATAAGGGTAGCCAATGGGGGTGAAGTGACTTGCCCAGGGTCACCCAGCTGGGAAGTGTCTGAGGCCAGATTTGAACCCAGGACCTCCCATCTCTAGGCCTGGCTTTCCATCCTCTGAGCTACCCAGCTGCCCCAATTGTAGCATTTTAAAAAAGTTTCAGGTCTGCCCTTTGCCTCGGTCTCCTCTATCATAAAATGAGGGAAATGGACCGGCTGGTCTCTGAGGTTCCAGCTAGCTCTAGCTATAGGAGCCAATGGGGATCTTCAGGTAAGTGACCATTTCCCTTCCCTGGGCAATCTGTAAAATGAGGGAATGGGACCTACCAAGAAGCTTGCCATGACACATTGCCTCTCAGAAAAGCCACTTAATTATTTAAATCCTACAGTACCGCTCCATGTTAAAGAATCACAACAAAATTAACAGCCAGAAAAGGAGGAGAATTTGCCTAGTGTAAAAAAAATCATTTGTACTGGAGAAATACCCGAAACTTTCCCAAAGCAAAGATGCCCACATGCTCTCTCCATCATCATTTGAGAGAAGCCTTTCTTTTAGACCCCACCTTCCATCTTTGAATCAATACCATGTAGTGGTTCCAAGGCAGAAGGGGCAGTAAGGGCTAAGCAATGGTTAAGGGGTTAAGGGACTTGTCTAGGGTCATCCAGCGAGAGCATCTGAAGTCACATTTGAACCCAGGACCTCCTGTCTCTAGGCCTTGCTCCCAATCCACCAAGCCACTTAGCTTGGCCCCTGATTTGATACAGTTCTAGAAACATCAGCTAAGGGGAAAAAATCAAGAGGATAAGTATTGGTCTGAGAAAGTAAAAATATATTTCTCTTTCCAAATTTCATCAGGGTTTCCTTAGAAAACTGAAGAGAATTTTTTTTAAACCCTTGTACTTCGGTGTATTGTCTCATAGGTGGAAGATTGGTAAGGGTGGGCAATGGGGGTCAAGTGACTTGCCCAGGGTCACACAGCTGGGAAGTGGCTGAGGCCGGATTTGAACCCACGACCTCCCGTCTCTAGGCCTGGCTCTCTCTCCACTGAGCTACCCAGCTGCCCCCTGAAGAGAATTTAAAAAAAAATCAGAATAATAAATAGCTTGAACAAAATAACAAGATACAAAATAAATCCACAAGGTCATCAGCATACAAACACACACACACACACACACACACACACACACACATACATTTATATACATATATGTAAAACAAAAGCCAGAAAATGGGAGAAATACTACTTAAAATAATCTTGAAATTCGTTTTCCTGTCAGGGAATTAACCTACTGAGACATCCGCAGGACTTGAACAAATGCAAGTACAAAACAATGTCTACAGAGATATGTAAATGAGACATTCCGTGGTTAGCCCAAGTTAATAGAGGAAAAATAGCAATTAGTACCCAAATGAATCATGCCAACCAAAATACAAATAGGAGTCTCTAGAACTAGACAATTCATGGCCAACATAATGGAGGGAAGGACTGAAGAAGGAAGTCTGAAAGAAAATGGGGATGGCACGATTAGAGCTTGAACTGTAGGGCAGCTAGATGGCGCCACAGTGTACAGATCATCAGATATGGAGTCCGGAAGACTTGAGGAAGCTTACTAGTTCTGTGACCCTGGGTAAGTCACTTAACTGCTGTTTGCCTCAGTTTCTCATCTGTAAAATGGGTAAAAATAACAGTACCTACTTCCCAAAGTTGTTGTAAGGATCAAATTTGATAATAATGATAAAGTGCTTAACACAGTTCTGGCTCTTGGTGAGTGTTATATAAAGGTTAGTTATAATAATAATTATTATTGTACAAAATGGGAAGGAAATGTATAGTGCGTAGGAAGTGAGGAAGACCCATCTTTGTGAATTCAAATCTAGCCTCAGACACTTACTAGCTGTGTGACCCTGGGCAAGTCACTTCATCCTGTTTGCCTCAGAAGGAAATGGCCAAGCACTCCGGTGCCTTTGCTAAGAAAACTCCAAATGGAATCACAAAGAGTGATTGACATGACTGAAATACAATTCAACAACAACCCAATCTATCTATTCACATAGATGGAATGAATTAATAGACTAGATGCATATGTAGAACTCAAAGAACAGAGAGAACACATAGAACAGAAAAATTGATAGGACATATAGAACACGCGGAATGGATAGAAAAAACACACAGATCAGAGAGAACACATAGAATCGATAGATGGATAGACAGAACTTATAGAGTAAATAGATGGGCAGTTAGAATAAATAGAGTGAATATAGAAATCAGACAGAACATGCAGAACAGATAGAAAAAATAGATGGAAGAGATAGAATACATAGACTATATGGATAGATAGAACAGACAGAACACAAAGAATACATATATGGATAGAACACATAGATAGAAAAATATAGATCAGCTAAAAGAGAGAATGCATTGAAGAGACATGTGGATAGATAGAATATATAGATACATCACATAGAATAGATAGAATAGATGGAAGAGATAGAACACATAGATAGATAAATAATAGATAGAACACAGACTACAAAGAACACCTAGAACAGATAGAAAAAAAATCAATTTATGCGATAGAACACAGAACAGATAGAATAGATAGATGGAAGAGATAGAACACATAGAATAAATAATAGAACACAGAGACCAGAAAGAACACATAGAACAGATAGGAAAAATAGGGATAGATGGATAGATAGAACATATAGAACACATAGACGGATAAAAAGAGGAGAAATAGAATAGAACAAATAGAATACAAAGAACACATAGATGGATAGAACACACAGATGGAAAATATAGACTAAATGGAACACAGAAGAGATAAAAGGCATAGAATAGAAAGAACAAAAAGAATACATAGATGAATAGAACACATGGATAGAAAATATAGATCAGATAGAACACGATCAGCTAGACAACATAGAGTAGAAAGGTAGATAGGATATTTGGACAGAGAGAACATATAGGTAAAACAAAAAGAATTGATAGAACATATAGAGCAGATAGAATAGGTAGATGGAAGAGATAGAACATAAAGAATAGATGGATAATAGATAGAACACAGAGACCAGGGGAAACACATGGAATCTACAGATGAATATATAGAAGAGATAAAACACATAGAATAACTACATGAAGAGACAGAACACATAGAAAAGAGAGATAAATAGAGCATATAGAACCCAAGGAATAAAGAGATGGATAAATAGAACACAGAGACCAGAGAGAACACACAGAACACAGAGAATAGATGGATAGATAGAACTCATAGAATAGATAGATGGATAGCTAGAACAAATAGATGGACAATAGATATCAGATAGAACTAGAAGAACAGAGAGAAAAAATAGAATCAGATAGAACTCATAGAACAGAGAAAAATAGATGGGAGAACTAGAACACATAGAATAGATGGATAGATAGAACAGATAATAAAACACATAGAACAGAAAGAACACATAGATGAATAAATAGAAGAGATAGAATAGAACAGATAGAACACAAAGAATGCATAGATGGACAGAACACATAAATAGCAAATATGGGCCAAATAGAATGCAGAACAGCAAAAAGACATAGAATAGAAAGATGGATAGATAGAACAGATAGATAAAACACACAGAATTAATAGAACCCAAAGAACACATAGAATACATAAATACAAAAATACATAAATGGAAGAGATAGAACATATAGAATATATGGATAATTGACAGAATACAGAGACCAGAGAGAACACATAGAACATATGGAATCAATGGATGAAAAATCAAAGAGATAAAACACATAGAATAGATAGAGGGAGAAATGCATCATACAGAGCACACGGAATAAATAGATGGATACATCAAGCTTCCCGAAAGCCTTTGCTCTTCCTCTTCCCTTGAGCCGTCCTAGGTGATCATTCAAAATGGTGAGGTATTCTCTTGATCCAGAGAACCCCACAAAGTCATGCAGTCAAGGGGCTCAAATCTCCGGGTCCACTTCAGGAACACCCGTGAAACAGCCCAAGCTATCAAGGGCATACATATTGGAAAAGCTACCAAATATTTGAAAGATGTCACATTGGAGAAACTGCATTCCTTTCCGTCGATACAATGGGGGAGTTGGCAGGTGTGCCCAGGCTAAGCAGTGGGGTTGGACACAAGGTCGTTGGCCCAAAAAGAGTGCTGAATTCTTGCTTCATATGCTTAAAAATGCAGAGAGTAATGCAGAACTTAAGGGTTTGGATGTGGATTCTCTTGTCATTGAGCATATCCAGGTTAACAAAGCTCCCAAAATGCGAAGACAGACTTACAGGGCTCATGGGCGAATCAACCCATACATGAGTTCCCCTTGCCATATTGAGATGATACTTACTGAAAAGGAGAAGATTGTTCCTAAACCAGAAGAAGAGGTTGCTCAAAAGAAAAAGATATCCCAAAAGAAACTGAAGAAACAAAAACTTATGGCACGGGAGTAAATGTGACATTATTAAGCAAATAAAAGCAAAATGAAATAACAAAAAAATATAGATGGATAGGTAGAACATAGAGACCAGAGAGAACACAGAGAATAGATGAGTGGATAGATAGAACTCATAGAGTAGAGAGATGGATAACTAGAACAAATAGATAGAACATATATATTAGAACACATAGAAGAGATGGAAAAAATAAATGGAAGAATATAGGACACATGGAATAGTTGGAAAGATAGAACAGATGGATAAAACACATAAAGCAAACAGAACACAAAGAATACATAGATGGATAGAATACATAAATAGAAAATATAGATCAGATTGAGTACAGATCAGCGAAAAGACATGGAATAGAAAGATGGATAGAGAGAACACTTACAGTAGATAGATGGATAACTAGAACAAATAGAACACAGATATTAGACAGAACACATAGAAAAGATAGAAAAATATATGGAAGAGATAAAACACATAGAATAGATGGATTGATAGAGCAGATAGATAAAACATATAGGCCAGATAGAACATATAGCTGGATAAATCAAAAAGATAAAATACAAAGAATAGATAGATGGATAGAAAGAACACAGAAATAGAAAATATATATCAAATAGAACACAGAAGTGATAAAAATATGTAATAGAAGGATAGATAGAGCAGATAGAATAGATGGATACATAGAATACATAGATAAGGAGCAGAGTCAAGATGGCGGCTTAATAGCAGCAAAAGCTGGAACCACTTTGAGAATCCTTCCAAATCAACCTTAAAATAGCACCTCAAAACTACTGAAGTCAAAGATCCTACAACTATATGAAGTGAGGGGAATTTTCTGAGGAAGACAACTTGAAAAGTAAGCAGAGAGAGTTGATTTTCACAGAATAAGGGGTTCCCAGAATGAAAACTGCTCACAGAGGAGTGCTAGGGGGACCACAACCCCTCTACTGCACAAAGATCTGAGCCTAGGAATAGGCCAATTTTGGGATCCTGGGACCCTGCTTGAGTCAACAGCAGAGTACCCCCTCACCCACCCCTTGAAGTCTCAAGCACTGGCACTAGCCTTCAATGAGGCCTGCGGTGAAGCCCTTAGCCACAAGGCAAACATAGCTCGTGGTGCAGAACCAGGAGAACCTTATATCCAGAAACTGATACACTGTGGTACAATTGAATGTAATGGACTTCTCTACTAGCAGCAATGCAATGATCCAGGACAACTCTGAGGGACTTGTGAGAAAGAACACTATCCAAATTCAGAGGAAGAATTCTGGGAGTAGAAACACAAGAAAAACAACTGCGTGATCACATGGATTGATGGGGATATGATTGGAGATATTGATTCTAAATGAGCACCCTAGTGCAAATATCAATAATATGGAAATAGATCTTGATCAGTGACACATGTAAAACCCAGTGGAATTGCATCTTGGCTATGGGAAGGGGTGGGAGGAGGGGAGGGAAAGAACATGAATCTTGTAACCATGTAAAAATATTCTAAATTAATTAATTAAATAAAATTTCCAAATACCAAAAAAAAAAATAGCCCATGGTGCTTTAAGTCCTACAAGCCATCAGCAGAAGAGACAGAATCAGCCATTTTCAGAACTCCCAGTCTATAGGCAAAAAAGGCCTGGGAAAATGAGCAAATGGAAAAAATCTAACCACAGAAAATTTGTTCTCTTTCTAGTTTTTTAAGTTGCACGCCCAATTCATTGACCTCTGACCTCTCTGATTTGTTGATATACATACTCAGGGTTATAAATTTTCCCCTGAGTGCTGCTTTGGCTGCATCCCATGGATTTTGATATGATGTTGCCTCATTGTCATTCTCTTCAATCAAATTATTGTTTCTATGATTTTTTTTTCCTTTAACCAACCAATTTTGGAGAATAATATTATTTAATTTCCAATTAATTTTTTATTTGCCTCTCCATGTACCCTTACTAATTATTAGTTTTATTTCATTATGATCTGAAAAGGTTGCATTTATTATTTCTGCTTTTTTACATTTGTTTGCAATGTTTCTATGCCCTAGTACATGGTCAATCATTGTGAATGTACCATGTGCTACGAAAAGGTGTATTCCTTTTCATCCCTATTTATTTTTCTCCATATATCTATTAACTCTAATGTTTCGAAGATTTCATTCACATCTCTTACCTCTTTCTTATTTATTTTTTGGTTGATTTATCTAGATCTGATAGAGGAAGGTTCAGGTTTCCCACTAGTATAGTGTTACTATCTGTTTCTTTCTTAAGCTCCAATAGTTTCTCCTATAAAAATCTGGATGCTATACCATTTGGTGCATACATGTTGAGTACTGTTAGTTCCTCATTGTCCATACTACCTTTTATCAGGATGTCATTCCCTTCCCTATCTCTTTTAATCAGATCTATATTTACCTTGGCTTTGTCAGATATCATGATTGTGACTCCTGCCTTTTTTTTCTCAGTCAATGTCCAATAAATTTGGCTCCAGCCTCTTACCTTTACCCTGTGTGTGTCTACCTGCCTCATGTGTGCTTCTTGTAGACAACATATGGTAGGATTTTGGTTTCTGATCCATTCTGCTATTTGCTTCCATTTTATGAGTGAGGTCATCCCATTCATATTCAGAGTTATGATTACCACCTGTGCATTCCCCATCATTCAGATTTCCTCTTTTAGTCCTGCCCTTTCTTCTTTCGCTATTTCCTTCTACACCAATGTTTTTTTTAAACCCTTGTACTTCGGTGTATTGTCTCATAGGTGGAAGATTGGTAAGGGTGGGCAATGGGGGTCAAGTGACCTGCCCAGGGTCACACAGCTGGGAAGTGGCTGAGGCCGGGTTTGAACCTAAGACCTCCTGTCTCTAGGCCTGACTCTCACTCCACTGAGCTACCCAGCTGCCCCCATACACCAATGTTTTGCTTTTAATATGTCCCCCTATTTCCCACACTTATTTTACTTCCCTTCCCACCTGTTCCCTTCTTATTCCCCTCTTATTTTTTAAGGTCTATTAAATTCAATCCCGTCTCCCTTTCCCTTCCTTTTGATACTCTCCACCCCACTGCCCCCTCCTTGGTTTTTCCCTCTCAACTTCTCTGTAGGTTAACATAGAATTCTATACCCCAATGGATCTAACTGCTCTTCCCTCTCAGAATTGACTCTATTGAGAGTAAGGTTTAAGTATTACCTATTACCATTGTCTTCCTCTCCTTCTTATAATAGTATTCTTCCCCTCCCACTCCCATGTCCCTCTTAATTTGGTATAATTAATCCTATTTTTCTTCTTCCTTCAAGTTTCCCTTGGCATCATCTTCTATCTTCCCCTCTTTTTTACATATCATCTTAATTCACTTAGTACCTCAACATCTACCTATGCATAATTCTTCTACTTACTATGACAGTGAAAACAATTTTGAGAGTTACAAATATCCTTTTTCCATATAGGACTATAAACTATTTGACCTTACTGAAGCCCTTAAAATTTTTTCCCCTCTTTCTTGTTTACCTTTTCATATTTCTCTTCAATTTTCTATTTGGACATCAAATTTTCCGTTTAGTTCTGGTTTTTTCTTTAGGAATGCTTGGGAATCTTCTATTTTGTTCAATGACCATACTTTCCCCTGGAAATATATAGTCAGTTTTTATGGGTAGGTGATCCTTGGTTGAAGACCCAATTATCTTGCCTTCCTGAATATCATATTCCAAGCCTAGTGGCCATTTAGTGTGGAGGCTGCCAGGTCTTGTGTAATCCTGACTGGGGTGGCTCCTTGATATATAATTGTCTCTTTCTGGCTTCTTGCAATATTTTCTCCTTGGCTTGGAAGCTCTTGAATTTGGCAATTACATTCCTAGGGGTTGTCTTTTGAGGATTTAATGTAAAGGGTGATCTATGGACTCTTTTAATGTCTACTTTGCCCTCTTGTTCAAGAATATTAGGGCATTTTTCTTGGATAATTTCTTGTAATATGATGTCAAGGCTTCTATTTTTTCCAGGTTTTTCAGGTAGACTAATGATTCTCAAATTGTCTCTCCTAGATTCTAGGTCAGTTGTCTTTTCAATGAGATATTCCATGTTTCCTTCTAATTTGTCATTCTTTTGGCTTAGCTTTATTAATTTTTGCTGTCTTATGAGATCATTAGCTTCTGCTTGCTCAATTCTAGTCTTTAAAGAGTGGTTTTCAGCTATGATCTTTTGATTTTCCTTTTTGGTTTGATCTATCCTGCTTTTCATGGCTTCCAGCAGGTTAATTCTGGTCTCCAATTTGCTTATTACTTCATGTGACTTCTGAGCTTCTTTGTCCAAGTGGGAGATTCTGTCTTTTAAACTGTTATTTTCTTTTTGAATTGCTTTCATTTTTATTTTCCACCTTTCCCCCATTTTCTTCTTTCTTTCTTACTTGGTTCTTGAACTCCTTTTTGAGTTCCGCAAGAGCCTGTGCCCAATTTCCATTTTGGGGGGAAAGTTTGGATGTTTTTGTATTCTGCTGTTTTTCTCCAAAGAAGTTATCCAATGTCATAGGCTTTTTCTGTTGCATCCTATTTCTTTTGGTACTTGTAGATTGTAGTTCCTGAGTGTTGATAGCCATTACTGTGTTAGTCTTTTTCTCTCTGTATTCTCTTACTTTCCCAGCCAGAAGTCTGAGTGAGGAGGTCAGGCAGCTCTTGGTGTAGTGAGCTACAAAGCATTTTTCCCTGAAGCTATTTTTCCAGTCTCCACAATGTCTGCTGTGGGCAGCCTATTTCTGCCCTATCTCTACTCCCATGCTCCAGTCTTGGGTCCCAAGTCTTGCTGCCAAAACCTTGCACTGCCCTCAAGAGTGAGTCTGTTGTGCCCTCAGCCAGTACCCAAGAATTTAGAGATTGCCCTGGCCCTCCCTCTGACTCTGGCATGGTAGGTGGTGTGGGGGAGGGGTGATCACCTCGTGCTTTGGTAGGTATAATTTTTTCTCCTTATAGTGTGGAAATGCCCAAACCCTGCCTATCTTCAAGGCTATGCCCCTTGGCAGAACCCCTTCACTCATCTGATTTTATTTTAAACCCTTGTACTTTGGTGTATTGTCTCATAGGTGGAAGATTGGTAAGGGTGGGCAATGGGGGTCAAGTGACTTGCCCAGGGTCACACAGCTGGGAAGTGGCTGAGGCCGGGTTTGAACCTAGGACCTCCTGTCTCTAGGCCTGACTCTCACTCCACTGAGCTACCCAGCTGCCCCTCACTCATCTGATTTTGATTTTTTTCCTTTTGAGATGCTTTATATTGGTTGGTTGTAAGGAGTGGAAGCCCCTTCCTTCTACTCTGTAGCCATCTTAGGCTGGAAGTCCCCTGAAATTTTAGAGAAGTTAGATTTAGTAGCTATCTGGAGAAAATTGAATGGGATTTAAAAAAAAGAATATATCTTCTTCCCAGCAGCACATGGTACATACACAAAAATTAACCATGTACTAGGGCAGAAAAACTTCACAACCAAATGCAGAAAAGCAGAAATAGTAAATGCAACTTTTTCAGATCATAATGCAATAAAAATTATAATCAATAAGGGTTCATGGAAAGGCCAATTAAAAATTAATTGGAAACTAAAGAATATAACTTCAAAATAGTTCAGTCAATGAATAAATCATAGAAATCTCTGACTTCATTGAAGAGAATAACTATGAGGAAATAACATATCAAAAATATATCAAAGCAGTACTTAGGGGGAAATTTTTATCCCTGAATTCTTATGTCAATAGAGAAAAAGCAGGTAAAAAAATTGGGCATGCAACTAAAAAACTGGAAAAAGAACACATTAAAAATCTCCAATTAAAGACTAATTAGAATCCTAAGAATCAAAGTTTCAGGATATAAAATAAAACCACATAAATAATCAGAATTTTTGTATATATCCAACAAAATCCAGTGGCAAGAGTTAGAAAGAGAAATTCCATTTAAAAACACTCTAGATGACATAAAATACTTAGAGATCTATTTGCCAAGACAAACACAGGAATTATATAAACACAATTACAAAACATTTTTCATGCAAATAAAGTTAGATTGAAATAATTGGAAAAACATTCATTCATTCATTGCTCATGGGTAGGCCAAGCTAATATAATAAAAATGACAGTTCTACCTAAATTAATTTACTTATTTAGTGCCATACCTATCAAACTTCCCAAAAACTATTTTGTAGAACTAGAAAAAAATAACAACAAAATTCATCTTGAAGAACAAAAGGTCAAAAATATCAAAGGAACTAATGAAAAAAAAGGTGAAGAATGGTAACCAGGTGGTACCAGATTTTAAGCTATACTATAAAGGAGTAATCATCAAAACAATCTGGTACTGGCTAAGAAACAGAAAAGTACATAAATAGAATAGAATGGGGATAAATGAACTCAGCAATCTAGTGTTTGATAAACCCAAATATCATAGTTTTGGGGATAAGAACTCACTCTTTGACAAAAACTTCTGGGAAAACAGTATGGCACAAATTAGGTATAGATCCACATCTCACACCCTATAATAAGATAAGGTCAAAATGGATATCTGATTTAGACATAAGCGAGTGATATTATAAATAAATTGAGGGAACATAGAATAGTTTACCTGTCAGATGTATGGAGAAGGGAAGAATTTATGACCAAACAAGAGACAGAGAACATCATAAGATGTAAAATGAATAATTTTGATTTTATTAAATTAAAAAGGTTTTGTACAAACAGAATCAATGAAACCAAGATTAGAAGGGAAATAAACTGGGAAAACATTTTATAACAAATTTCTCTGATAAAGGCCTCGTTTCTCAGATATGCAGAAAACTAATTCAAATTTATAAAAATACAAGCCATTCTCCAATTGACAAATGGTCAAAGGTTGTGTAGAGACAGTTTTCAGATGAAAAATCAAATCAATCAATAATCATAAGAAAAGGTGTTCTAAATCCCTCTTGATTAGAGAAATGCAAATAAAAACAACTTTGAGGGGGGGCAGCTGGGTAGCTCAGGGGGGCAGCTGGGTAGCTCAGTGGAGTGAGAGTCAGGCCTAGAGACAGGAGGTCCTAGGTTCAAACCCGGCCTCAGCCACTTCCCAACTGTGT
>NC_058136.1:63987777-64003352 GCF_016433145.1 Gracilinanus agilis | reverse complement strand
CTATTCTGTGTTCACTTAACTTATTTATAGTTTCCCTCTTTATATTCAAGTCATTCACCCATTCTGAATTTATCTTGGTGTAGGGTGTGAGATGTTGATCTAAACCTAATCTCTCCCACATTGTTTTCCAAATTTCCCAGAAGGTTTTGTCAAATAGTGAATTTTTGTCTGAAAAGTTGGGCTCTTTGGGTTTATCATACACTGTCTTGCTGATGTCACTTACCCCAAGTGTATTCCACTGATCCTCCCTTCTGCCTCTTAGCCAGTACCATACCGTTTTGATGACTGCTGCTTTATAGTATAGTTTAATATCTGGTACTGCTAGGCCACCTTCCTTCACATTTTTTTCATTATTTCTCTTGATATTCTTGATCTTTTGTTATTCCAAATGATCTTTGTTATAGTTTTTTTCTAATTCAGTAAAAAAGTTTTTTGGTAGTTTCATAGGTATGGCGCTAAATAGATAAATTCAATCATATAATATTTAAAAGTTTTGTGTGACCAAAATTAATGCAGCTAGAAAAAAGAGAAGCAATTGATTAGAAAATAAAACTTTTCAAAGATAGTGGAATAAAGGCAGGGACTCACCTGAGCTCTTCCATTTTCCCTCCAAACAACTTTACATTCATTTATTCATTTATTACCAATTACATGTTATAACAAATTTCCATACAAGTTTTCCTAAGTTATATGATCAAACTTATCTCCCTCCCACACTTCCCTTCCCCATCTTGGTGTAGGCAGGCAATTTGATCCAGATTATGAATGTATTATCGTGTAAAACATCAAACAACTTTAAAAATGCCTCTGAATGAATTCAGAACCAACAAAAGGAAAGGTTGAAACAATTCTCAAGTCCCAAACAGCTTAGAAGGTTGGTAGGAAGGGTCTGTGTCACTTGAGTAGAGCGGAACAAAGTTTAGTCCGGACCACTCCCAAGCAGATCCGTGGCTTTTGGAGTTATCACTCCACAGATGGTAGAGGGTTTGGACAGCTTTTTAGAAGGAGATTACAGAGGACCCTTTGCTGGCACTGGGAGCAGGACTTGGTTACATTGCCCATATGAGGTTAGAGATCCCAGTCCCAGAGTAGGGAGAAGCACTAGCAGGAGGTTGGACCCTGGTCACAGTTCCAGGGCAGAAAAGAGTGCTTGTGGTCACTCACAGAGCAGAGGATAGGCCAGAGAACAGTGACCAAACCTCCCCTTAGCTCATATCACCTTGGAAGAACAAAACTAGCTCTGAACACGGCAGCATGAAAAACCTGAAACTTGAGACAGTGCTCTCTCCACCCTAGGAGCAGAGCTCAACCTTAACATAAAGTTAAAAGTCAGGAAATAGGTTGAAAATGAGCACGCAACAAAAAAAAAACCTGACCACATAAAAAGAGACCAAAATATAAACTCAGAAGAGGATAAGATCAAAGCAGCTACATATAAAACATCAAAGAAAAATGTGAATTGGTCTCAGACCCCAGAAGCCCTCAAAAAGGATTTTGTAAAAATCAATTAAAACAGACAGAGGAAGCAAATGTTAAAAATTGTTTTAAATATAATTGGGGGAAAATAAAATATTATTTGAAACAAGTTCTGTTAGGCGAGCAATTTTAAAACTGCTAATGTATATGGGCCTATCTGTCCACATGCTTGCAATATAAACCCAATCATTACAAGATAACTAGCCTATAAAATGGATAAAGTATTTATGTAAATATACAAATTAATATAAATATTAAATAATTCAGCTCTGGTGTCATAATTAAATAGAAGGAAAAAACGGGTTAGCTTTCATTTGGGAAACAGCAGTGCTTTCAATAACCTGAAGCTTCTCCCTTTAACAAAGCCCCATTTTGGTGTCAGCTAGGAAGCACAGTGGATAGAGTACTAAGCCTGGAGCCAGAAGGACCTGGGTTCAAATCTGATCTCAGACACTTCCTAGCGGTGTGATACTGAACAAGCCACTTAATCCCAGCTGCCTAGCCTTTATCAATTTTCTGCCTTCTCCATGACCTTCAGAACTGTCCAAGTATCCCCTATCCTTAAAAAAAGCCTTTTACTAGCCCCTATCACCCCATCAAGCTATCCTACTATATACCCCTTCCTCTCCTCTCAATCCACAGCATTTTTAGCTTCCATTCTCATTACTCAAATAACAGTTTTCTCAAATGTTACCAAAGATCTTTTTAAAATTGTTTTATATAGGTTTATTTATAAATTATACGCAGGCATGCTGTTTTAATTCAGTTTGCTTCAATATTTGGGTTTATTTTTTCCTTTTCTTTCCCAGTGATCCCTTAATTGCCAAATATGATTGTCTTTTCTCAGTTCTCATTCTTCTTGACCTGTCTGCTGCATTTAAAAAGTTTCCTATTGATATTTCTTTTAAAAAATAATGTTTTGTTTTCCCCAATTAAATCATTTTAATTTGCATTTCTCCAATTTATTGTGATTTTCAGCATTTTTATATGACTAAAGATAGCTTCAATTTCTTTGTCTGAAAACTGCTTGTTTAGATCTTTTGACCACTTATCAATTGGAGAATGACTTAAGTTTTTTTAACCCTAATATCTTTATATATGTATATATGTATGTATATATATATCCTCCTATATTAATTTTATTTGTTACAGGGCTAGGCAATGGGGGGTAAGTGACTTGCCCAGGGTCACACAGCTAGGAAGTATCTGAGTCTAGATTTGAACCTAGAACCTCCTGTCTCTAGGCCTGGCTCTCAATCCACTGAGCCATCCAGCTGCTCCTGATGACTTAAGTTTTTATAAATTTGACACTGTTCTCTATATATTTGAAAATGAGACCGTTAACAAAGATACTTGCTACAAAACTTTTTCCCCAGCTTCCTGCTTCCATTCCAATCTTGGATGCATTGATTTTTAATTTAATATAATAAAAATTATCTATTTTACATCCCATAATGCTCTCTATCTCTTATTCACTCATAAATTCTTCCCTTATCCATAGATCTGACAGGTTAGCTATTCCATGCTCTCCTAATTTTTAAATTTCTTTTTACTTTATTGATTAATAATGAAAAATTTTCCATGGTTCCATGATTCATATTCTTTTCCTCACCTCTTCCTACCCCCTCCCATAACCAACACGCAGTTCCACTGGGTTTTACATGTGTCATTGATCAAGACCTATTTCCATATTATTCATATTTGCACTAGGGTAATTGTTTAGAGTTTGCATCCCCAATCATATCCCCATCCATCCATGTGGTCAAGCAATTGTTTCTCTTTTGTGTTTCTGCTCCCACAATAGCATTCTTTCTCATAAGTCCCTCAGAAATGTTTTGGATCATTGCATTGCTGCTAGTGAAGTCCATTACAATCTATTGTGCCACAGTATAGCCATCTCTGTGTATAAGGTTCTCTCGGTTCTTCTCCTTTTGCTCTGCATCAGTTCCTGGATGTTGTTCCAGTTAACATTGAATTCCTCCAGTTCATTATTCCTTTGAGCACAATAGTATTCCATCACCAACAGATACCACAATTTGTTCAGCCATTCCCCAATTAAGGGACTCCCCTTCATTTTCCAATTTTTTGCCACCACAAAAAGCTCGGCTATAAATATTTTTGTACAAGTCTGTTTATCTATGATCTCTTTGGGGTACAAACCCAGCAATGCTATGGATGGATCAAAGGGCAGGCAGTCTTTTAAAGACCTTTGGGTATAGTTCCAAATTGCCCTCCAGAATGGTTGGATCAATTCACAACTTGATCAGCAATACATTAGTGTCCCAATTTTGCCACATCCCCTCCAACATTTATTACTTTCCTTTGCTATCATGTTAGCCAATCATGTTGATATCATGTTACACAATAGGTGTAAGGTTCTACCTCAGAGTTGTTTTGATTTGCATTTTAGAACACTTTTTCATGTGCATATTGATGGTTTTGATTTCTTTATCTGAAAAGTGCCTATTCATGTCCCTTACCCATTTATCACTTGGGGAATGGCTTGCTTTTTTGTACAAATGGTTTAGCTCCTTATAAATTTGAGTAATTAGACCTTTGTCAGAGGTTTTTGTTATAAAGATTTTATCCCAATTTGTTGCTTCCCTTTTAATTTTGGTTGTACTGGGTTTGTTTGTACAAAATGTTTTTAATTTAATGTAATCAAAATTATTTATTTTATATTTTGTAATTTTTTCTAATTATTTTCTAATTCTAATTTTCTAATTTCTAATAATTTCTAATTCTGAATCTTTCCTTTCCCAAAAATCTGACAAGTATACTATTCTGTGTTCACCTAATTTACTTATAGTTTCCTTTTTTATACTCAAGTCATTCACTCATTCTGAATTTATCTTGGTGTAGAGTGTGAGATATTGATCTAAATCTAATCTCTCCCATACTGTTTTCCCATTTTCCCAACAAGCTGGGCTCTTTGGGTTTATCATAGACTGTCTTGCTAAGGTCATTTACCCTAAGTCTATTCCACTGTTCCTCCCTTCTGTCTCTTAGCCAGTACCATATTGTTTTGATGACCACTGCTTTATAGTATAGTTTAATATCTGGTACTGCTAGGCTCCCATCCTTTACATTTTTTTTCATTATTTCCCATATATTCTTGATCTTTTGTTCTTCCAAATGAACTTTGTTATTGTTTTTCTAATTCAGTAAAAAAGTTTCTTGGTATGATAGGTATGGCACTGAATAAGTAAATTAATATGTGTAGAATGGTCATTTTTATTATGTTAGCTCATCCTACCCATGAGCAATTAATGTTTTTTCAATTGTTTAGGTATAGTTTTAATTGTGTGGAAAGTGTTTTGTAGTCGTGTTCATATAATTCCTGTGTTTGTCTTGGCAAATAGATAGTGTAGGGTGAATTTAAATGGAATTCCTCTTTCTAACTCTTGATGCTGGGATGTGTTTGAAATATATAGAAGTGCTGATGACTTATGTGGGTTTATTTTGTATCCTTCAACTTTGCTAAAGTTGTTGATTATTTCCACTAGCTTTTTAGTTGATTATCGAGGATTCTTTAAGTAGACCATTATATCATCTGCAAAGAGTGATAGCTTAGTCTCCTTATTGCCTATTTTAATACCTTCAATTTCTTTTTCTTCTCTAATTGATACTGCTAGTGTTTCTAATACCATGTTAAATAGTAGAGATGATAATGGACATTCTTGTGTCACTACTGATCTTATTGGGAAGGGTTCTAATTTATCCCCATTGCAGATGACGTTTGCTAATGGTTTTAAATATATACTGTTTATTATTTTTTAGGAAAGGCCCTTCTACTCCTATACTTTCTACTGTTTTCAATAGGAATTGGTGCTGCATTTTATCAAAGGCTTTTTCTGCATCTATTGAGATAACCATGTGATTTTTGTTGGTTTGCTTGTTGATATGGTCAATTATATAGATGGTTTTCCTGATGTTGAACCATCCTTGCATTCCTGGTATAAATCCCACCTGATCATCATGAATAACCCTCGTGATCACTTGCTGGAGTCTTTTTGCTATCATTCTATTTACAATTTTTGCATCAATGTTCATTAAGGAGATTAGTCTGTATTTTTCTTTCTCTGTTTTTGATCTGCCTGCCTCAGGAATCAGTACCATATTTGTGTCATAAACGGAATTTGGTAGAACTCTTTCTTTGCTTATTTTCTCAAATAGTTTGTATAGTATTGGGATTAGTTGTTCTTTCAATGTTTGATAGAATTCACTTGTGAATCCATCTGGCCCTGGGGATTTTTTCTTTGGGAGTTCTTTGATGGCTTGTTCAATTTCTTAATAATAAATAATCTATGGGATTATTTAAGTATTCTATTTCTTCTTCTGTTAATCCAGGCAATTTACTTTTTGAAAATATTCATCCATATCACCTAGATTGCTATATTTATTGCCATATAATTGGGCAAAATAGTTTTTAATGATTGCCTTAATTTCCTCTTCATTAGAGGTGAGGTCTCCCTTTTCATCTTGGATACTGTTAATTTGGTTTTCTTCTTTCCTTTTTTATTAGATTTAGCAGTACTTTGTCTATTTTCTTTGTTTTTTCAAAGTACTAGCTTCTAGTTTTATTTCTTAATTCAATAGTTCTTTCACTTTTGATTTTATTAATTTCTCCTTTGATTTTTAGGATCTCTAATTTAGTTTTTATCTGTGGATTTTTTTAAACCCTTGTACTTCGGTGTATTGTCTCATAGGTGGAAGATTGGTAAGGGTGGGCAATGGGGGTCAAGTGACTTGCCCAGGGTCACACAGCTGGGAAGTGGCTAAGGCTGGGTTTGAACCTAGGACCTCCTGTCTCTAGGCCTGACTCTCACTCCACTGAGCTACCCAGCTGCCCTGGATTTTTTATTTGTTCGCTTTCTGGTTTTCTAATTTGCATGCCCAATCCAGTGACCTCTGCCCTCTCTAATTTGTCAATATATGCATTCAAGGATATAAATTTCCCCCTGAGTACTGTTTTGGCTGCATCCCATAGATTTTGGTAGGATATCTCATCATTGTCATCCTCTTCAATAAAATTATTAATTGTTTCTATGATTTGTTCTTTAACTCACTGATTTTGGAGAATCATATTATTTAATTTTCAATTAATTTTTTCTTCATCTTTTTTTTAAATTTTATTTGGAATATTTTCCCATAGTTACATATTTCATGTTCTTTCCCTCTCTCCCAAGCTCCCCAACCCCCACTTAGCCAACACAAAATTCCACTGGGTTTTACATGTATCATTGATCAAGACCTAATTTCATATTATTGATAGTTGGACTAGAGTTATCATTTAGTGTCTATATCCCCAATAATATCCCCATCAGCCCTTGTGTTCAAGTAGTTGATTTTCTTCTGTTTCCACTCCTGCAGTTCTTCCTCTGAATGTGGGTAGCATTCTTTTCCATAAGTCTCTCAGAATTGTCCTGGGTCATTGCATTGCTGCTAGTACAGACGTCCATTACATTCTATTTTACCACAGTGTATCAGTCTCTGCGTACAATGTTCTCCTGGATCTACTCCTTTCACTCTGCATCAATTCATGGAGGTCATTCCAGTTCACATGGAATTCCTCCAGTTCTTTATTTCTTTGAGCACAATAGTATTCCATCACCAACAGGAACCCCAATTTGTTCAGCCATTCCCCAATCGAAGGACATTCTCTCCTTTTCCAAATTTTTGCCACCACAAAGAGCACAGCTATAAATATTTTTGAACAAGTTTTTTTCCTTATTATCTCTTTGGGGTATAAACCAAGCAGTGTTATGGCTGGATCAAAAGGCAGATAGTCTTTTAAAGCCCTTTGAGCATAGTTCCAAATTGCTATCCAGAATGGTTGGATCAATTCACAACTCCACCATCAATGCATTAATATCCCAATTTTGCCACATCCCCTCCAACATTCATTACTTTCCTTTGCTATTGTGTTAGCCAATCTGCTAGGTGTGAGGTGGTACCTCAGCATTGTTTTGATTTGCATTTCTCTAATTATTAGAGATTTAGAACACTTTCTCATGTGCTTATTGATAGTTTTGATTTCTTTATCTGAAAATTGCCTATTCATGTCCCTTGCCCATTTATCAATTCGGAGATGGCTTGATTTTTTTGTACAATTGATCAAATTCCTTGTATATTTGAGTAATTAGACCTTTGTCTGAGTTTTTTGTTATAAAGATTTTTTCCCAATTTGTTGCTTCCCTTCTAAATTTGGTAGCATTGGTTTTGTCTGTACAAAAACTTTTTAGTTTAACGTAGTCAAAATTATTTATTTTACATTTTGCTGTTTTTTCTAACTTTTGCTTGGTTTTAAAATCTTTCCCTTCCAATAGATCTGACAAGCATATTATTCTGTGGTGACCCAATTTACCTATAGTTTCCTTCTTTATATTCAAGTAATTAACACATTCTGAGTTTATCTTGGTGTAGGGTGTGAAATGTTGATCTAGGCCCAATTTCTCCCATTTTTTCCCAATTTTCCCAGCAGTTTTTGTAAAATAGTGAGGTTTTGTCCCCAAAACTGGGTTCTTTGGGTTTATCGAAAACTGTCTTGCTGAGGTTGCTTACCCCTAGTCTGTTCCATTGATCCTACCTTCTGTCTCTTTGCCAGTACTATATTTTTTGATGACTATTGCTTTATAGTACAGTTTAAGATATGGTACTGCTAGGCCACCTTCCTTCACATTTTTTTCATTATTTTACTTGATATTCTTGGTCTTTTGTTCTTCCAAATGAACTCTGTCATAGTTTTTCTAATTCAGCAAAGAAGTTTTTTGGTAGTTCGATAGGTATAACAGTAAATGAGTAAATTAATTTGGGTAGGATGGTCATTTTTATTATGTTAGCTCATCCTACCCATGAGCACTCAATGTTTTTCCAATTGTTTAGATCTAGTTTTAATTGTGTGGAAAGTGTTTTGTAGTTGTGTTCGTATAATTCCTGTGTTTGTCTTGGCAGATAGATTCCTAAATATTTTATATTGTCTAGCGTGATTTTAAATGGAATTTTTCTAACTCTTCCTGCTGCAATGTGTTAGAAATATATAGAAATGCTGATGATTTATGTGCATTTATTTTGTATCCTACAACTTTGCTAAAGTTGATGATTATTTCCACTAACTTTTTAGTGTATTCTCTAGGATTTTTTAAAGTAGACCATCATATCATCTGCAAAGATATACAGTCAATTTTGATGGATAGGTGATCCCTGGTTGTAGACCCAATGCCTTTCTCTTGTTCTTTTTGGTGGTTGAAAATTATATTTCTTGGGCATTTCTGGTCATTGCTATGCTGGTTTTTTCTTCCCTTCCCAGCCAGAAGTTTGAGTGAGGAGGGCAGGCTCTCTGTGTATAAAGCTATGGAACAGTTTTTTCTGAGGCTACTTTTCAAGTCTCTATGGCTTCTACTGTGTGCCACCCCTCTCTGCTCTATCTCCATGTCCAAGGTCTGCACTCTTCAGTCTCCTGGGGTCCCAAGTCTAGCTGCTCTCAGGGGTAAGTCCCTGGTGTTCTTAGTCAGCTCCCAAGAACCCAGAGATTGCCCCCTCACTCACTCTGATTCTGGGACGCTGGCTCTGACTCTGGGACCATAGGTGGGGTGGGAAAAGGTTGATCAGCTCGTGTTTTGATGGGAGCAATTTCACTGCCTTACAGCATGGAAACACCCAAATCCCATGTAACTTCAATGCTGCACCCTACTGTGGAGCCCCTTTGTTCATCTCGACTTGTTTTTTTGTCCTTTTGAAGGACTCTGTATTGGGAGGTGGTGAGGAGAGAAAGAGTCCTACCTCTCCACTGCAGCCATCTTAACCTGGAACTTCTCCAGCTCCTCTCCTAATTTCTTATGGTATCACCCTGTACTCATTTTGTCCTTATTTTGGTTTAGGGTATAAAATGTTGATTTATATCCCTAGTCCCTGCCTTTATCTGCTGCACTTTACATTGTTGATCATCCTTTCCTCCTGGGATACTCTGTCCTCTCTAGATTTTTGATGACATCAATTTCTCCAGGTTCCCCTTCCTACCTGTCTGACCACTCCTTAGTCTCCTTTGTTGGCTCATTTGAGTCAAGCACTCTAACTCTGGGGATCCCTCCCAAAGCTCTATTCTGGTCTGACTTCCATTATCCCTCTCTCTATTTTCTCTCTTGGTAACCTCAAGTATTACCATATTTCCAATGGCTCACACTTTCTTGGACTCCTCACCTCTTCTTCACCCCCATATACTGAACCAGTTGCAAATCTTTCTATTTCTACCTTTGCAATATCCCTCATATCCAACCCTGTATTTTTTACTCGCACAACTACCTTATTTCAAACCTTTATCACCTCCAGCTGAGATTTTTGCAGTAGCCTCCTAATTGGTCTCCCCACTTCAAATCTCTTTCCATGTCAATCCATACTATGTACTGTTCCAAAGTAATTTTCCTTAAGCACAGGTTTGACCATGTGACTCCCCTATTCAGCCAACTCCAGCGGCTTCCTGTTGGCCCTAGGATAAAATATAGAATCTTCTGTGTAGCTTTTAAAATCTTATTCAACCCAGCCCCAACCAATCTTTCTTACCACACTGGATATCATTCCCCTTCCCATGCTCTGTGATCCAGCCAAAGCACCCTTTTATTTCTTCCTCATGCAGGACACTCCCTTTTCTCCTTTGTATCTGTGCAGTGGTCATCATTTTCCATACCTAGGGTGAAACTCACAGAATCCATCTCTTCCATCTAAGATGTAGCCCAGGTACCATCTTCTGAGTGAAGACTTTCCTTTGTTGTTCAGACATTTTCAGTCATGTCCGACTCTTTGTGACCCCATTTGGGGTTTTCTTAGCAAAGATACTGGAGTCATTTGCCATTTCTTTCTCCTGCTTATTTTCCAGAGAAGGAAACTGAGGCAAACAGTATTAAGTGACTTGCCCAGGGTCACTAGCTAGTAGTGCCTGAGGCTGGACTTGAACTCAGGAAGATGAATCTTCCTGACTCCAGGCCTGGCACTCCATCCATTGCAGCATCACTTAGCTACCCAAAGACTCTCGTGTTCCATCCTAATTGCTAGTATCCTACAATTAAACTCTCATATTTAATAGATTGATGTATATTTGTCTTTATTAATTTTCTATTTAAACTGTATATATTTTATGTAATATTTGTCTCTCCCATTGGGGTAAGCTCTTTGAGAGAAGGGATTGTTTCATTCTTTGTAACTGTATCTCCAGTGGCTAGCATAGTACCTGGTACACAGCAGGTATTTAATAAAAACTTGTTTGATTGATTGAAGCAGACAAATTTAGGTTTGAGGTAAGGAAAATCTTTCTAACAATGAGAGCTGCACCAAAGTCAAAGGACTACCCTGGGAGGTGGTGGGCTCCCTTCCATGGGAAGTCTCCAAACAGAGATATAATGTCTGCTGTCAGAAATATCATAGGAGAATTCCTTTTTAGGTTTAAGTTGGCCTAGATGTCCATCAAGGTTCCCTCTATCTCTAATGGTTCTGAAAGTATTTGAGTCTCCGTGAAGGACTGTTGATACTAAGAAAAAACAAAAGTAGTCCTTGCCTTCAAGGACTTAACATACTACTCAGAGTCACTACATTAAAAAAACCCTTATCTTCTATCTTATGATGGATACTAAGTATTGGTAAGGGCTAAGCAATGGAGGTTAAGTGACTTGCCCAGGGTCATCCAGCTAGGAAGTGTCTGAGACCAGATTTGAACCCAAGGCCTCCTATCTTTAGGCCTGGCTCTCTATCCACTGAGCCACCTAGATACCCCAGAATCACTACATTTAAACAGATAAATAGATATAACATAATTTGCAGGAAGGTGACCGCATCAAGTTTGTCAGTGAAAAAGTATTTTTTGAGCATCTTCTGTGTGTGTCAGGTACTGTGCTAAATTCTGAGGATACAAAAAGAGACAAAAGACAGGAGCTTATAATCTAATAAAGGGGATAACATGTAGATAACTGTGCACAAACAAGCTATAGACAGGACACATTGAGGGTAACAATAGAAGGAAGGCACTAGAAGTAAAAGGGGTTGGGAAAGACTTTCCCCAAAGAGCTGATATCTTAAATGAACCTTGAAGGAAGCTTACAGAGGTGGAAGTAAGGAGAGTATACATTTTAGATCTGCCTTATGCCAATTTCAAAAGCAAGTAGGTCCATTTGGCTGGAATGTAGGGTATGCCAAGGGAAACGATGTGAAATAAGTCAGGAATGGTGGGCCTGAGCCAGACTGAAAAGCTTTCCATGCCAAATTGAGGCATTTGTATTTCATCCTAGAGGCATTAGGGAGCCACTGAAGACTCTTGAATGGAAGCACGTTGTTAGACCTATGTTTCGGGAAGATCATTTGGGCAGATGGTTTGGAAAAGAGAGGGACTGCAATTGAGTAGTCCAATTAGGATGCTACTGCAGTAGTCTAGGGGACAAGTGGATTTAAAAGGTCAAAATCGAGATTTCTTCATCTCAGTTACAAGACAGAGTTGTTTAGTAGAAAGAGTACAGTCAGAAGATATATGCTTGAATACTGACTTCCTCATACAGTCACTGTGTGATCTTGGGTAAGTCATTTAACCTAATCAGGCATGAGTATTCTTATCAAGTAAAAGAAAACTACAATACCTGTCCCACCTCTCTTCCATTTATGAGGATAAGAAGAGATAAGGTAGTTATACTTACACCAGCACTTTTGCCTTGGCCATAACACTAAAAGAAGGCCAATGATTTTGTTCAAAATAAAGTCAGAAATGTAGAATATAGGAGAGGCCGATAGCTCCCTTGGCTTCACCTAGCCCTTTTGATCTTTTTGTCTGCCAATCCAATGGGAGTTGAGAGGAGCTCCATTGTGTCAGCCCGTATGCAACTCCCCTCAGATTTTTCCTGAGAAGAGTCCTCAAAATGGCTGGGTAGCTCAGTGGATTGAAAGCCAGGCCTAGAGACGGGAGGTCCTGGGTTCCAATCTGGCCTCAGACACTTCCCAGCTGTGAGACCCTGGGCAAGTCACTTGACCCCCATTGCCCACCCTTCCCACTCTTCCACCGAGGAGCCAATACACAGTATTGACTCAAAGATGGAAGGTGAGGGATTAAAAAAATTTTTTTTAAATGGCTTGAGGGGCTACAGACTAACCATCAAGGAGTTAAAACAGGAATGAAAAGAAATCATTTAATCTCCAGTTAGAGAGCACTGGAAAGAACCTCATGGTTTTCACTGAGGTATAGCAATTAGTGAGCCTCTGCCTGGTAAGGGAGGGCTAAAGCCCTTTTATAAAAATTTACTTATTTTTAAGCCCCTATTTTCTGTCTTAGTAACAACTTTAAGGCACTTACCCAGGGTCATACAGCTGGGAAGTGTCTGAGGCCAGATTTGAACCCAGGACCTCCTGTCTCTAGGCCTGGCTCTCAAACCACTGAGCTACCCAGCTGCCCCCAGTAAAAGTCCTTTTACCACATAGCCTAGGGTTTTGTACTCACACGGGAGCCAGGCAACCAATACCATCCAGTGGAAGCCCACCCCCCCCCATCTTCTCCACACATTTCTGGGACTTCCACAAACTGCACAGAAGAAGTGTGGCGGCTGATGGGTCAATCCTTTCGTCTCCCCAAATGCTTTCTGATTGGCATGCAGATAAAGGCCCAGGCCAAAACCAAAGAGCTAGGTGAAAGCCACAGGACTATTGACTCCTTCTCTGTTCTAGTGCCTACCTTTCTTAGGCAAACGTTCCAGCCACAAAATCATTGGCCTTTGTTTACCTTTAGAGCTGGCACAAACACACTGATCTCTCTATGGTTCAGGAGAACTGCTGGTTCAAAGGCTTAATTGCAATGAAGATTAGACCCAAATTTCCTAACCATGAGGAATGGAACAACATTTTCCATTTTCTCCTGCTCCCCAGATGATTTCATTTGATTCTCAGTCAAAATGCTTGGATTAGAGGCATTGAGGAGGCCAGCAAGAGAGGGAATGGGGGGATGGTGGAGGTGGGCAATGTTGGAGCACAGCCTTGCTTTTACCATTGACTGCAGTCCCAGGAATGGAGAGATGGTACCTGGGAAGGAAGTTGGGGGAGGAATGCAAAAGCTGCAGCTGAGAGAGAAAGGAAGAGGTGGCTCAAAGTCCTCTATGTCAGGCTGTGTACATACAAAAGCACACAACAGGGACGTCTTGGCTAGCAACAGGGATGTGGGTGTGAAGAACACAAGTCAAGTCAGCAAGAATTTTATTTTATTTTTATTTATTTATTCATTTATTTTTTTTAAACCCTCACCTTCCATCTTGGAGTCAATCCTGTGTATTGGCTCCAAGGCCCAAGCGTGCTAGGCAATGGGGGTCAAGCGACTCTTCCAGGGTCACCCAGCTGGGAAGTGGCTGAGGCCAGATTTGAACCCCGGACCTCCGTTCTCAATCCACTGAGCCACCCAGCCGCCCCCTCAGCAAGACTTTTATTAAAGAAGGGGACCAGATCTCACAGTGAATTAAGCTTGAAATCATCTCCCCAGAGCTCAATACTGGCACCAATGTTATGGAACGACCAAACTGAAAAATGGACCAGAGAATACACAAGATTTGGGGGCAGCTGGGTGGCTCAGCGGATAGAGCCAGACCTGGAGTCAGGAGATCTTGGATTCAAATGCGGTCTCAGACACTTCCTAGCTGGGTGACCCTGGGCAAGTCACTTAACCCCAATGGCCTAGCCCTTACCGCTCTTCTGCCTTGGAGCCACCACTCAGTATTGATTCTAAGACAGAAGATAAGGGGTTAAAAAAAGATTTAATAATCTCAAATCCTGCCCTAGCCTTCTGAGCAGTGACTGGGCTAGTCTGCTTGGAGACTAGAAAAGTCTCTGTCTTGATTGGAGTTCACCTTTACGTTAGTAGACCGGTCAATAGCATCCCCTGGGGATGGGCAATGCTTGGGGAGCAGGAGGACTAAGCAGACTCTTAGGGGTTTCAAATGATAATATGCCCCCTTAAACTTGGACAGACCTTCAGACTTTCCATGAGGTTAAAAAAAAAATAAAAAGGCCTGGGAAGAAATGACAGGAGGCTCTTTAGTTAATTGAAATCTCTAAAGACTACAAAGTGAGATTTCCTGAGCCAAAGAGGGGAAGGAAAGGAAATTATTTTTAAAGCCTAACAGGTTGCCAATTAAAACCAAGGATAATAAATCTCAACGGGGTCTCACAGTAGCGATGGTGATGGTTGGAGAAGTGCGGGTGGGAGCCAGGAACTGGAGAGGAAAGTATTAGCTCCAGTACCTTCACCAACTCCCAGTGTTCTTCATGGGAGTAGTCCCCTTGGAACTCCCAGCTGCCCAGGGAAGAGAGAATTGGCTAGGCAGAGGTTCGTTCTCCTTTCTCCCACATTCCCTCCAACTGGTTCCAAAGCCTTCTCTCCTTTTCAGCCCCCTTTTGTGGGGCAGAGTCTTCCCCCATTAGAAGGTTGACTAGGCAGAAAGATTTCACTTTTCAGAGGTGTCGACTCCCACAGTGATACTTTCCCATTTTACCAAGTACCAATACAAGATTGGATGTCTTCCGAGCCTTAAACCCAGCCACGCTGGTGGGTTCTTGTCAGGGAAAAGATGCATCACGAAGATGGTTGATATCAAAGTCCAACTTCGCTTCAACATCTCCAATCAAGTGACCTGGGTTCAAACCCTGCTTCGGTCACGTATTACCTGTCTGGTTATGGGCAAGTTACTTCCCTTCCTTGGACTTCAGTTTCCTCCTCTGTAAAATGAGAGGATTGGATTAGTTGGCCTCTGAGGGTCCTCCCAGCTCTATCCGCATCTATGAACCTATGATTATCAAACGGAGGACTCGGGGTTTAGGGAAAATGATCCATCCAGTCTTCTGACTGATTTTCTGATAATACTACAGAAAGAAGTTCGAGACTAGCATTCCTCAGTTCTTTTCTGCTATGACAGTGGCAGGGACTGCATCTTGCCCACTTGGGTGGTTTCCCAGGGAAATGGGTCCTTTTGTATCTGATGATCACATGTCAGGAAGGAAGGAAGGAAGGGAGGGAGGGAGAGAGAGAGAGAGAGAGAGAGAGAGAGAGAGAGAGAGAGAGAGAGAGAGAGAGAGAGAGAAAGAAAGAAAGA